>NW_006408828.1:1868074-1870786 GCF_000296735.1 Chrysochloris asiatica
TTTGCTCTTCAACACGTTAAAAAGGTCTTGTGCAGCAGATTTGCCAACTTATAGTGACCCTTTGTAGGGTTTCTGAGACTATAAGTTTTCACAGGAGCAGAAAGCCTCATCTTTCTCCTATGGTTCAGCTGATGAGCTCAAATCGCTGACCTTGTGGTTTACAGTCCTGTGCTTATCCTACAGAGCCACAGCACTCCCCCTATTTGTGTAGCCCCAAACAATTGTTTTACAGGAGTCACATGACCTATATGGCAAGAAAGTCCGTATAAAAGTGATTCATTGCACCACAGAACTACGTGGATTATCGCTACTATGAGTTTGAATAACAATTAAGTCATTCCTTTTCCCAGAATCCTCTGTGATGATATCCTATACATTTTTTGTTTTTTAATTTGAATCTGCAGATAAGGCCAATGTCTCTAGAGAACCAACTAATATTTGTGTGTTTTGGTTTTCCATCTTATCCCTACAGAATTCCCTAGGTTTGGGGGCAAGAGGAACCTGGAGGCAGCGAGAGCCAAAATGAACTTTTGGGAGCATCAACCAGGACAGTAGTAGTGATAATGGGAGGAAAAGGGCTGATCAGAAACATTTGGAGAGGTAGGATATGTTGAACATGAAAAGCTCAAGGCAAAGAGAAAAGACATTCTGGAATTCTGAGGCTGAAGAGTAAGAACCATGGTACCATTAATGGAAATGAAGAAGTTCTGAGGAAGGCCTAGTTTTGGAATAAAAGATGACATATTCAGTTTTATGCCAGGAATAGTAAAGCTTAGATGTACAAAAGTCCAAAGAAGGTAACTGTCTGATGAGACTCCTTTCTTGATTCAGGAAGGTAATGCTTTGTTTGAGGTGCTAGTGAAACAGCTTTGTATGTGTAGGCAAGTAAATGGAAATATGTATGTCCTGGCTCTGGGAAAGAGATGATGCTGAAGATATATATTCAGGATGTAGAGTCATACCAAATGTAGTCCCAAGGGAAACATTATTGAGTGAACAAAGGGGCCAAGAACATTTAGAGAAGAGGAACTGTGTAACTGTGTAATGAAAATTGATTCATTTGAGTTATGGCTTGGAGAAGAATATTAAAAGTATTATGAACTGCCAGAAGAACAAACAAATCTATGTTGGAAGAAGTACAGCCAGAATGCTCCTTAGAATCCAGGAGGGCGAGACTTCGTCTCTCAAACTTCAGACATTATCAGGAGGGACCGGTCCCTAGAGACAGACATCATGTTTGGTAAAGTAGAGGGTCTGTGGAAAAGAGGAAGACTCTCAACGAGATGGATTGCATCATGGCAGCAGCGATGGGCTAAAGTGTAGTAATGATTGTGAGCTTGGTACAGGACAGGACAGGGTTTTGTTCTGTTGTACATAAGGTTGCTATGAATCAGTATGGAATCAATGGTACCAGACAACAGCAACTATGTAACTAATGGCACGGGGAAGCATTTGACCTCCTCTAACTTCACATGTCCTGGTGTGATGCTGTGGGTTAATTTGCTGGACTGCAAAGTCGGCTTGAACCCTCAAGGTCGGTGGTTCGAGCTCATCAGCTACTCCTCGGAAGCCCCATACAGGGTTGTCATGGGTCGGAACTGACTCAATGGCACTTAACAAAAGCAACAACTTCACAAGGGGGAAGGAGAATGAAACTCAATATCAGCCTAAGGTCAATTCCTACGAGGTGGAGATCAGACATGCCTCCACCCTCCAACCTTCTTTACCGTATCTGACACTCACTGTCCTGCCCATGACATTGTTTCCTTCCCTGCTGGGTGCCACAATCCATTGCAATGGGCACACAGAACTTACAGAGAATACTCAATATTGGGTTTTATTATGGGCGTTAACAGGTTACAATTCAGAATCAGAAATGCTTGGTCAGGATAGCCTCCCCTCAGCCTTGTCCATAAGCATGCCAGGCCCTTGGACTTGCGGCCTGACAGACCAAGTATTTCAGCTCTAGGTCTCTCAGTCTTGTGGCTCCTGGCCTCTGTCCTGCTTGGTCAAGTGCAACTCTGCCAATTAAGCGCACACTCCACCATTAAGCTTCACCAGAAGGCGTTCAGCTCTAGGTACTGTGGAGGCTCTACCAGCAAACCTCCTGTTCGAAGTCTTTCTTGTTTTGTGGACCAGGAAACCCCCACTTTGTCTCATGCTAATGATTCTGCTGCTACCACTTCTCTGTTGTCTGCTGGATCGAGGAATTTCAACACAGGGATCTCAGGGTCCAAAGGATGGACTCCACTCTTAGCTCTGCCTTCTTGATTGTGGAAGGTAGAAAGATCTCCCCCACCCCATTTCTGCTTCTGAGATGGCACATTTTAAATGTAGCAGGATAGGTAGCAAAACTGAAAAGTCCCTCTGTTAGAGTTCCATGCACAATTTAAGAATGATCTCACCCCACATGTGTCATTATCTTACTTAGATTATCAGTAAGGTATCCAACCCCCTTCATGGACCACAAACACCTCTTTCATTCATTATATAGAAGTCCTTTGTACACCCCAACTTTATCTTGACTATTAAAATTGGAGAAGAGAGAACAAACAAGATGGTGGATTGGGTGGACATGTAATAAAGAGCTCCGCCAACAACAATACAGAATACCCGACCAAGCAGGCTCAGGGGATGGTCCCAGAACTCTGAACCACATATAAAGGAATATTTAGAAGGTTGGAAGGCTCACAGCTGGGGGAATTTGTGGCA
>NW_006408828.1:1882336-1917654 GCF_000296735.1 Chrysochloris asiatica
GGGCAGGCTTGTAGTGTATACCCTTTGGTTGGTTGATGATACATGAAGGGGATTGTAACCATGGCAATGAAACAATATACGATAGGATGAATGTAAAACTAACGTTCTTCCATGTAAACTATCACATAATTCACAGTAAAACATTAAAAGAAAAACAAAAGAAAAAACAAAAAACAATCAATGGACTATGGATGATAGGATGATGGCCTGAGAAAGAAACGTCTTTGAAGGTTTTTGTTTTTTGTTTTTTTAAGTTTTTATTGTGAATTGAGTGAAGGTCATAGACTTTGTTTCATCTCAATGATTACAATCCCCTCCATGTACATCAGTTTACAGTATTTACCTCTATTTATTTTAACTCTTGCATTCCTCCCTGTGTCTTCCATTACCTTCATCTTTCCCCTTCCAACCTCTGTCTTGTATCTTGCCTGCTCTGTCACTTAAGTTAACATGTGTTTACCCTCTTTTTGTTGTTGTTAAATACCATTGAGTGGTTCTGACACCCAGAGACCCTGTATAGAATTTTTGAAGAGTGGCTGGTGGGTTTGAACCTTGTGGTTAGTAGTCCACTGCTTATCCTACAACTTTCCCTGTCACTCCTGATAATGTTTAGCAAGAAGGCCTTTTAACTTTTTACAAAAGTGGTCTCATACAATATTCTTTAACTATTTTTTTGAAGATTGGGGTGTTGTGGGCCCCTTTGATCCACCAAGCAAAGTAAGAGATGTGCAAGACCAAGGAAAGCATTCCTCTTCTCCCAGCTGGTCCTTGACCTGCGAGGTGCTCTGTGCCTGCCTCATCTTCCGTCTCCAGTTGCCTCATCCTGTGTGGGTAACTTTCACTGTCTCTCTGATTATCCCAGCCCCTTCTCTTCCATGATCCCACCAGTCTACCAGGGGAATCAGAAGCCCCTGAGTGAGAAGCAGATGGGAAGCCCTCCACATTCATTCAGTGGGAATTGATAGCCTGCGCTACATCCCCACACCCCTGTCTCCTCAACCACCTCCCAACTCTGCCCCGCCTTTCACCCACTTGGCTGGCTCAGATGGCCTGGGCGCCAAGCCATCCAGGCTGGCCTCCTTTGTCCCCAGTCAAGTGCAATGATCACAGTGAGGTCCTTTAGAAGGTCCCTAAGAAGCTGAGGTCGTCAGTGCTGCTTACTGAGTGGATGACCTCTTCTATGAAGCAGGAGGAAAGCATAGGAACCTGGTCTGTCTCTGAGATTGCCCCTTTTCCTAAGTGACTTTAGAGCCTGTCATGTTCTCTCACAGTGTATCCAAGTAGTGAGACAATAAACAGTAGAGGAGCAGGAAGAGGGACAGCTGGAGGCAAGGCGGTGTCTGGTATGGACAGGCTCTGCAGCCTTCAGGGCCCATGCCCTGTGGCTCCTGCCTCTACAGTTTGCTCTTAATTCAGGCCTTTCTCTTCTCTCTCCAAAGCATTGTAGGAGCTTCTTAACAGATCCAGAGTCTCTCTTCTCCACTCCAGCCAGCCCCAGCCAGCCTCCAGAATTCTCTTTGTACATTTTGCATCAGATGAGCATGTGCTCCTGTTTTATAAGTCTCCAAGTCTCCTCCATGATGCAGTCCTCCATCCTTACTGTGGCATGTGAGAGCTGCTACAGCTTGAACCCCTGCTTACTACTGGCCACATCTAAGCCATTCCTCACTGTTGATTCATTCATTCACTCGAGCCTTTAGGAAATGGTTTTCTGGGCCCTGGTGGCACAAACGGTTTATACTCAACTGTCAACCTAAAGGTGAGTGGTGTGAACTCATCCAATGGGTTTGCAGAAGACAAGACTGGCGATCTGCTGCCACTGAGATTGTAGCCAAGACATCCCTATAGAGTACAATTGTCTGCCCACACACATGGAGTTGCCATGAACTGGAATAACAATTAACAACAATGCTCAGCGCCAGGCACTGTGCTGTGCTGGGATCTGCTGGGACCCTTGGTCCATCCACAATTCTCACCTGCCTTTCTGGGCTTCTGGATCATTCCACAAGTTCTTTTTTCAGCCTGCAAGTCTCCTCTGTGGGCTATTTCTGGGGTCTCCCATTCAATACCACTGTCTCCTCTGAGCTTTGCACCTTGTTAAAAAAAACAACAACAGTGATCTCTGCTGTTTTCATTCACCTTTTCTGGGTTGTTGTTGTTGTTGTTAAGTGCCGTCGAGTCGATTGGTGGGGAATTAACAATCTTAGTTCCATTTCAGTGTGCTCTTCCTGGGTGTTTGCTTCATTCTTTCTGATACTAAGGACTTTATTTTATTTATTTATTTTGAATATTTGCTTCCACTTCTCACAGCTGGAAGTGTGTTCTTTTTGTATTTGGAATTAGTGGAATGAATGATACCAGTTCTGGGAAAGCTGATCTGATTGAATTCTTAGTGGGCAGGCTGGAGACATAAGGAATTAAGTGTGGGCAGAGAGTGGGGGAGAAGGAGACTGTAGAGTTCCTTACTGTCCCTGTCCCCAACCAGTCTGCCAGGGTGCTCTTCCTATCACCCCACTTCATCATGGTGTTCTCTTGTGGAAGACTCCCCACAGGTTCCTCCCCACTGACTTCATTCAGCGAGGTCGTATGATTGATGGGTGAAAGAAAACTAATGGTGGCAATTCTAACCATGTGAATTTGACCACTTCATCTTAGGCCCGAATTGCTTCACTTCTTAATAGACAATATGCAAATAAAATTCTGGTGAAGATCAATCAAAAACTATTGCAGCAGTTCATCAACAGGGAGTTGCCAGAGATTCAAGCCAGATTCAGAAGAGAGCATGGAACTAGGGATATCATTGTTGAGGTCAACTGGGTCTTGATTCAAAGTAATGCCTATCGAATGATGTTTACTTGTTTGTGCTTTATTGGTTATGCAAACGCATTGGACTGTGTGGATCATAGCAAACTATGGATAACATTGCAAAGAATCGGTATTCCACAACACTTAACTGTACTCATGAAGAACTTGTACATAGACCAAGAGGCAGTAGTTTGAACAGAACAAGGGAACACTGAATGGTTTAAAATCAGGAAAGCTGTGTGCCAGGATTATATCCTTTCATCATATTTATTCAATCTTTATACTGAGCAAATAATCCGAGAAGCTAGATTTTATGAAGAACAGCGTGGCATCAGGATTGGAGGAAGACTCATTTACAACTGCAGTATGCAGATAATTCAATCTTGCTTGCTAAAAGTGAAGAGGACTTGATACACTGGAAAATATAAAGCACTTGAATGACCAAAACGAGAGTCTTCAGTATGGATTGCATCTTAAGGTAAAGAAAATAAAAATCCTCACAACTGGACCAATAAACAACATCATGATAAACAGAAAAGAATTAAGTTGTCAAAGATTTTATTTTGCTTAGATCAACAATCAACACTCATGGAAGCAGCTATTAAGATATCAAATGGCATATTGCATTAGGCAAATTGCTGCACAAGACCTCTTTAAAGTGCTCAAGACCAAAGATGTCAGTTTGAGGACTAACATGAGCCTGACCCAAGTCATGATATTTTCAATAGTCTCATATGCATGTGAAAGCTGGACAGTGAATACAGAAGGCAGAAGAAATGTTGCATTTGAGTTATGGTGGTGTTGAAGAAGAATACCAAAGGTACCATGGACTGCCAGAAGAACAAACAAATCTGTCTTGGATGAAGTACAGTCATAATGGTTCTTCAAAGGGAAGGTGGCAAGACTTGGTCTCTTGCACTTTGGACATACTATCAGGAGGAACCAATCTTGGAAGAAGGCATAATGCTTGGCAAAGGGTAGAGTCAGTAAAAAAAAGGAAGAACCCCCTCAACAGTGGGAGCAATAACAGGCTCAAATATATCAATAATTGTGAGAATGGCACAGAGCCGGGTGGGCAGTGTTTTTTGTTTTGTTGTGTACAGAGTCTCTATGAGTCAGAATTGCCTCAGTTGGCACCTAGCAACAACAACAACAACAATAACAATAACAAAGCCATGTAAGGTGACCTAGTGGTGCTGTGCGGTGGGCCTTGGGCTCCTAACCCCAAAGTCAGTAGTTAAAAATGTACCCATTGCTCTTCAGGAGAAAGACGCGGCTGTCTTGGAAACCCCTATGAGTTGTAATTGATCCAATGGTCAGTTGGCTTGAGTTTGGGGTTTAACAGTAGGGTCCCATTAACGTACTGGGTTGGATGAGAATCAAAGAAAGTTGTGCTGGCTCTCCAAGACCTGTTGATCTGAAAGATGTTTGTTGGTAGTTGTCCCCTAGTCTGTTCTGTGGTGAGCTTCTGGTTCATACCAGAAGGAAATTTTGCCCAGTCTTGTGCCATCTCCATGGTCTTTGATAGGCGGAGCCATTATTGAAGGTATTATGTAAATCTCCCGCCTGCCATTGGCCCAGGAGGATCTTTCGAAGGCCAGCGGGGTAATATATATTACTCAAGGATGATACCATGGCCCTTTATTACCTCCTGGTTCCCAAGGCCTTCCCGCGTTCCCATCTCCCTCTGTTCAACCTTTCCCATTCCTCTCGGCACTCTGCCAGGCTATGTTCCCCGGGGCTCCAGAGCAGAACTTTACTTCCGGAGCTGTTTCTGAGTAGTTCCATCAAGCGAAGGCCTAAGGGTCCAGGCCTACAAAGCTAGTTCCTCCACTTGCCTTCAAATTTCCATCTCAACTTCCTAGAATCTGTATAGTGGCCCAGAGAATTAATTGTATGTGGTTCTATATTGTTCCAGGTTCCGACCCCCAACTGTAGAGCCCTAGCCTGGAGGGGGAAGCTGTGTAATGTTCATCTTTGTATTCACTTCCTGCCCCCATGACGTCTAGTACGGGGTGCAGGGCAGAGGGTCAGCCAGTACTTTCTAAGACTGATTACAGGGTTCGAAGCCTGGACGAACCCAAAGACGACTGTTTTTTTCCAGAGAGGCTGCATAAGGCCGCTAGAGAACGTGGACAATGGAGACTAGCGTTCCCATTCTATCAAGCTGTATCTAGCCCAGCCCGTAGCGACTGAAACTGGGTCCGGCCGCGCGCCCCGAGAGTCCCCCTCTTTGTGCTGACATCAGGTGCAAGCCCGGGAACGCGGGCGGTGAGCGGTCGCGCCATATCGCGCATTACCAGGCTTGCAGCCTCCGCGCGCGCCCCCTAGTTCCTAGGGGAAATCTCCCCTGCGCCCCGAGCTACGGCTGAGGAAAGGGGCGGTCCGACACGTAGGGCCGACTCCACGCGGGCGGGCAAGAGGGCGGGGGAGACTGGGACCCGCAGCTCCAGCCCGCTGGCCTTCGAAAGATTTTCCTGGGCCAATGGCAGGCGGGGCGACGCGCCCGGATTGGTGCAGAGGGTCTGCTGATCACTGTGGAAACCTGGGCGGCGGGGAACGCAGGAGGATGCGGAGCCCCGGGCGGGGGGAGCCCTGAGGGCCACTAGAGTTTTACTGGAGGCAAAAGTCCATTGGGGCGGGCCAAGGGAGGAACGGAGGAGGGGACGCTTGGGGGCACTGGGAAGCCAAGGATTCGGACGGGGAACCTCGGGAGGGAAGGCGAGCGGGCTGGGGGAGGGGGCGCGGTGGGAGGCGGAGTAGAAGACAAAAGCCGAAAGCGAGCTGGGCCCGGCCTGCACACTCGGGCAGCTGGGGCAGTTGGTGCCGCGAGCAGCCGGCACCGGGAGGTCGCAGCGCAGGGGGCAGCCCGCTCGGCAGACAGCATGGGAAAGGGGGGTAACCAGGGCGAGGGGGGCCCCGAGCGCGAGGCACCCATCCCCACCTTCAGCTGGGAGGAGATTCAGAAGCACAACCTGCGTACAGACAAATGGCTTGTCGTCGACCGCAAGGTCTACAACATTACCAAATGGTCCAGCCGGCACCCGGGTGGCCACCGGGTCATCGGGCACTACGCGGGGGAAGATGCTACGGTAAGAGTCTGGGGGCTCCCCTGCCACCCTCTTTGCTCTCGGCGGGAGTCCCTAAGCACCAACCAGGTCCCCGACGCCTACAAGCACTCGGTGCGTTCGGAAAGGAAAGAAAGTGTCCGTTGTGCGCGTTCCCGCCCCGAATCCTCATCCCCTGGGTGAATTTGAGGTCGGGGTCCCATTTTGGCAGCGCTGCGGTGGAGAGTCGAGCGGTAGGGCACCTTGCTGTAGCGACCGCGCGCCCTGAGAGCCCCCTTCACGCCTTCCGCCGGACGCCTTTTGAGCCGGGAACTTCCCAAAGGGGGCGCTCAGACTCTGGGATTTTTGGCGCCCCCCGCGTGGAAGATGGCTGCCCCCGGGCGCCATGGGAAGGAGCGGGAGCGGAGTCTGCCAGGTGTGGGCACCCGGCGCGCTTCTGGCGCTCTCCCGCCAGACTAGGGCGGGGTCTAGCCCCATCGTTGACTCTTGTCTAAGGCCCGCATGGCTGCCTGGGGAAGAGACCGCCAGGTAGCTCTTGTTCCCATGCTCCTACAAGGATTACTACAAGAGCCGGCCTTCTTGGGGAGTGGCTGGGGGGTTGACAGAAGGAGGAAAGACTGGAGTTGGCCGAACACAATTAGATAGGGTGAGGGAGCCGGTGGATTTAGTACACCGTCCTGGCTTGGAACAGGTCGCCACTGCACCCGAGGTTACTCTCGGACGTTCTCCTCAATGGCCCTCTGTCTCTAAGCCCTGCTAGGAACGCCCTTTCCTCCTCCATCGATCCTGAAGGTAGTGGGCTCCGGGCCTCCTCGGGGTCAGGGCTGTTCATCTCACCAGCTCCAAATGTGGGGATCCACCATTGCAGCATGGCCCCCAACCCACAGCTTGAGAGCCTTCAATTTCTTTAAGGTGCACCTGGGGCCCCGTGGACTCTGATGGGTTCGAGGAAAAAGAACCGAGGCAAACAGGGAAGAGGAAGGCTTCTCCTGGTAGCAGTGGGCTGGGCGTACTGAACAAGCTGTGTGGCATAGACAACTTGGGAAAGGTGAATGGGGAAAGGGAAAGATTGAAGGAGGAAAGGCTGAAGGGAGGGACACACTGAGGAAGGCCGCTCCACCTGGAAGTCTAGCCTTTGGGCCTTAGCTGAATGGGTGGGACTCTGTCCCACCTCCTTCCTAACCAAGTAAGCCTGACCAACCAGGGAGCAGTGAAACAGCCATTCACGCGCTGGCTCACTGATGACCAGCTTGAAACAGCCCGCTATACCTCTTACAGCTTGTGACCCTACTTACCTCATTGTAAACACTACTGTGTGGTGTTTACAGCCCTGGTATGGTGCTGAAGGATAATGCAAGGGACTGCAAGCTTGGTTTGAACCACAAGGCCGGCAGTTCAAATCCACCAGCTGCTCCTTGGAAACCCTATACAGGGTTGCTATGAGTCGGTACTGACTCGAAGGCACTTAGCAACAACAAGACGACTTAGCCCTCCCTGGGCTGGTGCCTAACTTAGGTAGGTGTGGGTTATCATTCAGCGTACCTCATCTGGACCTGCCCACAAACCTGTAAGGAAGTTGAGTTAGGGTAATCATTGCTGTCACGTTGATTCTGACTCACGGTGACCCCCTGTGTGTCTGCCCTCCAGAGGCTTTTTCTTCATGGAGGCACCTCTGGGTGGACCGGAAGTGCCAGCAGCTAACTGAGTTAACTGTTTATACCACCCAGGGAGGTAGTTGTTAAGGATAATTCCCAATAAAAACATCTGTTTCCTGGTTGGAGTTTTTCCATGCCTGCATGTTGCTGGATTTGTGTTGGTCTGTTCATGATTTCATAGGAACATTATAGAAGCTTCTTGCCCCAACCAGCTTAACAAAAAGTTTCCTAGTAGAAGTAAAAACCGATGGTTAGTGTGAATATTTCTTCTTGTTAAATAAATGTATTTTCCTATATGGAACGTCTCAAGCTGCCGTTTCCTTAGAACTTACTAGTTTGATAATTAATTTTTCTTCAAAGTGTTCTTGTTGTTAAGTGCCATCAAGTCTGTTTCAACTCATAGTGACCTTGCATAACAGTTCCAAGGAGCAGCTGGTGGGTTAGAACTGCTGACCTTGTGGTTCACAGTCCAGTGCTGATTGTTACAGTGCCACACCAGGAGTCCTTAGTACATGCCTAACTAGGTTGTTGTTAACTGCTGCCGAGTCGATTCCGACCCATAGCAACCTTATACAGGGTTTCCAAGTAGCGACTGATGAGTTTGAACCACCGATCTTGTGCTTCATACCAGCTTTGCAGTCCAGCGCATTAACGGACAGCGCCACACCAGGACTCCTCCTAACTATGTTGTGAAGTGCCATCGAGTCGGTTGCGACTCATAGCGACCCTGTATAGGGTTTCCAAGGAGCCCCTGGTGAGCTTGAACCGCCGACCTTGCAGTTCAAACGGCTTTGCAGTCTGGCGCATTAACCCACAGCGCCACACCAGGACTCCTCCTAACTATGAGCTCCCTTTAAAACCAGGGTTCAGATCCATCTTATGAGCCTGCGCTCTCCGGCTCTCTTCTTGTTACCTAAATTTGAACTGAAAATGTAACTGTCTTTTCATTTCTGAACTTGCCCCAGCTGCTGACTACAGGACTCTCATTGATAGTAAATCTGGCATCTTGGATGTTAACGGCCCTGTGACAAAGGAGGACTGGAGTCCAAGTGGAATACCAGGAACCTTGGCGATGAAGACAGATGATTGAGCCCAAGGCTCATCAACTGCCTACTACATGCTAGCAGTTCCAAAACAACAAAACAAAAACTAAAACTAAAAAACCCTACTGCCTTTTCGACTTTTAGCGACTATAGGCTAGAGCAGACCTGCCCCATAGGATTCACAAGTAGACTGACATATCTTTCCCCACTTGGAGCTGCTGAGTGAGTAATTAACAACTGAGTGAGTAACCACCTTTACTGAATCTCTTTCCGCTGTCATTACACCTGTACCTGTGTCCGTGAGGCTGATCGGTAACAGCACTTCATGAACTATTTGTTGTTGTTAAGTGCCGTCGAGTCGATTCTGACTCATAGCGACCCGGTACAGGGTTTCTGAGGCTGTAGATCTTTACGGGAGCAGAAAGCCTCATCTTTCTCCCACAGAACAGCTGGTAGTTTCAAACTGCTGACAGTGAGGTTCGCAGCCCGATTCGCAACCACTATGCTACCAAAGCTCTAGATAAATGCAATTGAGTGTGAGTAGACAAAGGATGCCAGTGAAGGTTGGTGGTGGTGGTGGTGATGATGTGCCATGGAGTCGATTCCAACTTATAGCAACCCTGCTGTAAATATACAACTGAGGCTGTAAATCTTTTAGAAGAGCAGAAAGCCTCATCTTTCTCCCGCGGAACCTCTGGTAGTTTAGAACCGCTGACCGTGAGGTTAGCAGCCCAACTCATAACCACTACATTTCTAGGGCACCTTGCCAGTGAAGGTTATCAACAGTAAATGCTTGCTAACTCAGAAGCAAGGCTACTGGTCTGCTGAAAACTCAGCCACTGGACACCCTAAGGAGCCCAGTTCTATTCTAACACACATGGGGTGCCACAAGTCAGAATGGACTCCTCTGCAACTGGTTTGTACTGTGAAGTAAGCGAAGAGGAATTTGGAGGGGGAAAGTTCTTAAACGTACAACATTTTTCTTTGGTGTAGCAAGATATAAAGATAATTTCTGTCTCTAAAGCCATGAAACACACCCCATGCGGTTTGGTTGAGTAGCCGGGGGTGGACTGCTGGATTTCCTGGCATTCTTTTTTTCTTTTTTTCTTTCACCATCTGAAGCCAGGTTGGAGAAAAGCCATGAGGATCATGGGGAAGGAACTTGGAGAGAGCTCAAACAGGCCAGGAATCTAGAACTCTTGTCATTGTCTAGGCTTAGTGTTAGCAGGTAACTTTGCTCCCTGGGGATGCAGACTTCTTTCTCTGAGCTTGAGGATTGATTAATTGGATCCCCCTTGAACACTTAACTTACCAGTTAGGAACCTTCAGTCAAGGTGTAGTAATAGCCTAATAAGGCTTTAAAGGGGAAGCCATTGTTGGGGCAATTCAGGGTCTTCATAGGGGATTCCCATCTCTGAAGAAAAGACTTCCCTCCACGTGCAGATCAGCCTCTTTTCCAGAAGAAAAACCTCATGAAGGGCAAGGGCAGTTGGCAGAAGCTAGAACTTGGCCTTACTTGCCATAGTACCTTGTTTAATTTTTACAAGTCAACAGAGCACATTCATAGATTGTGCTGGTGTTGGGTGATGTCTCGTCAGTTGTAACTCATAGCAACCCCGTACAGAACAGAACAAAATGCTGCTCCTGCCCCATCCTCACATTCGTTTCCATGTTTGAGCGCATTGGTGCAGCCGCTGAGTCAGTCCATCTCCTTTAGGTTATTTTCACGAACCCTCAACTTTACCAAGCATGAAGTCCTTCTCCAGGGACTGGTCCCGCCTGATAACATGTCCAATGTACTTGAGATGAGGTCTCGACATCCTCACTTCTAAGGAACATTCTGACTATACTTCTTGCAGCGGATTTGTTCATTCTTCTGGTTCTCAAGTCAGCCCTCTAGGATCTCTCACTACTATTATGTTGGAAAGCCTTCGCCAAGCTTTGTGCTCAGACCTAAACTCGAGTCTCTGTTACTGAGTCTGCTCAGTGTACCCTTTCCTCCTACCTTGTCTCCTTCCTTCAACTCTTTTCCTCCCTCATTCCTTCCTTCCTACACCCACCTCTTTGGTTCTCTGGCACTTCTTTCGTCCTCACCCATGACCCAAGACTATCTCTGCTCTTTTCCCAGCTGCATCCTACCATTGTAGAACTCTGTCGTCCTCAACAACAATGTATCAAACATTGGTGGGCGTCTCCATGCTCTGAGCTGGCCCTGTGGACAGAAATGATGAGCTCACAGACAGTGATCCAGATCTAGTGTGTGTGTTATTCTCAAGCTGGGAGCTGAATGTGGAACCCCTGTCTCTAGATGCCACGATCCACCCCATCCCTGCCACCTTGTACTCCTGTCCTGTCTGCAGTTGTCGTCTCTAGAGCTAAGGGAAGGTGAGAACAGGTCAGCTCGTTTCGTCTTTAGACTACTGCTTTGCTGCTCTTGTGAAAAGCCCACAGACGGAGAAGGGAACCACTATGTGCTCCTCAGACAAGGCACGAGAACCAAGGGTTTTGAGCAGAGCGACTGGTTTTAGTTCCAGCTTTATGAATTCCCAGGCAAATCACTTTCCAGGTCCGTGAAATGGGAATGTAGCTGTGAAGTGCCATCGAGTTGGCTAAATTCATACTGGTCCTGTATAGGGTTTCTGGAGCGGCTGGTGAGTTTGAACTATCAACCTTGTTGCGGTCCAGTGCATTATCCTGCAGCGCCACATCAGGACTCTTGAAATTGGATCAACAGGGTGATTATCATCAAGAGTCCTGGTGTGGCACTGTGGGTTAATGCACTAGACTGCAAAGTCGTTTTGAACCCCAAGGTCAGCAGTTCAAGCTCACCAGCACTCCTTGGTAACCCTATACAGGGTCACTATGAGCCGGAATCGACTTGCTGGCACTTAACAACAACATCAACAACATCAAGCTCACATGATCTGTGGGTGCAATCTCTCTTTAATTTAAGCAGGCTCCACAGTTGTGAGGGAGCAGCCAGCACCTCCCGCATCCTGTGTGGTCCCTAATTGGGAGTTGTAGAAAGGAGAGGAAGAGTGGGAGGAAGTGGAACCCTCAGGACCCCACATTTCAGAAGGAATACACATTGGCTGTGAAGAAGCTCTTCCGTCCTGTGGCTCAGCCTTCTCCGAGTGGGGCCTTTCCTGCTGCTGGCCCTCAGTGCTGCCCAGTGTCCCTGGCATTGGCTCTTTAACATGAGAATGGCAAGTGACCCCAGCAGTCTTTGCGCTCTATCCCCTTCATCCTGGTTGCCTTCGTGGGGACTTGTTTCCTGTGTCGCCTTTCCATTGCTGGTCAGTGAGGATGTTCTTGGAGGGGCTCTCTGGGCCCGGAGCACAGCCCTACCAGCCTCCACTGCTGTTTTCTCTTGGGCTTCGTGTTCTGTTCACATCCAGTGTCAGATGTCTCACTAAGCAAGGTAAGCACAGGCTTACTTGTGCATATGTACTAATCTGTAGGGAACATCACAGCTCGGTCTGGCTCTCTTCCGACCCCACAGCACCTTCCTGCAGAATCAAAGCCTCTTCAAATTCACGATCCCTGACAGGGGCGGAGTACAGGCATACCTGATTATTGTTTTATTCTTAGTTTTTTGTTTTTTTTTATATATATACACAAATTGGAGATTTTGTGGCAGTCCTGTGTTGAGTGAGCAAGTCTGTTGGCACCATGTCTCCAACAGCGTATGGTTCACTTGGAGTTTCTGTGTTACATTTTGGTCTCCCTTACAATATTTCAAACTTTTTCATAATGCTGTTGCACATTTAACAGATGACAGAGAACGTACACATAACCTTTATATGCAGTGGCAAACCAAAAAATGCAGGTGCCGTACTTCATTGTGATAGTGCCATTATTTTGGGGTGGTCTGCAAACGAACCCCCAATATCTCCGAGGTATTACCTTGCCTGTACCCAGCCAGCAAGGTAAGCACGTGGCACTGTGGGCTAATGCACCAGACTGCAAAGCAGTTTGAACTGCAAGGTCTGCAGTTCAAGCCCACCAGCTGCTCCACAGAAACCCTATACAAGGTCGCTATGGGTCGGAACCAACTTGACGGCACTTAACAACAACAACAATGTTTGCTAATAGGTAGTAGACAATTTCACATGGGTTTCACCGACAGTTCACTACAGATTACTAAGTAAGCACAAGTAGGCTCTTAATTGCTTATTGGGTACCCCTGCCCTGCCTGCATCTCTGCGTTCTATCTCTACTCTTTCTCAGTCTCGCAGTCTCCTAGCCGGGCAGGAGCTGTCTGGTGATGAAGACACTAGTGATCTGGTGCTGTTCAATATGTTTACCATTACACTTGGCATGGAACCCATGGGAGGGGTCATACCCAAATTGATTCTAGGAAACACAGTGGTACCCCTCGAGAAGTCTTAAATCTTTTCTGCAGCCTCTTATAATCAGTCACTGTTTCCATTAAGGTCCATGAAGATGAATAAGTGACGAAAGATAATCATCCTTTTGGGTACATTTGATCTGACTGGAATTCAAGAAGGCCATTCACATCTACCTTTAAGGTAGATGTGAATGGTCTTCTTGAACGACAAGGACATACATCAAAAAGGACATACAACAACAAAAAACCCGCTCACAATTACCCACCTGAAGAAATGAAAAGAATGGTTAATGATGCTGAGAACTCTGCCAAAGAAAGACAAAAAGCCCAAGGAGCAATTGAATACAAGAAATACATTGGAAAGGTATGTCTGTTCTCCCAAGAATCAGAATGGGCAGAAAGAAAAGCTGCTGCTGGTAGTTATAAACTACTCTGAAGATAGGAAACCATGGAAAAAGTTGAAGGGGAAAAGATTGCATGGCTAAAAAGCCATTGATACACTGACGTTGAAGACTTCAAAGCTGAAACAGAAAGAATGAGAAGAAATTGCTTGGCCGGTTACCAACGATCTCTCGTGAAGTCCAGGTCCTCCCCCAGCTGATGAAGATGAGCTGTAGACACTGTTGTTATAGTTGTTGTGTGTCGTTGAGTTGGTTCCGACTCAGCCATACTGTATAGGGTTTCTGAGGCTGTAAATCTTTGCAGGGGCAGAAACCCTCGTCTTTCTCCCATGAAGTGGCTGGTGGATTCGAACCTCCAAACTTGTGGTTCACAGTCCAGTATTTATCCAATGTGGTAATACTGTAAATGCTGGACTTGGGAAGTTTCATTAAGAGAAAACGGAGAGACTTTTAAGTCCGAATGTAATTGGAATCGTCACCTCTCCATGGAACTGGAAATGTTACAGCCTGAATGCCTGTTTACTTCTTTTCATTAGCAGTTGCTCATATGTCTTGGGATGTGAGGAGAAGAGGAATTAACAATCTTAAAACCCTGGGTCCAAAATGGTGGGCTGGCACATGCTCACCTCAACATGTGGGTTAGGGACATCTGGTGTCGGAGTTTTTTCTACCATAGTGACACTAAACAGACTCGGGGGTTCAGGAGGTGAGCAGTGAGTCCATCCGTTACATCTCCTCCCCCCGTAAGCATTTGGTCCAGAGTCTCATTCCCTGAGCTGGTTCATCGCATCGTCCCTGAGTCCTTGCTAAGAACTGGGATGAGGAGAGCTGGCCCAGGAACTATCCACATGCAGGGAAGATTGACACATTCAGAAGCTCCTCAAAGCACCAGATACTAAGTGCCGACGCAGATCGAACCTGGAGTTCCACCTGGAATGGGGCGGGGACCATGTCTCTACAAAGCAGGCCAATGTTGGGGCTGGGGGATGGCAGAAGCTTTGATCATTGGTCAAGATCAGAAAGGATAACAGATACATACCTGCCCTTTAGGAACCTGGGTGTTGATCAGCTCCCTCCTGCAGCTTGAGCCGCCAGGCCTGACCCTTACCTACCCTCCACACAAATTCTCTTGATCTCTTTTCTTCCCACACTCGGCCCAGGCCTTCTTCCTAAAAAGCCCTTGGCTGCTCTCCCTGACAGACAAGGATGGAGCCTGGTTCTAATTCTTGTTCCAAGATCAACGTTTGGATTGGCTCTGTGCTGCTGTGTACCAGCTGACTCTTCTGTATGTGTGAACCTGCGAGTGTGAGGCCATTGTAGAGGGTAGCATGTTCTGGGATGAGGGGGCGCGTTTAGCTGGGGGTCCTTGTGTTACAGGAATGAGACTTGCCTGTCTCTACTCCTGGCTTGGCTAGCTCCTGGAGTGTGACGGTGGGCAGCAGCTTCTCCTCCCTAGGCCGCTTTCCTCATCTTTACATATGGCCTGGTTGCACGATGGTTGCACTGGCTGCAGTGTAGTCCCAGTGGCGCTGTTGGAGAAGACTCACAGCGAGCCTTTGGGGGCGAGTAGAACTGTCCCACAGGGTAGCCAAGACTGTCTTTACAGAAGTAGAACAGCCCCAGCAGAAGTTTTGATGAGTAGCCCACGGTGCCACTAGGATTTCTCATAAAGATTGTAGGCTAGAAAATCCTCTGGGGGCAGTTCTCTGCCACAATGTCGGAATCCATATGTGTTGGAATCGACTTGAGGACACCTGACAATAATATCAAAAGTGTACTATGGCCCCCCTGACAGCATTTAGTAGATTTGGGGAGTTGTATGTGCAAACTCTGGTGTGGAGCTATAGGCTTAGCACTGGACTGTGAACCACAAGGTTGGCAGTTCAAACCCAACAGCCGCTCCTCCGAAAACAGGGTCTCTATTATTTGGAACTGACTTGACAGCACTTAACAACGAAATATACTAAACCCTTGGCTCGGTGGCTAACCTGGTGAATTTCAACTCACAAAGGTTATGCCGAGCCAGGTGGAGAAAGCTAAGAATTCTGGGTGTTTCTGAAGAGCAAGCCAAGTGGTGTAAGATGGCGGAAGAGGAGTCTGAACTCTGTTGCAAAACAAACGAGTCTCCTGCTGGGGTCCTGGACTCATTTCCTCTGAGCCCTCTTGTTGGGCATTGTTGTAGGCATAGGGGTCATTGCAGCAAATAAGATAGACCTGGCTCTTTCCCTGGGAGGTTTGAAACCTAGTGTGGAGACAGATAATAAGGAAGTAAAGAAATGGTCATTTTCAAGCATGGTAACTACTATGAAAATAAAGCAGAAAGTCGGGATTCCTGGCCAGTGCACCACATATGGAGACGTGCGGGTTGCTATGATGCTGAACAGGTTTTCAGACTAAGACCTGCAGATCTGCTTCCAGAAATCAGGCAATGAAAACCCCATGGATCCCAGTGGCCTGATCGGGATCCCACAACGATCGGGAGACTGGCACAGGGCGCGGTGGCGTTTCATTCCTATGTGTGTGGTTCACAAGGAGTCGGGGGTCCAGCTAACAATTTCAGGTGGTTGGCTTTGTTGCCTGAGCAGCGCCCCGCCCTGCCTCCTGAGCTTCAGTTTCTTCATCTGTAGAGGGGCTGTTGAGTCTTCTGTGTGTGGTATCTCCTGGCTCCCTGCCTGGCATGTTCTGTCCCCTTCTCCTGGCCTCAGGGAAGGAGAGCCACTGTGGACATGGCCCTCTCTGAGAGGAGAGGAGTCTGTCTGTCTCTTCCTCCAGGGGGAGGACTGGGGCCTTGGAAGGGTGAGCTGGAACTGAGGGGTCCAGAGATGGATGTGAGGTGAGTGCACTGGCTGACTTACCTTCACTGATAAGCAAAGGGTGATGGTTTTGTTATCTGGCAATGCAGTTGTTCTGAGGAAGCAGCTGCTTACCGGGACTTCTAATGCATTGCACCAAAGCCGCCCTCAGATATGAGGAGAACCAATGAAAGGGCTTTTTTAGGGCCAGCCCCACGCCCATCGTGCAAGTGTCCTTACTTTGTAGATGAGATTGGGACCGTGGTGGGGGCCTCAGCTCTGGAACCCGCACTCTTGCAGTAACACTTCTGCTTTTTCTGAAAACATACCAGGAGACTTCAAGAAGTTTGTGGGAAAAAGGAATGAAAAGATAATGGAAATTTCCATGAACCTTTTGAAGCCCTGCATGCTTGCTCTGATCCTTGCTTTCATTGGTTGCTGTCAGTGGATTCTGATCCCATGTGATAGAAAGGAGAGTTGCCCTAGAGGGTTCCCGAAACGGAACTTTCAAAAGCAGATCACCAGACTTGTGTTCCGAGGCACCTCTGTGTGGGTTTGAACTACCAAGTTTTCAGCTAGTGGCTGAGCACTTTACTGTTTGCACCATGCAAGGATGCTTGTCCTTTTTGGCTCAGCCAAGGGAACAGGCATTTAGAAAAATAACAACCCTGGGCCCAGTTTTACTTTGCCAGTCTGTTCTGGACACAAATAGTACAAATGGACTTGAGGCCAGGGGTGTGGTACGGAGGCGGGATAACACTGGCAATTACTGCTGGGAGATACTTTGTGGGGGAGGGGGGGTTGATTTGTCATGTTTCCCTTCAAAAAAATTTTTTTTTAGATTTTCTGAACAAAAAATTGAGAGAATAAATAAATGAATATTTCTATATTCTCAACCCAGATTCACTAGTCTTCACATGTTGCCTCATTTGCTTTCTCAGTTTTTATATATGTTGTTGTGCTCTGTCAAGTCGGTTCCGACTCATAGTGACCCTGTATATGGTTTCTGAGACTATAAATCTTTACGGGAGCAGAAAGCTTCATTTTTCTTCTGTTGGAGAGGCTGGTGGACTTGAACTGCTGACCTTGCAGCAAGCAACCTAACATGTAATCCACTACGCCCCCAGAACTCTTTTATAAATAGATATGTGTGTGTGTAGAGGAGGGCTAATTGTGCTGTAGGATAAGCCCTGGGCTGCTAACCTCAAGATCAATAGTTCTAATCTACCAGCCACTCTGCAGGAAAAAGATGAGGCTTTCTGCTCCCATAAAGATCGGCTGCCTCAGCAACCCTATACAGCATCGCTGTGACGGGGAGCCAATTCAAAGGCTCCCTCCTGACAACATGTGTTGTTGTTAAGTCTTCTTAAGTGCAATTTTCTTCTTCTGAACGATCTGGAAATGCATCATTAATGATGCACCTTCGGGTATGGTGCAAATGGCTATAGTGTACTCGGTTCCTACCTTAAAGGCTGAGGTGTACTACCGAGAAACGCCTTGGAAGACAGCCCTTGGGTGACTGACTTCTGAAAAGCCAGCCACTGAAGATCCTATGGAGCTCATTTCTACTCTGACACGCATGGGACCCCATGAGTTGGTGTTGCGTTGATAATAAGTTTTTGTGCGTGGGGTTAGACCCACTTAGAACAGGGGTGGGGAATGGGCTGTGTAAAGCCTGGAAATCATTTGGTCTGGCATTGTCAGGGCAGCCGCAGTTCCGGTCATCACATTGATGGTGGTTATGTGCTATGGAGTCAGTTCTGACCCATAGTGACCCTGTAACAACATGTAAATATATATACTTAACGATAACATATATATGTATATGTGTTCGATGGCACTTAACAACAACAAATATATATTTGGTGGTGGTGGTTGTGTGTCGTGGAGTCGGTTTAGACTCACAGAGACAATGTATATGGTCTCTGAGGCCGTAAATCTTATACGGGGAGCAGAAAACCTCATCTTTCTCCTGAAGAACTGCTCGTAGTTTCAAACTGCTGACCTTGAGGTTAGCAGCCCGACTTGTTAAGTGCTGTTGAGTCAGTTCCAACCCATAGTGACCCTGTGTAAGGTTTCCGAGGAGCAGCTGGTGAGCTTGAACCACTGACCTTGCAGTTCAAACGGCTTTGCAGCCACACATTGTTGTTTTTGTTGTGAAGTGCCACCACACATTAGGGGTAAGTCAGTTAATTGTTTGACCAAATACAGCAAGCTAGTTTTTAAGTTGATTATTTTGTATGGCCCACGAATGATGTTATAAATTTTGGCAGAAAAAAGATTCCCCACCTCTGACCTAGAAACAGCCCTGGGGTCGACATGCGTTACACGTTATATTGCAAAGACTTGTGTGGTTGTTATGTGCAGTGGAGTCGGTTCCAACTCATAGCGACCCTGTACAGGGTTTCCGAGGCTGTAAATCTTTACGGGAGCAGAAAGCCTCATCTTTCTCCCATGGAACAGCTGGTAGTTTCGAACTGCTGACTGTGGGATTAGCTGCTCGATTGCTCAGAAATACCTATGGAGCAATCTTATTCTGTCCTGTAGGGAGAATCTTTAGGAGTTGGAATGACTGATGGCAGTGGGCTTGGGGTTTGAACTTTACCTCTGGAATTTATTCTTTGGCCTTGATTCCTCAAAGAGAACCTCTAAAATCATGCGAATTCCCCATTTGATGAGGGCTCCACACCATGCCTTATATAACAGGTATGCTAATGAGGCCACAGGAGCACAGTGGCTTTCTAGGATAAGCACTGGAGTGTGAACCATAAGGTTGGCGATTCGAGCCCAACTTTCTGCTCCTGCAAAGATTGACAGCTTCAGAAACTCTACATAGGCTCATTATGAGTCAGAACTGACTCGACAGCACTTACCACCAACAACAATAACGAAGTGACTGTTGGGTGGGGGCTGGCTAGACCAGAAAGACCCACCACTATAGTGGGTGTCAGCTGCCCTCAAGGGTTAACTATCCAATCCATCATGGCTCAAATAAAAATCCAAATTAAACACACTGCTGCAAGTCCATTCTGACACTATAGAACAAAAGAAGAGCTGTCCCATCAAGTCTCTCAGGCTATAATCATTACAAAAGCAGCCTGTCACATCCTGCAAAGCAGCTGGTGTAGCATTGTAGAATTAGCACTGGGCTGCTCCTCAAGGTCAGCAGTTCAAGCCCACCGGCTGCCCCTCAGAAGCCCTATACAGGGTCCCTCTGAGTCTGAACCGACTCGATGGCACTTAATGACTTCAACAACAATTTTCTAAAGTAAAAATGCGTCAGATGAAATTAAATTTTTGAGAAGAATGTGTATTTACCCTCATAGAACCGACTCGACGGCACATAACAACCAGGACCTTCACATCTACTAGTAGGGAACTGAATGTGGGGCCAGCAGGCCAGAGTGAGGGTGTCCTGGGAATTCCCAAACTTGTGGTTGGTTTGGGCTGACCATTAATTTCGAGGACTTTGTTCTTTAACTTGTGAGCTCTGATCTAGCTTTGGGTGGCTGGGATCAGAATAGGAAGGGAAGAGAATTTTGTATTTGCTTTGTTGTTTTAAAGAATTTCTTGTGCTTTCGGTGAAAGTGTACACAGCAAATTAAGTTCTTGCTTAACTTAAGCACCGGTGCACAAATTGTTCAGACTCGGTTACGATTTTCTTTATGTGTGAGCACTCACCCCATTCGGGTGGTTCTGTTTCCAGTCATTTGGTTTCTGTGCCCTTTGCATGTAGATGCATTTTTAAAAGAGTGTAGCACCTTGGGGGAAAGTCTTTATTTTATAAGCCAAATCTGTTATTTAGCTAACGGGTGACCGCCAGGGATAGTTTCGGTCAGGGGACTTGCTTTGTTTGGTTTGGCTTCACATTACATCCTAAAATGCCTTTTCCATGAGGGATTCATCTTCAGTATTGATTTGGTGTATGCTATGGTGTCTGTAAGGAGCTCTGGTAGCGTAGTGGTTACGAATCGGGCTGCTAACCTGAAGGTCAGCAGTTCGAAACTACTAGCAGTTCCACGGGAGAAAGATGAGACATTCTGCTCCTGTAAAGATTTACAGCCTCGGAAACCCTGTGCAGGGTCACTATGAGTTGGAACCGACTCCACGGCACATAACAACAACAACAACAATGGTGTCTGTGGTGTTCCTGGTCTGGTAGGAACAATGGCTCTATCTGTGCCTGCCAGGCGCGTCTCTCTGGAGGGCACCTTTTCCCTACGCCCTCAAAGATGCCACACGGCTGTGCACAATCCCTTGTCAGGAGCCCAGTGAGCCTACATCAGGGCTGAGACACACCTCACTGTGCCACTGGAGGTGGGCACTGAGGGCTCTGGCTGGAGAGAGTGTTCGGGGCTGGATTGAGGGACCTCCCATGTGATGTCTCCAAGGAGTCAGGGACGAGCAGGCAGCAGTGGGTCCCAGCCTCACTACCTACCCCTCGCTTCCCAGGATGCCTTCCGAGCCTTCCACCCCAACTTGCATTTTGTACAAAAGTTCATGAAGCCCCTGCTGATCGGAGAGTTGGCCCCGGATGAGCCCAGCCAGGACCGTGGCAAGAACGTGAGTTGGGGCAGGGACTGAGGAAGGAGGGGACCCCGGGTGGGGGTGGGAGGTTCTGTGCCCATCTTGGAGAAGGGGTCCTGCTCAGGGTTCCATTTTCCTCTTCCCTCCCTCCCTTTTCACAAAGGTGCCAGCTGCTGGTCTGGGAGAAAGACCATGAGAAACACAAGAGGGCAGCAGATAGTGCTGCTGTGTGGGGAAGGGCCCGAGGGAGCCGCCAGGAAGCACCTCTCAGAAGGAACCACTACTCCTTAGCTATTTGCTCCTGGTCCACAATGGAGTAACATGGCCCTTCCCAAAAACCTCCTCCTCATGAGCAGCGTGTGCAGGTCTGTGTCAGGCCCATGACCCTATAGTGGTGCCAGGGTGCAGGACTGAAGCTGGCACCATGGGAATCCCTGCTTCACTGCTCATGGCGATGGTGCAAACCCACTTCACCTATCTCCCTGAGGTTGTGCCTACCTTGGTACCAGCAGACAGCTGGGCCCCTTGGCTGGCTCTGCCTTAGGAAGATAATTCTTTCAGAGCTCCTTCCTCTCATTCCCGCTCCCAGCAAGCGCTGCCTCCTCTTGCTGACCCCCACCACCACCCTCCAAATAATTCACCTGGGAGTGGGAATGGCATCTCGGTGAAGCCAGACTGGGCACAGGGGTTCAGTATTGTCCAGTGGCCTCCCCATGGTGTCTGTCTTCCTCAGGCCATTCCGCACATGCTGCTCTCCCCTTCCCTCTATACCTTGGTCCTCACCCCTTGTTCAAGTGACCTCCAGGTTCTATCCCTCCTTCTCCATCCCCTTTGATCCTCCCCAACCCTCATCTAGGCTTCCCCTTCCTAACCTTGTTTTGCTCATCCCGGGAGAGCGCCTTCCCTGCCTGTCACCCAGCTCAGTCTTCCTCCACCCACGCAGGAGCAGGACAGTGCCCCCTGAGGCCCGTGATGGTGTCCCTTTGTCTCCGCCTGCCCCTGCCTCCTCACTTCCCTCTTCTTCCCAGCAATACAACCATTTCTCCAGAGCCATTCCTGGCTTGCCTCTCACTTTGGGGTTTGTATATCACGTTATCCTGTTTGTATCTCTCTCACCTCAGTCCACAGGTAGAGAGGCAGTGGAGGAGGGGAAAAAGCAAAATCACTGTCAAACCCTTTCCCTGCCATGGAGCCAGGTGTGGGCAGGGCCATGCCGGTAACAAGGCACATGGCAGCCACTGTCGCTGTCCAAGGCTTGGCTGGGAATGGTGACTGACTCCCTTCCCTGGGCTCTTGTTGGACAGTCTCAGATCACCGAGGACTTCCGGGCCCTGAGGAAGACAGCGGAGGACATGAATCTGTTCAAGACCAACCACCTGTTTTTCCTCCTCCACCTGGCCCACATTGTTGTCATGGAGAGCATCGCCTGGTTCATCGTCTCTTACTTTGGCAATGGTTGGATTCCAACCTTGGTCACGGCCTTCATCCTTGCTACTTCTCAGGTGAGGCGTGATACCCTCAGCTGTCTCCAGGAGCCTGCCCGCTCCTCCTTTCCATCTTGTAGGGGTGTATTGACGGACTCGGTGATGGGATCTGTGGCCCTCTCTCCTCAGGCTCAAGCCGGGTGGCTGCAACATGATTATGGCCATCTTTCTGTCTACAAGAAGTCCAGATGGAATCACATAGTCCACAAGTTCGTCATTGGCCACTTGAAGGTAAACATCAGCAGCTCTGGGTGTCCCATGGGGTAGAGAGTGAGGCTGTACCGTTCATTGCGCTCTGAGACACGGCAGAGCCCCTCTGTTCCTCTGTGCCCGGGAACCACAGTGTGGCCTCACTAGTTACAAAGCCCAGCACATGCCTCTTTTGTTGACTCAGCTGATGCCCCTTATCTAAGGAATTGGACTCCTGGTGTGGTGGTGTGGGTTAATGTGCTGGATTGCAAACCGCAAGATCGGTGGTTCAAACCTAGCAGCTACTACTCAGAAACCCTATACAGGTTGGCTAGGAGTCAAAGCCGACTCCATGGCCCCAAATCACCACCATCATCTAAAGAATGATTGGGAACACTTGTGGCTCAGGGGTGGAACTCTTGCCTCCCATGCAGGAGACCCAGGTTCAGGTCCCAGGCAGCAGGCCTGTCTGTGCAGTCAGTGGAGGCTTTTGTGTTGCTCTGATAGCGAACAGGTTTCAGCAGCACTTCCAGACTAAGACTAGGGAGAAAAGCCTGGTGATCTAGCTCTGAAAATCAGCCAGTGAAAGTCATCTGATTATGCGGGTTGCACAGGGCTGAGTAGTGTTTTTAAGCATTGGACTGCTAACCGGAAAGGTCGATGGTTCAAATTCACGAGCTGTTCCGAGGGAGAAAGATGAGCCTGTTTGCTCCCATGAAAGCGTGCAGTCTTAGAAACCCTACAGAACCTTTCTGTTCTGTCCTATAAGGTCGTTATGAGTTAGAATCGAATTAACGGCAGTGGGTTATGGGAGCGGTGTTGTGTCCTTTGTGTAAGAGGTCGATGAGCTCAGCACTGGACTTTGAACCACAAGGTTGGCGGTTCAAACCCACCAGCTGCTCCTTGGAAACCCTATACAAGGTTGCTATGCATTGAATCCGATTCGATGGCACTTAACAACAACAATAATAATCCTAGAATTTATCTAATTTATTAAGAGTCCTTAATTTGGGGCGATTTCTCTTAATGAATTGGTATGCTTCCTTTCATTGGGTAATGTAAGTTATTTACCTGGGAGGCATAAAGTTAAGCGCTCAGCTACTAACTGAAAAGTTGCCCATTTAAATCTACACAGGTGTCCCAGAAGACAGTCCTGGTAATTTGCTTTCAAAAAGGGCAGAGCCATTGGATCATGGGGTTGGCGTGATTCAGAATCGGCTCGGCAACAACTTGGTTAGAATTTTGTTTGCTGAATTGGTTGCTTCTTCTTTTTGTCTTTGAGGGCCAGGGGAGTGCAAAGCCAGGTTTTCTAACAGCGATTCTCCTTAGTCTAAATTTTGGTGGACAATTCTTATCCTCCCCTCCCATTACATGCCATATAGGCTTTGATCTGTAGAGGAGTGATTCTGCTGCAGATGAGTCCTTTACCATAGCAACAACCCAGCCCACTGCAATCAAGGCGACTCAGACTCAGAGAGACCCTACAGAACAGTAGAACAGCTCCATAAGAGTTTCCGAGCCTGTACATCTTTACGGGAGCAGACAACCCTCATCTTTCTCCCAAGGAGTGACTGGTGGGTTTGAACTGCTGACTTTGGAGTTAGCAGCCCACCACTTAGCACACTGGGCCATCAGGGTTGAGTCCCGTAACTCACCAGCTGTCTCAACTATTTTTTGAAAGTACGTAGGGTCTGAAAATTACGTACTGTTAGTACCAAAGTCCTTCCAGATCTGATCCACTGTGCCGTTTAAAATCAGCGGGTGAGGTCGTTCTGCTCGTACCATCCTGTGGCGGGTGACGGGGGTCAGGGGGCAGACCTGTAGCAGCGGTACAGCGTTGCAGGTTTGTACAAAGAGAAGCTGGATTTACCGATGATCTTGTGCTGATCTCTGCCATTCCTGTCCCAGCGGCATCGAGCTGCTTCCCGGGAAAAGCCGGATGTAAACGAGCTCAAACGTCGCAGCAGTGGTTGGGAGGATGATGCAGGCCGCGCCAGTGGTTTCTTCTGCTGCACAGAAGGTCGCTATGAGTTGGTGCTTACTAACCACAACCACCACAAAGCCTGCCTTAGGAGTCCCTGGCTGGCACAAACAGTGAAGTGTTCCTCTCCTAGCCAAGGTCGGTGGTCTGAACCCACCCAGAGGCATGTCAGACAAGTCTGGCAATCTGCTTCTGAAAGGTCACAGCCTTCAAAGGCCTTCGGGGCAGATGTGCTCTGCACACGTGGGGGCGCCTTGAGTCGGAATGGGTTCAACAGCAGCCAGCCATTTAGAACCCCATCCGGGCAGAGAGGAGCTTGTGGGAGCCAAGTGTCACCCTTGTGCAGCCTGCGCTGGACCCTCAGCTTTGGGGTGAACCCCCCCTAGGAGCCAGTGGCCAGTCGGAAGCCAGCAGTTTGCCTGGCCATGAGCCCCAATCAGTCCGAGAAGCTGGCTTCTTCCCAGCGTTTCAGAGGGTGCTGCATAGTAGAGCTCTTTGTTTCGTGTAAGGATCCTTTCTGTTGGATAAGACTCTCTTCAGAATTAGAAAGTAACGTTTTACTCCAGACCCATGGTATCCCCCACCCTCAACAAAGATGGGCTCTGTTCTGCTCCCAGAGCCTGGGCTGGGCCCAGGACAGCCTTTCCCACCCCGTGGCCCTCAGTCCCCAAGTGCCTTAGAGCACAGCGTCTGTGTCAACAGGAAGACAAGGCCGACAGAGAGGACTGACCGCCATGCAGAATGTCTGCTTGTGACATCAGAACCCTGGAATGATGGGAAACAGGGGACTTGGCTCAAGAAGCCTGCTAGCTATGTCCTTGATGTACCTGGGAGCCAGGCTTCCTGGAAGATTACAGCTTACCCCGGGGCCCTGGTGGCTCCACAGTTCAGCCTGTCAGCCTGGGTTCCCTTCTCTCACCAACTAAGATGTTCTCACAAGCTACTTCGGGCAGTGGGCAGGGTGCCTGGGGCTTCAGGGTCAGGTCTACATGGTCAATCTATGTGTAGAAGGCGTTCATGCCTCAGTTCTTCATATCCTGATTTCCCCCTTCCCTCTGGGCTGTTTCTTGTCTTGTGGGCATTTCTCCCAATCAGTTTCCAGCACTTACAGCTGCATAGACCCCGCGATTTCAGGGCATTGCCTTTGAATTCTGACTCTGAGAGCCACCCACGCCCTTTAGACTGTACGTATCTGTATGGGGAGACACTGACCTTTCTGCAGCTTCACTGGGGGAGCCGAGAGTCACTCAGCTAGTGTGCAGAATTTCAGGGGACCCCAAAACCTACAGCAGTCCAGTTAATAATGGTTTGGGTTTTTACTTGTGGTAGAAATTGACGCAGCAGAACACTCCGCCTTTCACCAGTTTCTGCATGTCTGAATCAGGGACACTGATGAGCTTCTCTAGATTGTGCGGCCATTCTGTTTGTTATTGTCTTGTTGTTGTTGTTATGTGCTGTCGAGTCAGTTCCGACCCATAGCGACCCTGTACAGGGTTTCCAAGGCTGTAAATCTTTACGGGAGCAGAAAGCTTCATCTTTCTCCAGCGGAGCGACTGGTAGTTTCGAACTGCTGACCTTAAGGTTCACAGCCCAATTCGTACCCACTACGCTACCACCCCATGGCAATACGTCGATTGATTTCTTTCAAGCTTTTTATTAAGGAGGGCAAGTTTTCAGAGCAGATCATCAGTTTTACATTCAACAAATCATATAATTTGATTCATTCCAATGATTTGTATAAATAGTCTTGCTATGTTTTTTTTCCAAAGGACTTCACTCAGTGCCTCTAAACAAAAACTTCACCTTCCCTGTCTACCCCCTTGGTGGCGGGCGTGGGGCTGGTTGTCTGTGTGTCCAGTTGATTCCTACTCATAAAGACCCCAGAATACAACTGCGCATAGAGTTTTATTGGCTGTCATTTTTACAGTCGAATTAGCTCTGGATAGCCAACCACAAAGTCAGCGGTTCAAGCCCACCTTGGAAACGGTTCAAGCTCCTTGGAAACCCTACACAGGGTCACTGAGTCGGAACCGACTTGACTGAACTTCACAACAATACCAACGTGCCACTCTCTATATAGAGCACATTTTGTTTATCCATTCATCTGTTGGAGTTCTGGTGAGGTGCTGTAGTGTAAACAATGGACTGCTAATCTCAAGACTGGTGGTTCACACCCACCACCCTCTCCTCAGAAACCCTATAAATATACAAGTTTGCTGTGAGTTGGAACTGACTTTGACATTTCACAACAATTTATCTATTGATGGATGCCAAATAGTGATTTAATGCTATATATTAAAAATAAAAAATAAAAACAAGAGAAACTCATAATGAACAAAATATCAAAAGTTTTGATAAATACCAAGCTTTAAAAAGAACTTGATATAAAAAGAACAATATATATGAGCCCTGGTGGCACAGTGGTTAAGTGTTTGCTGCTAACCAAAGGTCAGCAATTCAAATCCACCTGCTGCTCTTCGGGAGAAAGATGAGACCATCAGCTTCCGTAAAGATTTATAGCGTTAGTAACCCTATAGGACAGTTCTACTCCACCACAGTGAATTCGGTGGTTTGGGTTTGTATATGTTTTTTTTTTAATGGTTGGTATTTTTTTCCAGAACATTAAAGTAGTTGAGAAATATTTAGTCAATGTATTAAGAATTACCCTATTTAAGTTTAAATGTAAGTTATTTATGCCCAAACAGACTGTATTATATACTTTTACTTACTTAAATGCATCAAAAATTAATTAAAATTGTCACTTAGTTGAGAGAAATGCTCAAACACGGCAGTTTTCTCAGCATGAAAACAAGATGACCAAAAAAATAAGAGTTAAAAAATATTATTGGTGAGTTTGTTTCCATTGAAGCTAAGGGTGTCTGTTTGCTTCAGACTCTGAGACATGCACTTGGGTCCCCGGCTCACCATGTTACCCTTGTTTGGTGTCTAGAACAATCCCTGCTCTCCTGTATTCTCTGGTCACCTTCTGCTTCTCTGATTCTGTCAACTGCCCTCTTCCTTTCTCCTTCTCAGCTCCATCTTAGCTTGGTGTGACACTGGACTGGCCCTCACCAGTCGGAAGCTCCCTGAGGGCAAGGGCTATGTGTCATGTCATCACTTCCTCCCGGGCCCAGAGCAAAGGCAGCCCCAAGGCAACCTGGGAATACAAAGGGTGTCATTGTCCCTGGATAGACAGGGCTTGAAGGAGAAACGAAGATTTGGCTGATGAAGACAAGAAGGTGTCCGGGCAGAAAAAGAACCTAATCAAACCCATTGTCCTCAATTCAATCCCGACTCAGAGCTAACCTCACTTGTTACAGAGTAGGACTGAGCTCTGGAGAGGTTTCTTGGGTCCCAATGTGATGCAAACAGTTTGGAAGCAGAAAGTCTGGCGGCTCGAACCCACCCAGCAGCACCGCAGAAGAGGCCTGGCGATACACTTCTGTAAAGATTGTTGTTGTTGTTGTGTGCCGTGGAGTCGGTTCCGACTCATAGAGACCCTGTACAGGGTTTCTGAGGCTGTAAATCTTTACAAGAGCAAAAAGCCTCATCTTTCTCCCACGGAACAGTAGTTTTGAACTGCTGATCATGAGATTAGCAGCCTGATTTGTTGCCACTATGCTACCCAGAGCTCCTTACAGCCATGAAAACCCTGCATTCTACCACATGGGTCTCCCTGAGTCAGAATCAATATGATTGGTGGGTTTGAACCACCAACCTTGCCTGAAGCAGTCCATTGTTTATAGGTAGTTTGTTGTTGTCAAATTGGTTCTAACTCATAGTGACCCTGTATAGGGTTTCAGAGGAGTGGCTGGTGGGTTTGAACTGCTGACCTTGTGATTCACAGTCCAATGTTGATCCTACAGCACCACAGCAGGTGGTGGTGCTGGTGGTTGTATGGCTTAGTCGGTTCTGACTCATAGAGACCCTGTATAGGATTTCCAAGGCTGTAAATCTTCATAGAAGCCCAGAAACAACAAAAAAAAAGTCCCTCATCTTTCCTCCGTGGAGCCGCTGGTAGTTTCAAACTGCTGACCTTAAGGTTCTCAGCCCGATTTGTAACTACTACGCTACCAGAGCTCCTTACACTAAGAGTTGTTGTTGTTGTTGTTATGTGCCATCGAGTCGGTTCCGACCCATAGCGACCCTGTACAGGGTTTCCGAGGCTGTAAATCTTTACGGGAGCAGAACGCCTCATCTTTCTCCCGCGGAGCGGCTGGTAGTTTCGAACCACTGACCTTGCGGTTCGCAGCCCGATTCGTAACCACTACGCTACCAGAGCTCCTTTAGTAGTCAAGTGCAAATCATTTACACTACCAGGAATCAGGCCGAAAACAGCACAGACACAAAATGTTTGTGACTGCCTCACCTCGACCTATTGCAAGTGGTCTTCCTGACCCACCTTTCTTCCCTTTGCTTATTCATCCAACAAGCACCTACTTCTGGGTATTTTCTAATCATTATTCTTATTTGTAACTTGCCTTGTCCTTCAACTTCTCTGTGCTGACAACTTCCATTTGATTCTTCCCAGGGTGCTTGTCCCTTAAGACTTGAAACTTTACTGTGTCTTCTGATTGGTTCCTCAGTCCTTGAAGCTCTCACCCCCTGACATATTTATGCTCTGACTGGTTTTGAGACCAAACTGCTCGCAGGGCCTGAATTCATCGCTGAGTCCACAGCTGTTCACAGCTCTCTCTACCTGTGACTGTTGGTGTCTGGAAGCAGAATCTTCAGATCCCACATTTATGCTAAAAGCATCATCACCCAAGTGCAATACTTGTTGTAGCAAATGACCGGCCCCTCAGACAAAGCATTGCTCCAGTGAGATTTCCCCCATAAAGCCCTGAGTCTCTTTCCTTCTATATGGTACTGAGCAACTTTGTGGAGAGACACAGTTCAGCAAAAGTGTCAAAGGCTTGAGGTGGGAGATAGAAATAAATGGCCACATCATGCTTATCTCACACCAGTTGGTGGTGGAGTTGACCTGACTCATAGTGACCCCACATGTGTCAGAATAGAACTGTGCTCCGTAGCATTTTAAATTGCTGATTAGTCGAAAGCAGATTGCCAGCCCTTCTGAGGCCCCTGTAGGTGAACTCGAACCTCCAACCTTTCGGTTATCTGCACCACTCAGGGACTCGTTTTGTTTTGGGGAATCGTACCTTCAATACTGTTCTCACAGTAGTGTGTCTGGCTGTTGGATGTCACCATGAACTCTCAGAGAGCAGCAACCATCTAACTTTTACTTCAATAGCTTTGTTGAGATACCTCACAAATTCTCATACCTCACAAGTCACCCATGGAAGGATTATACAGTCCCTGGCATTTGGTGTCTTCACAGCCATCACTATGTCAAATTTAGAACATCTTTCTACCCCACAAAGAAACATCTTAACCATCAAACCCCAAATTCTCACCACTGAAAACCCTAGCCAGCCTCTCGTCTACTTTCTCTCTCTTGATTTTTCGTCTTCTTGGCCCTTCATATAAATGCTGTCTGTAGTATCTGGCTTCTTTCAATTTGCAGCATGTTTATCCTTGTAGCAGATCTTCGTCCTTCATTCCTTTTTATGGCCAGATTTTATCCTATTGTATAAACAGACCCAAGGCAGCCTTCAGGTCCATTCTCAATCACAGCGACCCTATGGGACCGAGCAGAACTGCTCCACAGGGTTGTTATGGTGTTATATTCGGTTCCGACTTATAGCGACCCTGTACAGGGTTTCCGAGGCTGTAAATCTTTACAGGAACAGAAAGCCTCATCTTTGTCCTATGGAACAGCTGGTAGCTTAGAACTGCTGATCTTCAGGTTCACAGCCCAATTCATAACCACTACGCTACCAGAGTTCCTTTATATATATATGTGTGTGTGTGTGTGTGTGTGTGTGTAGAGAGAGAGAGATTAGAGAAAGAGGCTTAAATTTTACAGAAGCAGACTGCCTCATCTTTGTGCCAAGGAGGAGCTGGTAGTTTCAAACCACCAATCTTTTAGTTAGCAGCCTAATGCTTATCCCACTACACCACCAGGCTTCCTATTGGGCATGTTGTTCAGTGCCATCGAGTCGGTTCCAACTCATAACAACCTGGTATAGCGCTTCCAAGGAGCAGCTGGTGGGTTTGAGCTGCCAACCTTGTGGTTCACAGACCAGTGCTGATCCTATAGTTCCCTATTGGGTATACCACATTTTATTGATCCATTCATTCACCAATTAATGGACATTTGGGTTGTTGCCACCTTTAGGCGATTGTGAATAGTATTATAGTGCACGTTTGTCTACAAGTTTTTGTGGATCTATTTTCATGTCTTGGGTATGTGCCTAGGAGTGGAATTAGTGGTTCACATGAGGAAGGCTACTTATTACTGTCCTGAAAGCCCGTCTTCCTGTATGACAGCCAGCCTAGAGGACATGCAGTGAGTGTAGAAGAGGACCCTCTGGGGTCTCCTTGAGAGGCAGAGACCACCCCCACCTGCTGATGCTCTCACCATGCAATCCAACACCAGCTCTCCTTACCTGCAGTCACCATTTTATGACTGAGGAAACTCAGACCTCGTGGGATGGAGTGGCTTGAATCCATTCTGTAGTCTTGGTCACAGGGGTTGGCCAGTTGGCTGCCTGAGGCACCATGGCTCCTGGAGAAGTCGGTGCTGAGTGTTGGATGCTGGAAACAGGTCCTGAGGCAGCGGCCTGTTGAAGGGGAGCTCCGATGAATGGCCAAAGATACTGCTCACCTCCTATCCCCTCTCCCACAGGGTGCCTCGGCCAACTGGTGGAACCATCGCCACTTTCAGCATCACGCCAAGCCCAACATTTTCCACAAGGACCCAGATGTGAACATGCTCCACGTGTTTGTCCTGGGCGAGTGGCAGCCCATTGAGGTAGGACGAGCCATGTGGACTTGGGAAGTGTTTGGCCTGTGTGGGGAGTCTCCCAGGTTGGGTATGCACAGCTGGATGCGTCCACATCTGACCACCCAGAAACCTTTCCTAGACGCCCTAGATAACTCCAGGGGAAATGTGTGTGGAACGGCCTCAGGCTTAAATAATGGCTGCACCTCCTTGTCCAAGTGGTCAGGGAGGAGTGGCTCCTGGCTTGTTTCTTCTTAGTTGTGGCTCATCAGCTGCCCGTTGAGTTGACCCTTCACTCACTGTGACCCCATTCACAGTGGATCGAAACACTACCTGGTCCTACGCCATCCCCAGGGTCGCGCGTCAGACTACCGTGATTCACAGGGTTTACGATGACTGTTTTCAGAACTAGATTGCCAGGACTTGCTTTATCACCTATTTGTGGAGCAGGTTGACTAGACTGTCCCAAGGAGCCCCCTGAGGAAGGCTCCAACTGTCCAAGTAAGGCTTTCTGGATGTGAGCTGGCCTGCTGGGAGACCAAGATTACGCCCTGCAACCAGCCCTTCCTGCTAAGCTGGAGTCAATTTTCCCTCTACTTTGGGCAGAAACTGGAGGTTTGGTGGTAGAATTCTTAGACCCATGTTCGATTCCCACCAGTGCAACTCATACACAGCCCCCATGTCTGTCAGTGGATACTTGCAAGTTGCTATGATACTGACCGGGTTGCAGCATTGTACTGTATTTATATTATTGATTTTTGTTGTTGAAAAAATATGCACAACAGAACATGAATTCTCTAATGTCTGCAGCTGCTATTCAGTGACATTGATGATTATTTTTCAAGTTGTACAATGATTCTCAGTCTCCATCTCCAAGATTTTCCTCCCCATTCACATAAACCCACTGCCCACTAAGCTTCCTGTGGAACTCTTTGAATCGGTGTTCCCAATTTGATCCCAGTCTGTTTGAACTCCAAGGTCGGCAGTTCAAACTCACCAGCCGCTCCTTGGAAACCCTATATAGGGTCACTGTGAGTCGGAACTGACTCGATGGCACTTAACAAAAACAGCAAATAGTTCTTTTGGAGCACTAATACTGAAAGATGCAGAAAGCATTAAAAGAAGATGGAAGGAATACACAGAGTCACGGTACCAAAAAGACATGGTCGATGTTCAATCATTTCAAGTGTTAGCATATGATCAAGAGTCAATGATCCTGAAGGAAGAAGTCTGAGATACATTGAAGTCATTAGCAAAGAACAAGGCACAGGGAATTGATGGAATAAAAATTGAAATCTTTCAACAAAGTGATGCGGCACTCAAGGCACTCACTCATCTCTGCCAAAAAATTTGGAAGACAACTACCTGGCCAACTGATTGGAAGAGATCCATGTTTGTGCCCATTCCAAAGAATGGTGACCCAATGGAATGCGGAAATCATCGGACAATATCATTGACAACCCATGCGAGTAAAGTTTTACTGAAGGTAATACAGAAATGGCTGCAACCATGCATTGACAGAGAACTTCCAGAGGTTCAAGCTGGGTTCCAAAGAGGACGTTGAATGAGGGATATTATTGCTGATGTCAGATGGATCTTGGCTGAAAGCAGAGAATGCCAGAAAGATGTTTATTAACTACACAAAGGCTTTCGAGTGTGTAGATCATGACAAGCTATGGACAACATTGCGAAGTATGAGTATTCCGGAACATTTAATGGTGCTCATGAAGAATCTGTACCTGGACCAAGAGGCAGTTGTTTAAACAGAACACTGGATAGTTTAAAATTAAAAAAGGTGTGCGCCAGGTCTGTATTCTTTCATCCTACTTACTCAATCCATATGCTGAACAAATAATCAGAGAAGCTGGATTATATGAAGAAAAACATGGCATCAAGATTGGATGAAAGCTCATTAACAACCTGCGATATGCAGATGATACAACCTTGCTTGCTGAAAGCCAAGAGGACTTAAAATACCTACTGAGGAAGATTAAAGACCACAGCCTTTTGTTTTCTTTACATTGAGTTGCACCTCAATGTAAAGAAAACAAAAATCCTCACCACTGGACCAACAAATAACATTCATATAATTGGAGAAAAAATTGAAATTGTCAATGACTTCATTTTGCTTGGATCAACCATCAACACTCATGCAAGTGACTAAGAAATCAAACAACGCATTGCATTAGGTCTGCTGCACAAGACGTCTTTAAAGTGTTGAAGAGCCAAAGATGTCACTTTGAGGACTAGGATACACCTGATCCAAGTCACGATCTTTTCAGTAACCTCATAGGCATGTGACAGTTGAACAGTGAATAAGGAACACCATAGAAAAATTGATGCATTTGAGTTATGGTGTTGGAGGAGAATATTAAAAGTACCATGGACTTCCAAAAGAACAAACCAATCTGTGTTGGAAAAAGTACAGCCAGAATGCTCCTTGGAAGCCAGGATGGCCAGACTTCATCTTTCACACTTCAGACATATTGTCAGGAGGGACTGGTCACTTGAGAAGGATATCATGTTTGGTAAGGTGGAGGGTCAGAGAAAAAGAGGAGGACCCCCAACAAGATGGATTGGCAAGTGGCAGCATCAATGGGCTCAAATGTAGAAATGATTGTGAGGTTGTCGCAATACTGGGTAGTGTTTCATTCTGTTGTGCATAGGTTGACTTGATGGCACTTAACAACAACAAGAGGAAGGGACTTGGATATGTCACAATGTGACAATCCCTGCCTCCCTCACTTTTGTCTCACAGATATTTGGTTCCAAAGCTGAAAGGTCCCCTTCTGCCCTGGACCCCCTCAGCTCATCCACACCTAGCCCTGTGGACTGTAGAAAGGCTGACCACAGGAGGACCAGCCCTGCCTCCTCGCTCAGCCACTGGCCCAAGTCCCCTGAGATCAGCCTTGACACGGTGACATGAAGTCTCTGCTCAAGACGAGCGCTGTGTGTGCCAACGTTTCCTACTTAGAATCTGGCCACAGCAAGCCACCAGCCCCTTATCCACAGGCTAACTGCGTCAAAGTACCGTGTCTCCCAGCCCCTTCTCTTCTGAGGCTCCAAAACCCAGTTGCTATTGAGTCGTAGTGATCCTGTATGTGTCAGAGAAGAACTGTGCTCCACAGGGTTTTCCATGCCTGGCTGTTTGGGAATAGATTGCCAGGTTTCTCTTCTGAGGCACCTTCAGGTGGAGACTTAAATGTCCAACCTTTCTTAGCAGCCAGGCATGGAGACTGTATCACCCAGGGACTCTGACCAGTTGTCGAGTCACTTCCAAATCATGTGACCCCATGCGTGTCAGAGTAGAACTATGCTCTGTGGGGTTTCCATGAGTGACTTTTCAGAAGTAAAGCCCCAAGCCTTTCTTCCAACATACTTCTGGATGGACTCGAACTACCAATCTTTCATGCTGAACATTTAACTATTTGTGTCACACAGAGACTTCATGACCTTAGCGCCTGGGACTACACCTGTGTATGACGGGGACTGTCCTGGAGTAGCAGAGACCTCTAGGGGTCTCCTTTCTCAATGGGGAGGAAGGCACAGTCTTACTGAGCAAAGTGCAGGGACCCAGCACTGTCCAAGTGTGCCAGCACTTAGTACTTGTCTAATACTCCAGGCAGGAGCTACCACCCCATTTCACAGATGGAACAATTGAGACCAAGAGTGATGAAATAGCAGCTAGATTTGTTGCTATTATTAAGTGCCCTTGAGTTGATTCCAACCCTGAGTAGGGTTTCTGAGGAGTGGCTGGTAAGTTTGAACCACTGACCTCAGTTAGATTGTTGTTGCTGTTAGGTGTCATTGATCAGTACTGACTCATAGACGCCATATGTACAATAGAATGAAACAATGCTCGTTCTTGGCGACAATCTCACAATCATTTCTACGGTGGAGCCCATTGAAGCTGTCACTGTGACAATCCATCTCACCGAGGCTCTTCCTCTTTTCCTGTGACCCTCCCCTTTTACCAAACATGATTTCTTTCTCCAGTGACTGGTCCCTCCTGACAGTATGTCTGAAGTAGGTAAGATGAAATCTGGCCATCTTGGCCTCCAAGGAGCACTCTTGCTGCACATCTTCCAACACAGGTTGGTTTGTTCTTCTGGCAGTTCATGGAACTTTCAATATTCTCATCCAACACCAGAACTGAAATCCATCAATTCTTCTAC
>NW_006408828.1:1918759-1934736 GCF_000296735.1 Chrysochloris asiatica
ATCATTGACTCTTGATCATATGCTACCTCTTGAAATGGTTGAACATCGACTGTTTCTTTTTGGTTCAGTGACTGTACATTCCTGTGGTTTCTGCCAGCATCCTCGGTAGAAAACCTCCCCTGCGAGGTGTGATCAGTGCTCAGGAAATTACAAGGAGGCTGTGGTGAGGCCCTCGCTCTGCCTTCTCCTGACTGAGGTGGGCTCAGCAGGGTGACTTGAGCCTTGCTCATCCCCCAAGGAATGGAGATCACCCAGAGCTCCTTCATGCATCTGCACCCAGCCTTGTGAGCCGGTCCACTGTGCTGTCGTTCATTCGATACTCACATTCATTCCCAGTGCCCACTGCAGCGGCTCTGAGTTGGCTTTTGGGGTTTGGATCCCTGCCCAGCCCTGCCTTGGGCGGTGACTAACTCTGAGCCTCAGCCCTGCAGTGCTTGCCTCGAGGGGTTGTGCAGGGCTGAATGAGTGGGGTGGAGAGGTCCCTGCATCAGCAGGTGACAGGAATAGGGCAGAGGCTGCCCGAAGTGGGGATCGGGGCTGAGGCTGGCTGGGAGCTCAGTGTTTCCTCTGCCCTCAGTACGGCAGGAAGAAGCTGAGGTATCTGCCCTACAACCACCAGCACGAATACTTCTTCCTGAGTGAGTCCTGGCCCCAGACAGCCCCCCATCCCTCCACCGACACACTGCTAAGCTTGCCAAGGAGGGTGGGCCACACCAGCCAGCCTGGCCTGCCCCTCTTACCCGTTTACAGATGGGAACACTGAGGTTGAGAGTCTCAACCACTTGCTCCAGGCTACCCATTCCTTGATCCTTGGAGCGTGCGGGTGGGTGACTGAAAGGCTTGCCGGTGCCCCAGGGTCCCTGGCCCATGAGGTGCTGAGCTGGATGTCCACTCAGCAGCGTCTGAGTCTGGGTGGAGCTGGTGGGTGGACGGGTGGGTGGGGCAGCTCTCACCATCTTGTCTCTCTGTTCACAGTCGGGCCGCCTCTGCTCATCCCCATGTATTTCCAGTATCAGATCATCATGACCATGATTGTCCGAAAGGACTGGGTGGTGAGTGGAGGGCAGCTGGGGTGAGTGGACCCCAGGGGTCACTGCCAAGTCACATTTAGGTAGAGACCTCCCTCAGCCTTCCAGGGAGACGACTGCAGGCCGGAGCTAAAGAGCAGGAGTTCCCCAAAAGCACACACGGGTCAGACACCATCTTTGCAGACCCCCTGAGAAAGGTCCCCTTGCCTCTCCATTTCCCCTGTGAACCAGGCTCCACCGCACTCTGGTTGGAGACAGCCAGTTGGGCATTGGCTGGGAAGACAGACTTATCCGAGGGGCCTCCTGGTTCTGGTACTAGCCTGGTAGCCCCTGCAGGCAGCATTTCTCCTAAGAGAATATGTTCACTGGACCAGGCACAGTCTAGTTTGGTTTGGTGTGGCAATAACGCTGCAAGGGACAGGCAGGTCATGGTCCGGAGGACCTTTTATTATTGTTTGTGTTTTAACCCAGTTTCACACTTAGGATGCTGAGGCTCTGAAAGTTTAAGGTTTACCCATTGTTTTGATGTCTTAGTGCTCCTATTACAGACTATCACAAGGGTGTGGCTTTAATGAACAGAAATTTATTTTCTCACAGTTTGTTGTTGTTAGATGCCATTGAGTTGGTTCTGATTCATATCAACCCCGTATGTACAATAGAGCAAAACACTCCCTGGCCCTGCATCATCCTCACAATTTGAACCCATCGCTGCAGCCACTATGTTAATCCAGCTCCTTTAGGGTTTTCCTGTTTCTCGATGACTTTCTACTGTATTTACCAAGAGTTATTTCCTTCTCATGTAAAGATCGCAACTTAGAAAAATCCTTTGGGGCATTCTGCCCTGTCACATGAAGTCACTATGAGTCAGAACAAAACCATGTTTATCTAGCATTTGAAGATTTCAAAGTATCCTGTCTGACATCATTGTTGAAATTCTGTAAAGGGGCCCTGGCTGGAGCATTTATGAGCAGGTGGGGTGGTTGAGGAAGCCAGGAGACTAGCCAGGAAGAACCTGTCTGCGTTCACTCTCAGGATGGACTATTTTTAAAATGTGGACGTTTGCCAGGACTTGCTGTGTTCCAGGAACAGTTAAGCATTGCCACCCACATCGGCACATTTCATCTTGTGAGGGCTGGAGGAAGGGAGAAACTGACTCTAGACAAGTCACTGCTGATTCCCTGGGGGTTCTTCTGGCCCTGGGAGCCTAGTCTGAATGGAAACTCGAGCCTGAGCCTGTCTGTGCCGGGTCAGGGGATACTGCCGGGGGTATTTGAATCCGCCTTCATGATGTCAATATTTAATCATTTTCACTGAACTTGTTCCCAAGGAACAAAGCAGTAAACAGGGTCAGCAGGAAAGGAGAGCAGAGCATGTACCTAAAAGGAATGTGATAACATTTCTGCAAAAGGACCCTTGAGGGCTTTCAGGGCCCACTGTGGCAATGAAGTCCATGATGACCTGGCCCTCACCATGGTCCAGGAAGCAAGGTTCAGGCCTCCAGCCTCAGGCTCCTGTGTATAAAACAGCTGCTGACTGCGCCTCAATGGGAGTATAGGCCAACACTAAATGGTTAAGTGCCTGATTACTAGCTGTAAGGTTGGCAGTGCAAACCCACTAAGCAGGTGCCTCAAAAGAAAGACCTGGCAATCTACTTCCTCAAGGTCAAAGTTAGGAAACCCTGTGGAGCACAGAATATGACCTTGACCATATCCCGCCTGAATTTAGAGATCGTCTCAAGAACAGATTTAATGCATTAGACACTAATAACCGAAAACCAAGAGTTGTGGGATGACATCAAGAACATCACATAGGAAGAAAGTCAATGATCTGTCAGAAGACAGGAAAGAAGGAAAAGACCAGAATGGATGTCAGAAGAGACTCTCTGAAACTTGCTCTCCAGTGTAGAGAGAGATGCTATAGCAAATGGAAGAAGCGAGGAGGTACAAGAGCTGAACAGAAAATTTCAAAGGTCAACTCAAGAATACAGAATCAAAAATTATAATGAAAAGTGCAAACTTTTCTAACTAGAGTTAGAAAATCAAAAGGGAAGAACACGCTCAGCATTTCTCAAGCTGAAAGAACTGAATTAAAAATTCAAGCCTCAACTTGAAATATTGAAAGATCTGTGAGCAAAATATTGCAAGATGCAAAAAACATCAAAAGAAGATGGAAGGAATACACAGTTACTGCACCAAAAAGAAGTGGTTGATAACCAACCATTTCAACAGGTAGCACGCGATCAAGAGCTAATGATCCTGAAGGAAAAAGTCCAAGCTACACTTGGCAAAGAACAAGGCACCAGGAAATGATGGGATAAAAATAGAAATCTTCCACAAACTGATGCAACACAGGAGGCACTCACTCATTTATGCCAAGAAATTTGTAAGACGGATACCTGGCCAACTGACTGGAAAAGATCCATATTTGTGCCCATTCCAAAGAGAGGTGACTCAATGGGATGTGTAAATCATCTGATAATATCATTAATATCATATAGAAGTAAATTTTGCTAAACATAATTTAAAAATGGCTGTAACCGTACATTGGTAGGGAACTGCCAGAGGTTCAAGCCAAAATCAGACAAGAATGTGGAACAAGGGATAGCATTGCTGATGTCAGATGGATCTTGGCTGAAAGCAGAGAATACCAGAAAGATATTTACCTGTGCTTTATTGACTGCAAAGGCTTTTGATTGTGTGGGTCATGACAAGCTATGGACAACATTGTGGAGAATGAGTATTCCAGAACACTCAATTGTGCTCATGAGGAACCTGTACATGGACCAAGTGGCAGTTGTTTGAACAGAACATGGCAACACTGAGTGGTTTAAAATTAGAAATGTGTATGTCAAGGTTGTATTCTTTCACCATACTTACTCAACTTGTATGCTGAGCAAATAATCCAAGAAGCTGGGTTATATAAGGAAGAATGTGGCATCAGGATTAGAGGAAGACTCATTAACAACTTGCAATATGTAGATGATACAACCTTGCTTGCTGAAAGGGAAGAGAACTTAAAATACTTACTGATGATGATCAAAGACCACAGCCTTCCACATAACTTGTACCTCAATGTAAAGGAAACAAAAATCTTCAACACTGGACCAATAAATAACATCAAGCTAAATGAAGAAAGGAGTAAAGTTGTCAAAGACTTCAGTTTGCTCAGATCAATCATCAACATTCATGGAAGGAAGCAGCAGTCTGCAAATCAAATGATTGTATTAGGCAAATCTGCTGCACAAGACCTCTTTAAAGTGGTGAAGAGCAAAGATGTCGGTTTGAGGATTAAGGTACGCCTGATCCAAGCTATGGTGTTTGCAATAACCTCATATGCATGTGTAAGTTGGGCAGTGAATAAGGAGGACCGTAGAAGAATTGATGCATTTGCGTTATGGTGTTGGAGGAGAATATTCAAAGTTCCATGAGCTGCCAGAAGAGCAAACCAATCTGTGTTGGAAGAAGTACAGCCAGAGTGCTCCTTGGAAGCCAGATGTCTCTCATACTTTAAATATATTGTCAGGAGGGACCAGTCACTGGAGAGGGACATCATGCTGGGTAAAGTGGAGGGTCAGCGAAAAAAAGGAAGACTCCCTCCCCAACAAGATGGATTGGCACAGTGGCAGCAGCAGTGGGCTCAAGAGTAGCAGCGATTGTAGGGTGGCCCAGGATAGGACAATGTTTTGTTCTGTTGTGCATAAGGTCGCTTTGAGTCGGTACCAACTAGATGTCACCTAACAACAACAACAACAATGAAGCACACTTATTTGTACACATGGAGTTGTCAGGAGTTGAAATCTACTCTAGGGCAATGGGTTTGGGTTTTTTGTTGCTCTCAGCAGACTTTGTACTGGTCTTGGGCACCTGGCAGGTGGCTAGTGGGAAGGAGTTGCAATTTAGGTGGCTGAGACCTGGCCCCTCTTTTATGGTGTCACAGGGAGTTGTGGCCTGGGGTAGTAGCTCTCCAGGTGGGGGATTCTGGCCCCAGGAACTTTGTCTCTAGACTGATTGTCAGGATGGTAGGGAGCCACACTGTTGCACTCGGTGGGCAGAGATTGGGGAAGGGGTTCTTAAAACTTCCTCAGTGCACAGGACAGTTCCACAATAACCTGTGGCTGGGCCACTGAATCAGTTCTGACTCCTGGTCACCTGTGGGTTACAGAATAGAACAGCTTTAGGTTTTTCTTGGCTGTGAAACGCTGGTTCTAACTCACATTGAGGTGCCTTGGAATACAGACCTGGCAATCTACTTCTGCAAGATCACAGCTTTTAAAACCCTGCACGGAGCACGTCTACTCTGTGTGTGCGGGAACGCCATAAACTAGAGCCGATCCGAGGGCAGTGGACAACAGTGTTTACTCAAGCTGATCACCAGGCCTTTTTCCCGTGGAGCCGATGAGTCAGTTCAATCCACCAGCCTTTAGGTTAGAAGCCAAGTTGCAAAACAGTTTGTCCCACCGAAGGACTGTGACCCCTATTGTTGTTGTTGGTGGTGGTGGTGGTGGTGGTGATTGTGTGCCACCAAGTCAATTTGAACTCATATCGACCCTGTGTAGGGTATCCAAGGCTGTAACTCTTTGCAGGAGCAGAAAGCCTCATCTTTCTTCCGTGGAGTGACTGGTAGATTTGAACTGCTGACCTTGTGGTTAGCAGCCCAGCTAGCTACCAAGGCTCCTTCAGACCCCCATCAGAGGTGTACCTGTCTAGTACTTGTGATGCCTCCTTCTCCCGTACCCCGAAGCCACCTCACTGGGTCCTGAGGTCTCACCCTTGTTCTTCCATCTCTCCTTTCCAAGCTTCCCCACCCCACTTTCCTACTTGGTCAGTGTCCACCCCCACCCCCACCCCCGGCCCACATTCCTCACAACCAAGCCTTCACTAATGCAGCCTCTGAACTCCTCTGAAATCTCACCTTCTCATCAGCCCTGGCGCTGGTTTTGGTCTCCATTGTTTCTTATCTGAGCTTCTGAAATAACAGCCTAATCTGGGGAATCTATTTTAAGCTACAGATTTGACCTCAGTTTTCTGTTCAAAGATCTGCTGTGGCTCTCTGTTACCCCCAAGCTCCTGATCTAGGGAGCCAGACATGACCTGGTCACGCTCTGCATCTGGCATCATGGGATACGCTGCTGTTGGCTAGATGCCCACTCATAGTGATCCTGTGGAAACTGGAAGAAAACCCTGCCGCTCCTTCACCAGCCTTACAGTCATTGCTGTGTTTGAATCCACTGTTGCAGCCGCTCTGTTGATCCATCTTGTTGAGGGTCTTCCTCTTTTTCACTGACCCTCTACTTTACCAAGCGGATGTCCTCCTCCCTCTCTTTCATGTTCCCCAGCACACGCTGTGCAGTCTCTCCCTCTACCGCAAACGTTCTTCCCACTGTCCCCTGCGCAGTTGATGCCTGATGTGCCCCAGCCCAGCTTAGGCGCCAGTCTTGAAGGTAAACCTGTCCAGTTGCCATCGAGTCTGTTCTGACTCCTGATGGCCCCCGTATACATCAGAGTAGAACTGGGCTCCACAGGGCTTTTCAAGGATGATTTTTCAGGCCTCCAAGACACATCTGGGCGGATTCAAAGCCTTTCAGGTAGGGGCCGAGCCGCTAATTGTTTGTATCACCCAAGTGGTCCTTTTCTGTCTCAGGGTCATGTTATACTCCCTTCACCCCCACCCCTCCATCTCTAGCACCTTCCATAAACCAAACAAACTCCCTGCTAATGAATTGATTCCAACTCATAGTGATCACCACCAAGACTGTACAGCTTTACAAGAGCAGACAGACCCATCTTTCTCCCATGAAGCAGCTGGTTAGATTTGAACCACCGACCTTGCGGTTGGCAGTCCAATTCTTAATCCACAGTGCTACCAGGATGCCTGTTCCCTCCCATATGATGTTGGAATAAAGTAGTCTCTTTACTTCTGTCTGTGGAGGCTCAGCACTTCCCCAGGAGCCTCCTCATGATCCCAACACCTATGAGCTGGACTGCTCACTGCAAGGTCAGCAGTTCAAATCTACCAGCCGCTCCACAGGAGAAAGATGAGGCTTTCTGTTCCCGTAAAGAATTACAGCCTCAGAAACCCTGTACAAGGTCATCATGAATTGGAACCAACATTACAGTACACCACCAACAACAACAACTCATTCCTGACAGATAAAAGGCATCTACTAGTGAGTGCGTGTGGAGCTTAACTGAATAGAGCTCCATTAAAAGTTAGCTCCGCTGAGCAGAGACGGGGAGGAGACACAGGGCAGCGGAAGCAATGTGTTTACAGACACATCTACAGAAAGGAGCTCGGCCTGTTGGGGGTAGATCAGGAGATCCTAGATCTCAGTCAGGCATGTGAAGGACTCAGTGTTCTCCCCAGGAGCCAGTGAGAAGATCTAGGGATGGTTTTGAAGATGGCCGTGTGGGGGAGGGACTGGGTTGGAATCATTCCCACTTGTAAAGTCCGGGTGTGGCGCTGTAGGATAAGCACTGGACTGCTGATTACAAGGTTGGTGCTTCAAACCCACCAGCCACTCCTCGGTTCCCTATGCAGTGTTGCTATGAGTTGGAATGGACTCCCTGGCACTTAACAACAACTTATTCGCACAAAAGCTGTGTTTATAGTTCCAGCAAACACATGTGGAAGCTCTGTGGAAGATGGGGGGAACTGAGGCACAGCTAAGTGCATCTCCCACAGCTGTGTAAAGTCAGCCGTGGAGCGGGGAAGCCCGTGTGCTCTACCCTTCCTGCCCGTTCACTCTGCGGAGGTGAGAGCTAAGAGGGCTGAGAGGAAGGAGAAGCATCTAGAATATAGCCTGGATGGAACATGTGGATTCAGTTAACAACACACTGAGCACCAACACGCTGTGCGCTTGGGACAAAGTGTTTCCTCAGAAGAATTTGCAATAAAAGAAGGACGTATCCGAGTGGTCAGATGGGAATTGTTGTCAGGTGCCATCAAGTCGGAACCGACTCATAGCGACCCCATGCACAGCAGAACGAAACAATGTCCAATCCTGGGCCAACCTCACTACCGCTGCCACACTTGAGTCCATCAATGATGCCACCTGGCCGATCCATCACGTTGGCAGTCTTCCTCTTTTTCTCTGACCCTCCACCCTACCCAGCATGACATCCTTCTCCAACGATTGTTTCCTCCGGACAATGTGTCCAAAGTAGGAGAGACGAAGCTTAGCCATCTTGGCCTCCAAGGAGCACTCTGGCTGCACCTCTTCCAAAACAGATCTATTGGTTCTTTTGGCAGTCCATGGCACTTTCAGTATTCTCCTCCAACACCACAACTCACAGGCATCAATTCTTCTACGATCTTCCTTATTCACTGTCCAGCTTTTGCATCCATATGAGGCTATTAAAAACACCATGGCCTGGGTCAGTCACACCTTAGTCCTCAAACTGACATCTCTGCTCTTCAACAGATGGGAATAAGACAGTCTAATGTTCGGATTCACCACTTGTCTGTCAGTGGGCTGTGTTTGGTGGTGTACGTGATGGTGGAAGCTATGCCACTGGTATTTCGGATGTCAGAAGTTGTCATTCATGGTGGACAGGTTCCAGCAGAGCTTTCAGACAAATGCAGACTGGAAAGAAGAACTTGGTAATCTACTTCTGAAAAAATCGGCCAGTGGAAACTGTATGAGTTGTAGCGGAACATTGCCTGATACGGTGCTGGAAGATGAGTCCCTCAGGCTGCAAGGCACTCAGAATACGATTGGGGGAAAGCTGCCGCCTCAAAGTAGAGATGAGCTTAATGATGTGGGTGACACAAAGCTTTCGGGACCTTCCTTAGTCGATGTGACATAACTCAAAATAAGAAGAGACAGCTGCAAACATCCATTGGTAATCAGAATGTGGAAGGTACAAGGTATGCTGTTGTTGACGCTAGCAAAGTTGGAAGTCGTCAACAATGAAATGGAATACTGGCTGGTCAGTATCTTAGGCATGGTTATAAGGTGCCATCAAGTTGGTTCTGACTCAAAGCAAGGCTATGTCCAACAGAACAAAACACTGTCTAGTCCTGTACCGTTCTCTCAACTGTTACTACGTTTGAGCCCATTGCTGCAACTGCTACGTCAGTGCATTTCATTGAGGCTCTTCCTCTTCGTTTGCTGACCCTTTACTTTAACAGGCACCATGTCCTTCCCCAGGGACTAGTCCCTCCTGATAACATGCCCCAGAGTACATGAGACAAAGTCTTACCATCCTCACTTCTAACGAGCGTTCTGGCTGCACTACTTCCAAGATTTGTTTGCTCTTCTGGCAGTAAATTTAATATTCTTTGCCTGGTAACTCAAAGGCATCAGTTCTTTTTTGTTCTCCCCTTATTCATTGTCCAGCTCCACAATTGAAAAGCTAGGTGCACCTTAGCCCTCAAAGTCACATCTTTGCTCTTTAACACTTTAAAGATGCCTCTTGCAGCAGATGTGCCTAATGCAATATGTTGTTTGACAACTTCAATCTTTTCTTCGTTTATCATGTGCTTCTTATCGGTCCAGCTGTGAGAATTTTTCTTTTCTTTATATTGAGGTGTAATCCATACTGAAGGCCTTTGATTACCAGTAAATGCTTGAAGTCTAATTCGCTTTCTGCAAGCACAATTGTGTCATCTGCACATCACAGATTGTTAATAAGTCTTCCAGTAACCCTACTGCTGCCTTCTGCTTTGTGTAGCTCAGCTTCTCAAAGTCTTTTCTCAGCACACAATTTGAATAACCCTGTGAAATATACAACCCCGAAGCATGCCTTGCGTGATTTTAAGGCACGTTATCCCATTGTCTTAACCCTTTGCTCTGTTTAGAACGACTGCTTCTTGGTTGATGTGTAGGTTCCGTATGAGTGCAGTTAAGTGTTCTAGAAGTCCCGTTCTTTGCAATGCTATCTGTACAGTCGAATGCTTTTGCATAGTCAGTAAAACACAGGTAAACATTTTTTCTGGTATTCTCTGCTTTCAGTCAAGATCCATCTGGACTTTGGTAATGGTATACTTCATTTATGTTCTCTTCTGAATCTGGCTTGGATTTCTGGTAGCTCCTTGTCTTTGGGCTTTTGTAACCATTTTGAATGCTTTTCAGCAAAATTTTATTTGCATGTGATATTAATGATATTGTTCAACAATTTCCACATTCTGTTGGATCACCTGTCTTTGGACCGTGTTAGGGCTACTAGCCACTCTGCTGAGGTCCTTAAGCCTGTCCCCTCCTTACTCAGAGTATACAGTACCCTAAAACCCACAGCAGTTTCCTACAGACACTCATACAGGCCCCAAGCCCAGACAGGCAGACAATGTTTAGGGAAGTGACAGCCCACAGTGTGCTGGGGCCCAACTTCCCAGAGGCCCTTTAGAGTTTGATTTGGACATTACTGCCTCTCAGAGGGAGAGGGTGTGTATCTGTCCTTAGGCACGTTGTACAGGGGTCCGGCAGGCCTGTGTCTAATCCGTTTCTCCCTGTAGGACTTGGCCTGGGCTATCAGCTACTATGCCCGATTCTTCATGACCTACAGTCCTTTCTACGGTATCCTGGGAGCCCTCCTCTTCCTCAACTTCATCAGGTGCCTGAGTCTTGCTGGTTAATCCCTGGCAATTATGGGGGTCTTTGGGGAAGACTCAGAGGGCCCCCTGGAGAGCCCCGTGGGCTTCTGGAGGTCCCAGCAATGACCCTTGCCCTCTTCCAGGTTCCTGGAGAGCCACTGGTTTGTGTGGGTCACGCAGATGAATCACATAGTCATGGAGATCGACCGCGAGCCCTACCGTGACTGGTTTAGCAGCCAGGTGAGAGGCAGCCAGAGCTGGTCGGCGGTCCCACCCTATGTAGGGACAGGTGGGGACCTGCAGGATGGGACTCCAGGCTGGGAGCGCCAGGTACAGTAGAGGCTCGTGGGAGTCAGGTCTTTGCCTCTCTGTCCCCTCTGCAGCTGGCAGCCACCTGCAATGTGGAGCAGTCCTTCTTTAATGACTGGTTCAGCGGACACCTCAACTTCCAGATCGAACACCAGTGAGTGCACCCCCAGTCCTGTGCTTCATGGTGACCGCCGCCTCTGTCCATAGTTACAGAGCACCTCGGGACTAGCAGGGTGGGAGGACTTGATCCCAGTTTATTGATGGGGATACTGAGCTCCATTGTCTCGGCCCCTCTTGTGTCCCTCCACCTGCATAAAGCACAAACGCCTGTCCATGAATGGGACCACCGCCCCCTCTACACCCAGCAGACACCAGGCGGGACCCAGAGAGGGTGGGGAGCGGTGTGGCCCCCAGCGTCTCATGCCCCATGCCTCTTCCGCTCTTCCCAGCCTCTTTCCCACCATGCCCCGCCACAACTTCCACAAGATCGCCCCCCTGGTGAAGTCCCTGTGTGCCAAGCACAGCATTAAGTACCAGGAGAAGCCGCTGCTGAGGGCCTTGATGGACATTGTCGGGTAGGGACTCTTCAGGGACCAGGGACGGCTGGGGGGACTGAGAGGCATGTAGCAGGGACACGTCCTACAACCAGGTTTGTGTCAGGAGTTGCCTGGCAGCCCTGCAGACCCCATCCTTGCGACCCTGGAGTCTCCAGGCACCGCCTCGCCCAGGAGCTCCCTGACCACCCGCCTCTCTCCACAGCTCCCTGAAGAAATCCGGGCAGCTATGGCTGGACGCCTATCTCCACAAATGAAGCTGCAGCCCCAGGGACACCCGTGGGGGAGGACCAGTTGGGGTGACAGCCAAAGGGAGGGGTGGGGCTTTATTCTGAGGGGCATCCGGGAGGCTGAGGTACCCCAGTTTTTGTTTTCTCTTTCTCCTTTCACTTCAGCCTCCACCCTCTGTTTTCCTCGTGGGGCCCACCCAGCAGCTTCCCAGGCCCTTCCCTTAGATGTTGAGTGAGGTAGAATTGACAGCGATTCGAGGTCCACCAGGGCAGCCGGGCACTGGACTCACTCTCTCTCCCTCAGAGATCAGGGGGTGGGTGCTGGACCGGATACCTGCCCTGCCCTGCCCTGGTAGGGGCTGGGGGAGTGGTACTTTGTGCCCACCCAGCCTCACTGTAGGCCTGTTTCCCTTCAGACGCCCTGACCCTGGCTTCAGTCTCCCTCTGCTCCCAGGAAGCCCACTCAGTCCTGGGGTCCAGAGACTTGCCCTCTTCCTCCCCACCTCAGGCAGGTGCCATCTCATCTTACCAAGCTCCTTGGGAACAAAAGGCTTCAGTGGGCTCACAGAGGCCATGGCCGGGTTGGGAGGGGACAGGCTATCTATGGACTCTAGCCACCCCTGAGCTAAGACATCGAGACCTCACCTTCTCCAACCCAGGACCTTTGGCCCCATCCCCTTCTCATGTGGGCCCCCCATGAGAGTCTTGCTGTCTGTCCCTGGCTGGCTTTCCTTTTTCTTCTTTTAACTGTGTCCTACAGGATGCCTTCTGGTAAGGAGGGGCCGGGCCTTGTGACCATCTGCCTTTTACCACAGCGCCCCCTGCCCCCCCAGGGTCCTGCTGTTGGTAGGGAGTAGATCAGGCAGCCCTGGGGTGCAAGGGGAATGGGGACCCGGGGAGAGCAGAGGGGAGCCTGCTGTTGCTGTACGTCTGGAAATCTAACCCACTAACCAATACTTAAATTCAGGGATGGGGGCCTGAGCAAGCTCGGGGGCGGGGGGGGGGGGTAACACAGGCCTTGCTGATGTCTTCCACTGAGGACGCAGGCCCAGAGGTGAGCTAGATCTGTAGGGTGACGCTCTTACTTCTTACCATGTGGTTTCCCTAACCCCTGTGGTTTTTGGAAATAAAAGCAGTGATTTATTCTCATGGCCTTAAAGCTCAGTACATCGCCACCCCGGGGTGGACGGCTGCTCCCAGCTGGGACACTCAGCCAGCCTGCCCCTCTGTGGTCATCTATCCACAGTTTCTGCTCTCAACAGTATTTCCTCCCCTGCCCGGAAATAACGCTCTAGGCCAAGAAGCAGCCTGCCTTCCTTTTCCTCTGGGACCCTCCAAGAGGCTTTTCCAAACGTGTGCCAGGGGCAGGGAGAAGGGGCCCCTCCTTACCTCCTCATTCCCTGTCTCTGTCCTCACCACCCCAAGCCCAGCCTTCCCTCACCTGGGTCCCACTGCCCTTCTATGGCCCGGCCCACAACCTCATGTCAGCTGGCTTCTTCCAGACTCCCCTCCACCCATCTCCAGATCAGAGTGTTACCCGAACACCGCGTCTGTGCCTTAGAGTGGCACGGCTCACTGGAAGGCAGTGACACCAACCAACGAGGACCTGCCTCTGGCCCAGAGCTTAGAGTTCAGGCTTTTCATGTTTTGTGAAAGCATCCTATTCCATCTCGGAGGACATGGGTCTTCTGATCGATGAGAGGCACAGCCAGCTCTACGTGTACCCTAACAAAAGTTCCTATTGCAGCTGTAAGTTTTCTCTGTAGCCCAGGGGAGGAGACACCACTTCTTCAAGGCTAAGTTTGTAGAATATGTCTTACGTTAAAATCCCGTGTTCTCAGCTCCTGGGCTTAGGGATCTTAATAAACATTTTATACACAGTGTCATTGACTGTTGGCAATGGAACCCCAGTGCTCCTTAGCGTTGTCCCTTCTGTTCTTGTACCTGCATCGCATCTGTACGATGGCTCATTCCGACCCAGCAGCCTGGGGGAAGCCAAGGTTGACGCAGTCCAGGGTCACGGGCTCATAAGTGTCAGATCAGTCTGGCCCCTGAACTGTGGAGTTCAGAGGAACTAGTCCCCACGCTGCTCTGACCATTCATCTTGACCGCTGACTTGGCTGGAGGGTCAAGCAAGGTACGTCATCAAAGGGCCCAAAAGGACCCAGGGGCGTCCCCCAGTAGGGCTGGGGAGGGCCCCAGAGTATACTTGCCTCAGTTTCCCCATTTGTCATGAAGGAACTGGACTAGACAGCTCCAAGGACACATCAGAACACATCAGAGCCCTGGGCCTTACCCTCCTTGCAGACCCCTCAGAGGTCTTGGAGGCTGAAGAACATTCCATCCATCCCTGCCGCATGAACTGAACCTGGTTCCCCTACCTCCCAGGATGGGACAGGGTTACTGGCCCTCACCCCTAGGCCAGGGCCCATCACTGATGACACCCAGGGTCTCTGGGGAGAGAGAGAGTTGTAGGGTGGACCTGTCTGGATGTTATGAGGGAACTGAAAGGTGGGTGGATGCTGCAGCTATGAAGGTTACCTGATCAATCTTGCCTAGGTGCACACACACCTGTGACTCCTCCCCTCCTGCCTTGCCCCACTAAGCACTCTCATTGGCTCCAGAAGCTGGGGATACCATGCCTCCCCAGGAATGGCAGCGGTTGTACCATCAAGTTGGTTCTGACTCAGTATAGGGTTTCCACAGAGCAGCTGGTGGGTTTGAACTGCCGACCTTGCAGTCCGGTACTTTTCCTATAGCACCTTCAGTGGGGAGAATGCATGAAGATCAGCCCAAATTTGATCCCTATGAGGGAGGTCACTCTCCATCCCCTTACCACCAATTCTGACACCAGCCATGTCCGCATAACAGCACTCTGCTTTCCTGGGACTGATAAACCTCTGTTGGGCACACTGAACTCAGACACACATGCAGTATGTGGTCACAGCCAAGTTCAGGAGGAATGTAGGCAGTTTCTGGTGCAGGCCGGCTCAGTTCCTCTTGACTGAGGCCTCCTGTTAGTCCCCTGAGCCCTGCCACCTGTCACCACTGTGCCCCTCCCAGGTTTTACTGTTGCAGCCTTCTTGGGAGGTTCCTCACCTCTCTGCTTCTCTTCCAGCTTTTAGTCCACCTGAAAACCCTTCATCCAATTGGCTGCTTGCATCCATAAACTGTCAATACCAAGGCTACAAACAGACCAATCCCTTCTCAATAGGCAACAGAGACTTCATTTGCATAGCAGGCTGCAGAGAGTTAATTTGCATAGTTTACTGACCAATCCCTGAAGGCTGCATATCAACCACAGGGCAGGGTGCAGTTCCGGGCCTGGAAGAAAAGTAACAAATCCTTTGGGCAAAGGTAACTCCTCAGGGCTTGGGAAATCTGCAGGGGTTTCCCCAAAGAACCAAAGCAAAGCGCACATTGTTGTTAAGTGCCCGTCGAGTTGGTTCCGACCCATAGTGTCCCTGAACAGGGTTTCCGAGGCTAATTTTACAATGCTGACTCCCCTCCTGCTTGGATACTTTGCTGAGTTTCTTTCCCAACACCACAAAAACAAAAGGTTTCTGATTCCTAGCCTATCAAGTCCTGATACTGACACCTAGTGTGCAAGACCCCAAGCTGTCTCAGCCCTGCCACCTGCATCCACAGGTGAGAGGGCCAGATCAGAGGGGGAAGGGACAAGCACAGAAATGCCTGCTCCCAGCCCAGCACCGTCCCCGTCATGTCAGAAGTCAGTGTTTTCAGGAGGCAGTGGAGGAAGTTAGTCCGCAGAGGAGGAGATAGGTGACCCTCAGAGTTGGGTGGTGGTTATGTGAAGTCGATTTGGTTCCGACTCAGGGTTTCCAAGGAGCAGCTGGAGGGTTTAACCACCTATCTTGTGGTTAGCAATCCAGTGCTTATCCTACAGTGCCATACCAAGACTCCTGGAGTTGGGGAGGTAGCCATAATAAGAGGACTTGTGCTTTGTGGGTGCCATGGGATCAGAGTGTGGGGCTGGCAGTGGCCTGGCAAGTTCCCTGGGACCTAGAGAAGCCTTGGCCCATTGAAGGAGGAGAGGAAGCCTTTGGTGAGAAGGACCAGAGCAGAGGTGGTGGCCACCTGGCCTGGGCTTGGGTTGCCATTGGGAAAGACATTACCACACAGCACCTTGAGCCCAGCTCCACCCTCCCCAGAGAGGTGTGCCTCTCTAGACAAGACCCCACTTCTCAAAGAGCCTTGATGTGGCAAAAAGTGACTGGCTTACAAGCTTTCAAGAGGGAACCTAGATCCAGAGGGCCTGGAGGAAGGTAGAATCTCCAGTGAGTAGTATTCAATCTGACTAGGCG
>NW_006408828.1:1935191-1941746 GCF_000296735.1 Chrysochloris asiatica
AAAAAAAAAAAAAGAGCCTTGATGTGGTTCCAGCAGGATGTGTAACGACCTTCTATGAAGAAGCTGAGGCTGCACCGGAAACGCCTGTCCCAGGTCCTCCAGCAAGATGCCGTGTCACAGGACTGACTGAGCCTTGAGGAATCTTTTGATGGAAATTCTGGTCTTTGCCACACTGGCTTCCTGCCAAGTTATATAACCCACCCTCCCCCTATTGTCCTCCACTATTGTTAATTTAGTTCTTGGGGACATTTAGGTCTAAGCCCTATGGCTCAAGGTTGGCCCAGGATCGGGCAGTGTTTCGTTCTGCTGGGCGTAGGGTCGCTATGAGTCGGTACTGACCTGATGGCACCTAACAACAACAACATAGTTCAAGGAGCCCTGTGTGACATTGTAGGATAAGCACTGAACCATAAGGTTGGTTTGAACCTCAAGGTTGATGGTTCAAACCTACCAGCAGCTCCTTGGAAACTGTATACAGGGTCGCTATGAGTTGGAACCGACTTAATGTCACTTAACAACAAAGATTCGACAGCAAGTATCCAAGAGGACTTGTGAGCAGAAGGCATAGACAGGAACGAGGAGCTTGGAAAGGGCTGAGCTAGAGTTGTGAGGTGCTCCAGGGGACGGGGGTGAGGGAAATGACCAGTTGGAGACCATCCACAGGCCTTGTCACAAAGGTGTTTGTTCCTTGTCACCCTCCCACCCCAACCTCCAACAATACCAGCAGGGGCTGACATCAACACCTGCCCTGGCGGCCCACGGAAGACTCTTGGTAAATGTTGGCTCGTCTAAGGAACAAGCAAATCATGTTTCCCCAAATAGCTTTACTTTTTTCTCTGGGTCTGGGCTCGTGCATTCAAAGGTTCCAGGGTTTCTTAGACGCTCCATCCAGGACTTTCCTTTATTTCACAAACCTGCCTGGCGCTCCCTAAGACTTTGTTCTGTGACTGAAAAGGAAGAGACCTTCAAACAGGTTAACACACTCAGCTGCTAGCTGAAAGGTTGACTGTTCAAATCCACAGAGGTCACTCAGGAAAAAGTCCTGGCGATCTGCTTCCCAAAGATCTCAGCCACTAGAAACCCAGTGGAGAACAGTTCTTCTCTGACACCTGACATGTGGGGTCGCCTGAATTGGAGTTAAGTTCACTCCGCAGCAGCTGGGATTTGACAGATCTGGATAGGGGAAGGAGCATGGGGTAAGAGAGTGGGAATGAAAGATTGACCCACGAGTTATGGGATTACAGGCAATATGGAGAGACCTGGGGTGGCTACTTTAGGACAGCCCCCAAGGGCCCTTACTGCCGTTGAGTTGACCCTGACCCATGCACAACAGACTGACGAGCTGTCCGGTCTTGCATCCTTTATGGAGTGTGGATCAGATCACTGTACTTCATAGCGGTTTCATTGGCTGAGTTTTGAAAGACCACCAGGCTTTCTTCCTAGTTCACCTTCGTCTAGAAACTCTGCTGAAACTTGTTGAGCATCCTAGCCACACACATACCTCCAGGGGCAGGCGGGTGGGAGCTGCACATCCAGGAATCAAACCCTGTCCCCCCTCAGACAAGAAAGGTGAGCATTCCACCATTGAACATTCCAGCACTACCTTTGGCCTCCACCAGGGGCAACCTGGAGCAAGGCCCGCCCCATTATGCAGTTACTCCAGGTGCCCCTGGGTGGCGCTGCAGGCTCAGCATGCCCGCTGGGTTGGGGGCATCCTAGTTATTCACATTTCCCAGATAAGCCCGTCAGGTTTCCTCTGGCCATCTCCCAGGTGTGGACTGAAGCCAGTGAACAGAAGGGATGTTGCTTGTACCCTCCCTGGCTCTGGCACACTGAGGTGGCACCAAGAGTCAGTAGAACTTCAACATGTGGGGACATGAAGGTGGATTCCTGGCAGAGGGAACAGTTTTGAACATAGAAAGTTTGCTTTTGAGGCAGGAAGTACTTCTGGGGATGGGGGGTGGGGGTGGGGCATCCAGGAGGAAACAGGTTGAGAGAGGACAAAGGGCTCCAGGTTACAGAGGAAACCAGTTGTTGTTAAGTGCCGTCAATTCCGACCCATAAGGACCCTGTATAGGGTTTCCAAGGAGCCTCTGGTGAGCTTGAACCACCGACCTTGCAGTTCAAACGACTTTGCAGTTTGACGCATTAGCCCACAGCACCACACCAGAACTCAGAGGAAGCTAGTGGGGTGGTTGAAATCAGCACCCAATAATCTGATTAAACTTCCCCACAGAGGGTGGGCTCAGAGATGTTGAGTGACTTCCCCAAGGTCACCCAGCCTGAGTCCTGGCAGAGGCAGGACTTTTCTGGGTCCAACCTGTGATATGCAGATGATACAACCCTGCTTGCTGAAAGTGAAGAGGACTTGAAACATTTACTGATGAAGATCAAAGAGCACAGCCTTCGGTGTGGATTGCATCTCAATGTATAAAAAACAAAAATCCTCACCACTGGACCAATAAACACCATTCTTATCAATGGAGAAAAGATTGAAGTTGTCAAGGACTTAATTCTTCTTGGATCAACCATCAACAGTCATGGAAGCAGCAGTCAAGAAATCAAAAGGCGTATTGCATTAGGCAAATCTGTTGCACAAGACCTTTTTAAAGTGTTGAAGAGCAAAGATGTCAGCTTGAGGACTAAAGTATGCCTGACCCAAGCCATGGTATTTTCAATAACCTCATATGCATGCAAAAGTTGGAGAGTGAATAAGAAAGACCATAGAAGAATTGATGCTTTTGAGTTATGGTGTTGGAGGAGAATATTGAAAGGTGCCAAAAGAACCAACAGATCTGCGTTGGAAGAAGTGCAGCCAGAGTGCTCCATGGAGGTCAGGATGGCCAAACTTCGTCTCTCATACTTCGGGCATGATGTCACTGAAGGACATCATGATTGGTAAGGTGGAGGGTCAAAGAAAAAGAGGAAGACCCCCCCAGCGAGATGGATTGGAAAAGGGACAACAAGCTCAAGCGTGGCAACACTTGTGAGGTTGGCCCAGGACTGGGCAGTGTTTTGCTCTGTTGTGCATAGGGTTGCTATGTGTCGGTACCAGCTTGATGGCACTTATCAATGACAATCTTCTGCAGTACCTCTGGGTGAGTTCAGACCACCAACCTTTCAGTTAGCATCGAAGCACAAACTGTGCAACCCAAAACCCAAACTTATTGCTGTCAAACTGACTCCAACTCACAGCGACCCCACGTGTGTCAGAGTACAGCTGTGCTCCAGAGTTGTCAATGGTTGCGTTTGTGAAAGTATATCACCAGGTCTTTCTTCCGAGGCGCCTCTGGATGAATTCAAATCTCCAACCCATCTCACCTTTTGCACCCCTTGTGGTCCCCAAGGGAGGACACTGCCTGTGTCAGAGCTGTCAGCAGCCTCTCCTCCCAGTGGATTGAGGAGCAGAACAGGCATCTCCCAGCCCCGCCTCCCATAGCTCCATTCCTACATAGGGTGGGCCCAGGAAGACTGGAAAAGAGCGGAGCATCTCTGGAGGGATCCCAGGCCAGGGCAGGGACAAACCCTGAGTGTGGGCAGCCCGGCTCCCACTGCATGAAGACCCTTGGCCAATCCTCACTCAAGGTGACACCTTTTTGTTTTAAGCTTCTGTCACCTTCACCTCAGTGTGGAGCTGCTTTAGTTGAAGTATGTGGGTTCTGGGAGGAAAGGATTTCAGCAGCCCTGCTCCCCCTTATTCCTACCTTCAGACAACCCCAACTCAAAACCTGCCACAGACTACCCCCAGACTTCAGGCCCAGTGCACTGCGTCCATCTCCCAGAGGAGGAGCCTGAGACTCGGTATGGATGGAGACACAGCCTAGTCCATAGAAATCCAGAGACGTCAGAGACTCTGGAATGCAGATGGACAGGCTTCAGTGTAGTGGCTACAAACTTTGGGAGAGCTCAGGGTGAAACCTGGTTATCTGCTGGGGGTCCCACCTGGGTGATGTGAAGTAAGATACTGAGATGGTCAGGTGACCTGCACACATGCATGCATGTATACATCCCGAGGCCCCTCATCCATCACAGAAGGAAGTGGCCCGTGTCAGGAGAAACACCAGCCCATGTGGCCCCTGACCCTGATCTAGAGACCAACCCCACCCATTTTACAGAGGGGCAAAGGGGCAGGACCCTCAGTGAGTCCCAGGCCAGGGCTCCTTCACCCCCAGCAGTGGTCCCCATCCTGCCCCGACAACATCCCCGTTGGCCCAAGGGCCTGATGGCTTCCAGGAGCTGGGTAGCAAACAGAATTCTCCAATTCTTAATGCATCTGTGTTAGTTTTAATATAAAAATAACAGTTTCCCCGAAATCTTTGCTTTAGGAAAACATGCCATGATTACTGTGTGACTTCAGGACCACAATGAGCCCTGGTTCCATTGGGCAGAAGAGGTACAGCCTCGGAGCTCCAGCTCTGGGCCCCGAGTGGACGTTCTGCTTGGAGCTGGCCTGGTGGTCACTGGTGGAGGTAGGCTTCCAGCCAGATGTCGCCAGACTTCTTCAGGGACCTGGGAGGCAGGTATGGGGGTGTATTAGGGACTCCCCTGCAAGATGCTACCCTGCCCCCGCAGGTGGTGGGTATGTGAAGACATCCACACCCCCTCAAGAACCCTCCTGCCCCTTGGGCAGGCAGTTGGGAGAGGAGGCTCATTCACAGGAGTGGGAGTCTAGACCAGAGCTGGACAAGGGTAGGGGATGGTTACAATTAAGACCAGGCATGAACTGGGCAGGGTCTGTGCCCCGTCTTCCTGCACACTGTTGAGATCCAAAGACCTAGGAGGAGGGAAACTGTCCACCTGTCCACCAAAAGCCAGGTATTCTACAGGGCTGCAGGGAAGGTGGAGCTGGGAAACACCTCTAAGGAGAAGCAGGTGTTTGAACTCCAGCATAGAAGAAGAAATAGCATGTGTGAAGACACCGAGGAGGGAGGAAGCCCACCTCTGTTCCCCACCTCCGAGCCGCATTTGCTGGGTCCAGCACACCCCACCTGGACCAAAGCCTCCATTCTGCTTTCTGCAGAGACTCTTGTCTGTTCTGTGTTTTCAAGTCTGTGATCTTTCCAGAATCTAAACTGGGAAGCACTCTTCTGTTGCTTAGAGACTGCAGTGTCTCCCCATCCTACTCAGAGTAAAAACCACATCGTAGTGGGCACCAGCAGACCTTGAGGAGACCTGCTCCAGTCCAGTTGGCCTCTGCACGCATGGCCTCCTGCTCACCAGGAGTCTTTGCACTGGCTGTTCCTGCTGCCTGGAACACTGTTCCCTCAGATGCCTCACAGTCAAGTCAGCCCTCTCTCCTCCTCCCATGTCTCTCCTCCCATGTCTCCTGCACCCTGACCCTGACCCCTTTGCACCTTGTCTGTGATTCATCTTACTTATAATACTTTTTTGTTGGCTGTCTGTTTCCCTGCAGGCACATCAGCTCTAGAACGCAGGGGTCTCGGCCTGCTTGCCTCCATGAAGTGCAGAGCTTCTCCAGAGCCTGGCAATGTGGCCCTGGGAAAGTGCTCTGTGTGGGTTCAGGGATGCAGGTGGGCAGGTGAGCGGAGGACCTACCTGACAATGTCCATCAAGGCAGTGAGGATGGGCTTCACCTCATAGTGGAGGCCATGCTTGGCACACAGCGCCTTGACCAGCGGGGCCACCCTGCGGTAGTTGTGCCGTGGCATTGTGGGAAACAGGCTGGGATGAGAGGGAGTGCACACTGGCATCTGAGCTTGGTGAGTCCTGCCCACTTATCACTTCCCCCGGGGGGCCCCCCAGACAAAGATGGGGCTCCTGCCTCAGGCTTCTACCCTCCCAGGTGCAGTCCCTTGCCTCTGGGCATACACTTGGGGACACTTACTGGTGCTCGATCTGGAAGTTGAGGTGCCCGCTGAACCAGTCAATGAAGCAGGATTGCTCCACATTGCAGGTGGCAGCCAGCTTCCAGGGGTGAGGGGACGCAGGTGAGGAAGGCTGGCTGATTCCCAGCTGGGACCCTGCTCAGCCTGCCCCACGCCCCTGTACCCACCTGGGCACTGGTCCAGTCACGGTGCTTTTCTTGGCCAATCTCCTTGGGGATGTGGTTCATCTGAGTGACCCACACAAACCAGTGGCTCTCCAGGACCCTGAGGGTAGAGGCTCAGCACTGCCCTCTGTCCGACTCACTGTGAGTGGCGCTGGGGTCACACCAGGTTGCTCCCCTTACCCACAGCCCCTGGGCTCCTGCTAGTCTCCTGCTCATGAAAATTACCAAAGCCCAGGGAGGTACTACTGCTGTGCCTGGGCTGCAGATGGGGAAATGGAGGCTCCGAATGGGGGGACTGTGGTCAGCTCCCAGCCACTCCCAGCCTGGCCATACCTGACAGCAACAAAGAGGAGCAGCACCCCAGGGACGCCGTAAAAGGGGGCATAGGACAAGAAGAAACGGAGGTAGAAGCTGGCAGCCCAGAGCAGGTCCTGCAGGTGAGGGGAGAAGGGACATTAGTCAGCCCTCTGGAGACAGTCAGGGAGTGGGAGCCTGGGGGGAGGGAGGGAGGCCTTTGTGATTTTCTCAGCTGAGTAAAGGACAGG
>NW_006408828.1:1942077-1963638 GCF_000296735.1 Chrysochloris asiatica
ACTCACTCATCCCTACACACACAGAGATACATACTACATCATCATACATGTGTACTCACTCATCCCTGTATACACAGATACATACTATATCATCACACATGTGTACTCACTCATTCCTGTATATACAGATACATACTACTATATCATCACACATGTATGTACTCAATCATCACTACACACACAGAGATACATACTACATCATCACACACGTACTCACTCATCCCTGTATACACAGATACATACTACTATATCATCACACATGTACTCAATCATCACTACACACACAGATACTACATCATCACACATGTGTACTCACTCATCCCTGTATACACCCAGTACATACTACATCATCACACATGTATGTACTCAATCATTACTACACACACAGAGAGATACATACTATATCATCACATGTGTACTCACTCATCCCTGCACACACACAGATACATATTACATCATCACATGTATACTCAGTAATCCCTGTATACACACAGTAATACTACATCATCACACACGTATTCACTCATGCCTGCACACACAGATACATACTACATCATCACACATGTTTACTCAGTAATCCCTGCACACAGAGATACATACTATATCATCACATGTGTACTCAGTGATCCCCGCACACACACAGATACATACTACATCATCACACATGTGTACTCACTCATCCCTACACACACAGAGATACATACTACATCATCACACACAGAGATACATACTACATCATCACACACGTACTCACTCATCCCAGCACACACACAGACACATACTACATCATCACACGTGTACTCAATATCACTACACACACACAGATACATACTACATCATCACACGTGTACTCAATATCACTACACACACACACAGATACATACTATATCATCACACGTGTATACTCACTCATCCCTGCACACACATACCCTGCACCTGGGAGACCCACCTACCGTCCACCGCAGGCACACCAGCATGTACGCCAGGTTTTCCACTTCGAAGTTCACCAGGGTGAGTAGCGGCGGACCAACTGAGGAAGGGACCCAAGAGAGCTCAGGAGCAGGGCGGGCACTCAGCGTAGTGGGGGTGGGTGTCAGGCAATGGGACTCTGTCACTCCAAGGGCTTAAGTGGTGGTCCCGTCCAGCTGGGCTGACCCTGAATCACTCATAAGGCCTGGTCTGCATTCATTCCCTCAGCGTTTGAGGCCTCCCCTGACGTCCTCGCCCTACCACCTCCCCTGGTCCCTCTTTGGTAGGTCAGCGGTATCACGTCAGCGGCATCACGTTAGCCAAATTCTCTAAGGCTCTGGCCCCCGTGATGTAAGCAGGAAGGGATTCTGGGCAGGGCGGGGGGTGGGGGGGGGCATGATGAGGGATGTCTGCTGAAAGTGGCTGTCCAGGTGGGCAGGACCGGCAGGACGTGTGACCACTCACTCAGGAAGAAGTAGAGGTGTTGGTGGCTGTAAGGCAGATATCTACGCTTCTTCTTGCCGTACTGTGGAGACAGGTGGCAGGCAGGCAGGGTCAGGGTCCAGGGTCAGAAGGCAACTCTAAAACCACTGCCATAGAGCCAATTCCAACTCATAGTGAGCCCACAGGATAAAGCAGAACTGCTCTGCAGGGGTTCCCAGGCTGCAAACTTTAGGACAGCCGGTTGCCACATCTTTCTCCCTCAAACCAACAACCGAGCACTTTCAAGGCAATTCCAGAATCGAGCAAATGGACCCATCTTCCCCAGCAGATGTCAGGGTCAGGGAGCACTGGGGCTGGGCCAGAGCTGGGAACTCAGTGGCTGAGGTCCCCCTCAACTGCAGGCCTGGCCCAAGTGTCCTACCCCTATGCACCTCCGCAGACAACTCTCCCAGGAGGAAGACGGGGGCCACAGTCACATCTGGGTCTTTGTGGAAGACGTTGGGCTTGGCATGGTGCTGGAAGTGACGGAAGTTCCACCAGTGGGCAGAGAAACCCTGTGGGAGGGGAGGGGGCTCTCAGGGTGGGAGCCACGCCCACACACGTGGGCTAACCATGCGTATGCCCAGGCCGCCCCCCTTCCCCACGCTCACTTTCAGCTGCCCCATCACAAACTGCTGGGCCAGGTGGTTCCAATGGGACTTGTGGAAGACTGAGGTATGACCCAGGTCATGCTGCAGACACCAGCTCTGAGCCTGGGGAGGGAGGCAGGGTCAGGATGGGGGTGGGGGCCTGAGGGGCTACACACCCACCATGGTACCTGACTCAGGCCTGTTAAATACGGAGCTTCCTTGAGCTCACTTACAACACGGCCTGACCCCCACATGTGACTGCTGGGCCCCGGGCTGTTTGTCTCTTCACCCATTCATTCACGGGGCCCTTTGGTTGTTCACTCGTCATCCCTTCATTCACCCATCCATCAATGGGGACCGGGGTCACCTGGGAGAGGGCCAGGATGAGGGCAGCGAGAGTGCTGGGCACCCAGCCGGGGCCCAGGAGGTAGATGAGGAGCCAGGCGAACGTCTCCATGGTGAGGATGTGGCCCAGCAGGAACGCGAAGAAGGCAGGGTCAGCTTCGAACAGCTTCATGTCCTCAGCTGTCTGGCGCAGGGCTCGGAAATCCTCCACCAGCTGTGCCTAGGTAGAGGGCTGGTCAGCCAGGGATGCTGTTCCGAGAGTCCCCTGCTGCTCCCCAAGGGGCGTAAGAGAGCATGGGTGTGGAGGAGCCCCTAAATCTGTGGGGTGTGGGAGAAGCTGAGAATCCAGAGTAGGGAAAATACTCAGAGACCAGCTCTTCAAAATTCTCAATGTGGAGGGGACGTTGGGCCCAGAGCAGGGCCCTGAAAGTGTTCAGCCAAGCCAGATATGGTACTGTGGAGGGTCCTATAGGACCACCTACGCCAGAAAATCCAGGTGGAGAGTTCCTGGTGGTGCCCGCCCTCCCCGCCTCCCCTGGGGCCTGACCTCCATCAGAACCCTGCTCACATTCTGGGGTCCATCCTGGCTGGGTTCGTCCACGGCCAGCTCCCCAATCAGCAGAGGCTGCAGGAACTTGCGCACGAAATCCAGGTTGGAGTGGAAGGCACGAAAGGCGTCCTGAAGGAGAACAGACAGTCAGGTGGACAGACAGACAGACAGAGTGGCACCCAGAAGTGACAGGCAGAAACGTTGTGCACAGGATTGCTGATGGACTGACAGGGCAGACAGACAGATGGATAGAAAGTCCACAGGCAGCTGCTGTCACAGAAATAGAACAAAGTGGGTTAGCCTTGCCTGTAAGCCCCTCTGGGCTTCCCCAGACCCTGGGCGTACTCCGTTTGTCACCCCATCTCCTTTGTTCAACACAGGGGTTCCCTCTGCAAACCTGATTGTTGTTGTTAAGTGCCATCGAGTCAGGTCCGACCCATAGCGACCCTGTACAGGGTTTCCGAGGGTGTAAATCTTTACTGGAGTAGAAAGCCTCATCTTTCTCCCGCGGAGTGGCTGGTAGTTTCGAACCGCTGACCTTAAGGTTCACAGCCTGATTCGTAACCACTACACTACCAGAGCTCCTTTGCAAACCTGGTTAAGGGTATAAAAATCTGGTCTTATAGAAAGACTTCCCTGGGAGATTTCAAAGCCATTCACAAAAGAGTTTGGCTTTCTCAGAAGGTCCCAGGAAAGCTTTCTTTAAATCACACATTTCTTCTGGACCAAAGAAGAGTGAAAAAAATTCAAAGACTCAAGGAAACGATTAGTGCAGAAAACGAATGGGTCACATAAACCCACAACTCGGAGACCAGAAGAACTAGAGGGTGCCCGGCTGCCACGGCCGACTGCTCCGATTGGGATCGCAATGAAAAGCCATGAATAAAAAGAAAGAAAAATGTGAAACAAAACTCAAAATCATTTTTAAAAGACCAAGGCTGATAGAGATTGTTGAAACCCCCAAGATCATGGCTTTCCGTCACCTGCATGCCTGGAAATTAACTCACCCCAGTGGTTCAAGTTTCAAACATTGGGCAGGTCTATAATGTGAACAGTAGTACCAGGGAGGCACTCCCTTTAGAACAGTCAGCCATCGAAGATCAAAAGGGCAGCCTTTGCCCATGGAGAATCCTCAGAAAGCAGGAAGGGACAGGAAAGAAGGATGAATGGAAACTGGAAACTCAGGAAGGAAGTGGGAAGAATGCTGTTAGATTGTGGGGATTCCAATCAAGGTCACAGAACAAAAGGTGGATGATTTGTTGAATGGAAGATTAATCTGCTCTATAAACTTTTACCCAAATCACAATAAAAAGCTTAATGCAAACTATAACTATGAATTGCTAGGATCTAATTTATGGTGGCTAAAATTAATCAATTTTTATAGAAAGAGAAATTCTGAAAACAGGAGATTTGTATTCTATAAATACTCTTAAATACTATTCTAATAAATACTCTTAAATGGTTATTTAAAAAATAAACCACACACTTCTCTACTGCCATCGAGTAGAGAAGGTTCTGATTCATTTGTTGGTGAGTGCCATCGAGTTGGTTTCATATAGGGCTTCTGGGTCTATAAATCTTTGCATAAGCAGAAAGTCTCATCTTTCTCCCTCAAAGTGGTTGGTGGATTTGAACTGCTGACCACAGTGTTATCCTACAGTGCCACCAGGGCTCCTCACTGCATGTAAAATAAGACTCAATAACATTGGGGCCACAGATACTTTGCTTTCTGAAAGCAAAGACATAGAATACTTACTGATGAAGATCAAAGACCACAGCCTTCGGTATATAAAAAAAAGAAAACTCCTCACCACTGGACAAATAAAAAAAAATCCATATAAATAGAGAAAAGATTGAAGTTGTTAAAGACTTCATTTTGCTTGGATCAACCACCAACACTCATGGAAGCAGCAATCAAGAAATCAACGCTGTATTGCATTAGGCAAATCTGCTGCACAAGACGTCTTTAAAGTGTTGAAGAGCAAAGATGTCAGTTTGAGGACTAAGGTGTGCCTGACCCAAGCTTTGGTATTTTCAATAACCTCATATACATGCAAAAGTTGGACAGTGAATAAGGAAGATCGTAGAAGAATTGATGCATTTGAGTTATGGCGTTGGAGGAGAATATTAAAGGGGCCATGGACTGCCAGAAGAACAAACCAATCTGTATTGGAAGAAGTACAGTCAGACTGCTCCCTGGAAGTCGGGCTGGCCAGACTTCTTCTCTTATACTTCAGATATATTATCAGGAGGGACCAGCTCCTGGAGGAGGACATCGTACTTGGTTGAGTGGAAAGTCTGCACAAAAGAGGAAGACCACCTCACCCTAAACGAGATGGATTGGCACAGTGGCAGCAGCAATGGACTCAAGCATGGCAATGATTGTGAGGTTGGTGCAGGGTTGCTATGAGTCGGTACCAACTCAACAGCACCTAACAACAGCAATTTTAAGAAACACAAGAATGAGTAAGCGTAAGTAGAAAAACTTGCAAGGGAGGACCACTGGGTCACTCGATGGGAAAATCAGTCAGGGGCCACCCAGACTGAGTTCTTTGTTGGCTTAAGGAACACCCTTTAACAATTAAACTCATTTGAATTAGAAAGTAGGAGCAGAGCTGGTTTCCTTACTCAGAGGCCTCCCATCCTCTCCCAGCCAGTAGGGGGAGCACTATCAGTATCTTCATGTTGGGCTCTGTTCTGACTCAGCAACCCTATGTACAACGGAACAAAACACTGCCCAGTCCTGCACCAACCTCACAATTGTTACACCACTGTGTCAGTCCATCTCATTGGGAGTCTTCCTCTTTTTCCCTGACCCGCCAGTTTACCAAGCATGATGTCCTTCTCCAGGGACTGGTCCCTCTTGATAATGTGTTCAAAGTATGAGAAACAAAGTTATATCATCTTCACTTCTAAGGAGCAATCCGGTTGTTTTGTTTTGTTTAAGTACAGTGAAGTAGGTTCCAACTCATAGTCGACACTTATAGGGTTTTCAAGGAGTGGCTGGTGAGTTTGAACTGCAAACTTTGTGGTTCAAACTGACCTTGTGATCACCAGGACTTCTGAAGCTAATTTGTTTGTTTTTCTGGCAGTCCACGATGATACGATACTCTCGATATTATTAGCCAACACTGTTATTCAAATGCGTTTGTTCTGCCTTCTCGGGTCTTCCTTATTCATTGTCTGACTTAGTCCTCAAAGCGACATCTTTGCTTTTTAACACTTTAAAGAGATCTTTTGTAGTATGTTTACCTAACGCAATATATTGTTTGATTTCTTGACTGTTGCTTTCATGGACATTATTTATGGATCCAAGTAAAACGAAATCCTCGACAATTTCAATGGTTTCTGTGTTGTTGTTTTTTATAATGACACTATTTATTGGTCCAGTTGTGAGGAATTTCTTTTCTTTACATTGAGGTGCAGTCCATCCTGGAGGCTATGGTCTTTGATCTTCATCAGTAAGCATTTTACATCCTCTTCACTTCCATCAAACAAAGTGTGTCTTCTGCATATTGTTGTTGTTGTTGTTGTTAAGTGCCGTCGAGTCGGTTCCGACCCATAGCGACCCTGTACAGGGTTTCCGAGGGTGTAAATTTTTACAGGAGTAGAAAGCCTCATCTTTCTCCCGCGGAGCGGCTGGTAGTTTCGAACTGCTGACCTTAAGGTTCGCAGCCCGATTCGTAACTACTACGCTACCAGAACTCCTTATTACAGGTTGTTAATGAGTCTTCCTCCAAGCTTGATGCCACGTTCTTCTTCACATAATCCAGATTCTCAGATTATTTGCTCAGCACGCAGACAAAGTATGATGAAAGGATTCAGTGCTAATGCATACCTTTTCTGATTTTAAACCACTCAGTATATTCCCTTGTTCTGTTCAAATGACTGCTTCTTGGTCTGTGAACAGGTTCCTCATGAGCACAATTAAGTGTTCTGGAATTCCCATTTTTGGCAATGTTATCTATAGTTTGTTATGATCTACACAGTTGAATGCCTTTGCATAGTCAATAAAGCACAAATAAATCTCTTTCTGGTATTCTCTGCTTTTAGCCAAGCTCCAGCCAACATCAGCAATGATCTACCTCATTCCACATACTCTTCTGAATCCAACTTGAATTTTTGAGAGCTCTTTGTCAATGCACTACTGCAACGGGTTTTGTATTGTTGTTGTTGTTGTTAAGTACCATCAAGTCAGCTCTGACTCAACAACTCTGTATAGGGTTTCCGAGGAGTGGCTGGTGAACTTGAACCATCAACCTTGGTGTTCAAACTGACCTTGCAGTCCAGTGCATTAGCCCACAATGCCACGCTGTATTATCTTCAGCAGAGTTTACCAGCATGTGATACTAACAGTGCTCAATGATTTCCACATTCTACTAGGTTATCTTTCTTTGGAATGGGCACAATTATGGATCTCTTCCAATCAATTGGCCAGGTAGCCTGTCTTCCAAATTTTTTTGGAATACACAAGTGAGCACCTCCAGGGTTGCATCTATTTGTTGAAACGATTCAGATGATATTCCATCCATTCTTGGAGCCATGTTTTTGGCCAATGCCTTCTGAGCAGCTTGCCCTCAACAGCACTGATTCTTGATCATACATTGCCTCTTGGAATGACTGAATATCAACCAATTCACTTTACAGATGAAGAAACTAAGGCCACAGCTCTGAACATGGTACATTTTACTCCCACCATGAAGTTGAGTTCAGTTTATGTGCAGAGCCTCCAGGAAGTAAGCCTGACCCCGCCCTCCCCTCCCCCAGCACCTTCAGTGACTCCAGTGACAGGCTGGCATACACCTTCGGGTCTTCTCCACCCAGCCCCCTTGATCTTACAAGTGTCAATGAATCAGCAGTGGCACCCAAGTGGCCGGGCCCTCTGGACACCTACCTCTGACTCTTCCCACAATTTCATCAGAACCCTGTGGTGCCTGGGCCTTGCTGGCTGTTGGAATTCCTGCCTGAATACAAGCCTGACTTCTCCCCTAATGGGTCACATAAACCCCAGCCTCCACGACTCTGAGACCATAGATGGGGACTGGGAGCAGGACACACCCAGGTAAGGTCATGGCAGAAAACACATATTGGAGTCCAGTGAGGTGACTCTTGACAGGGCATGGCCATCTCTGGGCAGTGAGTGGGAGCAGAGTGTGGACTCCGGGACAAACCCTCTACGTTCATGGCTAGCCCCACTTCTCCCAGGATGCGACCTTGAGCAACCCTCTCCGCTGCCCAACCTTGCTCCAGAGTGTTGGATCCACCCACCCCATCCTGCCTCCTTCCAACATCCATGTAGACAGAATCCCCCATCTTCCAAGTCAAAGAATGAAGCCCCTTTACTTTAAGGGCCCCCAGAAGGCACATCACCTCACTCATGTCCAGCCTCAGTCTCCTCATCTGCAGAATGGGATAACAGTAGTACAGATCCCATAGAATGTAAGTAGACACTAAGTCCTGAACACTCTGAGCTGCCATCACTACGATGCAGCCTCTAGCCACCCACACCCACAGGTCACCAGAGGGGTCACGAGATGAAAGATCTTAGGGCAGAGGGTGGAGCTATCTCCTCTGGGTGACCAGTGTCCAGGAAGAGGAGACCCAGAAGGCCTGCTGGATATTAGATCTTCCCCGCAGCTCTGAATGCTGCAGCCTGAGCAACCCTAGGGGCCACTGGGAAATTCCTCACCCCTGGCCAGGGAGATGGACTTGCCCTCCATAACCCAGGAGTTGTAGAAAGTGGGTTCACAACCGCCATGGACTCAGGGCTTGGGCGGTCTGAACATCAGACACCCAGGAGTCCAGCACCATCCTCACAGATGATCCCAGGAAGAAAGCATGATGAGTTAGCCCCATTACATGGAGATTCACAGGAGAAGGGAGATATCCAAGGTGAGAGAGTGAGACCAGTCCGGCTCCAGATCTAAAGACAACACGGTGTTAAATCTGAAGGCTGCCCTACTGCCCACAGCCGCTCATGTCCTCTGTCCTGACAATGCATGCCCTTCAGGGTCAGTTAATAGCTGCCTCTTTCAAGTGGCCACTCCTGACTGTCCCAGGTGAGGCAGGTTCCTAGCATGCTTTCTCGTAGCCTCATGCCCTCTCCTGGGAGCCTCTGCTTACTCATGAAGCAATTTCCTGGCATTCTCAACTACTCCAAGAGTCCTTGTAATTGCTTACCAGATTTCCTTCTAATTCCCTACAGGACCCGGCCCCTGTTACTCTTCACCTCACTGCCCACTCTGCTTCCCTCAGCCCTCATTCCAGCCATGCTAATGGCCTTGCTGTGCCCTGAACATTCCAGGCAGGGCCCCACCTTTGCTCCACCTGATCCCTCTGCCAGGAACTCCTGCCCATCATAACTCACAGCTATAGGTTAAAGTGGAGTCCTGGTGTGGCACTGTGGGTTAATGCGCTAGACTGCAAAGTCATTTGAACTGCAGAGCCAGTGGTTTAAGCTCACCAGGCGCTCCTCAGAAACCCTATACAGGGTCACTATGGGTTGGACCAACCTGACAGCACTTAACAACAACAGTAACAACATGGTTAATGCACTGGACTGCAAGGTTGGTGGTTCAAGCTTACTAGCTGCTCCTCGGACTATGAATTGGAACTGACTCGACAGCACTTAACAACAACAATAACAACATACCTTTAGAAAAGAGTTTGTCACAGATGAGATACTCATCAGATAGCTGCTGATAGATTTCATGGTTAAAGAATAAACCAATGAGATAAACTTACAGTGGTACATCCAGACAATGGAATACTATGCTACCTTGAAGAATAACAAGGAGGCTGCAAGCCACCGCATAACATGGATGAACCTTGAGGACATTATGTTGAGTGAAATTAGTCAGTCACAAAAGGAGAAATACTGCATAGGACCACTACTGTAAAAGACTAAGAAAAAGGACCCATACTAAAGGTGGGGGGATTCTTTGCTGGCTACTGGGATAGTGTGGGGGGGGCTGAGGGGAGGGAGGAGACGGTGGAGCACAAGGTAGGGAATAGAAGATAGTTTGGGTGCTAGGGAGGGGGGCAATATACAAGAAGGGGAAGGGGAATGGAAGAACAAAGTGGATGGGAAAACAATTAGGCAGGTTTGCATGGGCTAAGTGGGACAGAGGTAAATCATGATGTATACACAACCTTGGAACAACAGGGCTCTGGGATACAGAGATTGAGACATGGTTGGAATGGGGAAAAGGGGGGAATAATGTTAAGATGCTTGGCTGTCTTATGAATCTTGGTTTCCCTGGCATACCATTATAAAATACACACTTTAGGGGAGAGAAAGGAATAGCCAGAAATATCACCATAGAAAGCTTGTAAGTCCATCTTCTGCCTAAAACTGATTGGAATACCTAAAATGGGTCTACAATGTGCCCAGTGAAGGAGGCTTCCTGCGGAGCCTCTGCATTACATAAGACTATAGGTGGAAGCCTGAACCACATCCAGAATGTTCAGAAGTGGGAAATTCCCACTTGAAAGGACAAGCAGACCAGCTTGGAGTGGCTAGCAGAACAGAAGATACTTCTTGAAAGAAAGACTGACAGGAAAAATACAAAACAATATAGGCAGACCAACTGATTACTATAAGAACAAGCAAGTTGCTTGTCCAGGAGACAGCAAGGCAAGTGGTCAGGTCCCCTCAGGGCAAACCCCCTTCCAAGACTAAGACTTAATGGGAATACATGCTCTGATTGGCGACCACGTTCGTCACCGATAAGGGGAAGTGAGAGAAAAACAGCAATGAAGTTGCGAGCTAAGCCCTACAATGTTCAATAGACTCTTGTGAACCCAGGTGGAGACCTGGTTGGCCAGCAGCGTGGCAAGACCTGGTGACTCTTGGGCCCAGAGTCAGTGACATAGCCACAGAGGACTAGAATGGAGAGTGAAGCATTCAGCTGATAAGAAGAGAGGGCATATCCATAAGAACACCCACACTTGCAGATAATGCCCACTTGACCTGGCTTCAATGACTGGATGATCAGAGCTCAACTAGAAGAAGACAGAAGAGGGAAAAAAGAGTAATCTAATAATAATTTGATAAACTTGACCTACACCTATGGATGCAGTAGCTCAAAAGAGGAAACAAATCTTTACAACGAGGATCATTCCCGCCCCCTCCATACACAGAGTAGACAGGGATGGGCAACTTGGACATTGGATACCCAAAATGGGGGGCTTCAAAGGCAAAAAGTGACTGGCTTACAAGTTTGCAAGAGGGAATCTAGATCCAGAGGGCGTGGAGGAAGGAAGAATCTCCACTGAGTAGTATCCAGTCTGTCTAGGCGGGGCTGATGAAAGGAAATGCAGATAGGTCTCTTGTGAAACAATAGTGAATAATTGTTATCAGGACTGATTGTGAGGGTTGGAAATGTAAAGGTAGATTAGATGTTTTGTAACAAAAGGAGGGGAGTAATTAACTTTGCAATCTAGGAGTGGAGGTCCCTGGGACCATCAAGGGAGAAGAGCGGTGTGTGGGACCCTACCCAGAGAAGCAGTGATGCCAGAGATGGAGGCAGAGACAATGACGTGGAGAGATGGTGCAGCTGGGGACTTTAGATCCAGAGAGGGAGAGGGGCTGTGTGCTGATGACTGGGAATGAGGTTTGGGGAGGGGGGCAGGCTTTTAGGTTATACCCTGTGGTTGGTTGATGATGCATGGAGGGGATTGTAACAATGGCAATGAAACGATATATGATAGGATGAATGTATAACTAATGTTCTCCCATGTAAACTATCACATAACTCACAATAAAACATTAAAAAAAAATGAACCAATGAAATAAACCAAGCGGTGGTGGAGGTTAAAGAACAGAAGAATGAATGAATGAAACAATGAAGTGACAGTTTAGTCAGGTGGTTAAGAGTGTGGGCTGTTCATTCAAATACCAGATCAGGCACTGAATTTTGAATTACTTGGACTTGTTGAGCCTCAGTTTTCTCATCTGTAAAATGGGAATAAAAATAATAGGATCTATGACATAGGAGCATCTCAAAAATTAAAGAAAGGAGAGAGTGTCTATAAACCAAGTGCCAAGTTTAGTAGGTGATCATGCCCTACTGTGGACTACGGGTGGACTATGGCAGCAGTGGCCTGGCCACGTCCCTGCCTGACTGGTCCTGCTGTTCTCAAGTCACCAAGGACTTGTCGTCAGACTTGGCTGCAGGCCCAGCACGCTGTCCCTGGGCACTGGCTCTGTATCTCAGGATGGCCCCAGGATAACTTCATGGCTCAGGCACTCTGGGAATTTCCTGGCAGGAAAGTTTCTGTCGCCTGGGCACGAGGACAATGATGGGTGGGTGACATTGGTCAGAGATGGCCTGGAACAGAGCCCTGGGAAGAAGGCTGACTCATCCCCATCCAGGGGTATCTGGGGTCTGGGCTCAGCCATATACCTACCAGGGCAAAGAGCCGATTCAACCTCTGGTCTGCCTCAAGGGCCATCCACTCACAGCCCCTGTGGCCCAAATGGACCAGGTCGTTCTGGCAATTCCAGCTCAGTTTGGGGGCACTGAAGGAGTTAAGAGATGGCCTCAAGCAACCTTTTCCTCTATCAGAAAGCACCATCCTAACCTCAGTACTCACTATTTGGCCTATGCCCCCATTTTACAGGTTAGGAAACTGAGGCTTAGAGGAGTGATATACCTGCCAGGACCCAGCCCAGACAGCCCGAACTTTTGCTTTTTAAACGGAACTTGGAAAGCAGACTTTGCTGACTGGGAATCCGTCCACGAGCTGTCAGATGGAGAGGCGCAAGGTTTCCGGCTAAATGCAAGACCCGGACCTCCCAGCATGCGCTAGGGCATTAAGGCAGAAATCGCATGTTATCAATGCTTTACGTGTTTCTTCCCTTCACCTGCCCCATCTTGTCCTACAGGACAGGAGTTGAGAAAGGCCAGGGGAAGGACCCATAGGACCTCACAGAACAGCCAGAGTTCAGACAGGCTGAAGGGGCTGGGGTTACCATCCCGCACGCCTCTTAGGCCCTCGCAGAAGTGCGCGCGCGCACACACAAACGTGTGCAGGTGTCTATACATAGAGACTCCCGCCCTCCCCTCATACATGCAGGCATTCCCGCACACACACCTCCCCTCTACCCCTTCACACACACACACATGTAGGCACGCACGTGTGTCCCCACGTCTGGTATGGAGTTGGCACATTCACAGGCCTCTTCAACTCGGGCTGGGCTGCCATCCCTGCCAACGCCCAACCCTCAGATCCCACGGGCCTGGCTTTGTGCCTATGTCTAGAGCATTCGTACTTGTCTCCAAGTGGTTGCTGACCCTCACCCCTCCTCGAAGTTGGGAAGAGGGGCATTTCCCCCAAACAAGTCCAGCAAAGACTGCGCAGTGCAGGGACTAAAGCAGTGGGCAGAGAGCAGGCAGCCCTGACCAGAAGGGGGCGGGCAGCTGGAACGCGAAACCTTTTCTCTTGCTGCCTAAAAGGCTCCCCATTAGGAAGTCATCCACTTGAAGACTTTCCTGGTACCCAGTGCCTGGAGCTTGGATGATCAAGGACAGGACATTGTGGACCCCGTCCTGGTGGACAAAGGGAAAGGAATAGCATTCCAAAATGCTCCTCCTCTGCCCGCCTCCTACCAGCATCCAGTTTCACTGGGCCAGGCCACCATCCTTCTTGGCCAAGAAAAAGCCAGGATCCCCAGGGGCCAGTCTGTTCCCGGGGAAACTATGCTTCCGGAGGGGCCCACCCTGGCTGGTTGGCACCGACCTCCCACGTGCAGCTGCCAGCTCAAGAGAAGTGACTCACTGCCCACCCTCCACCCCGCCCCCAGACACTCACAGCAGCTCTGAGGAAAGCTACCGACCTCTCATCCCTGGCCAGCTCTGCTGCCCAGCCCTCAGCCTCTGACCGCACCTCCTTGCCCTGCTCTGGCACCCAGCAAGCACCCAGCAAGGGGGATCTGGCCCGAGGGACCTAAAACTGAGACAGGGAACTTGAGAGCAACAGGAGGGCCCGACGTCCACCACGACACACCCACCCGAGAGCCCCCTCCTACCCTACAGACCTGCCTCAGCCCGGCCTTGGTACAAGGTCCACCCTAAAGGGTCCCGGCAGACCCCTACCACTGTCTGTCAGCCCACTCTGGCTGTACTAGCAGATCAGAGGTCACGCGGGGAGGAAGGATGCTCAGTCCGGCAGGTGAAGCGGGGTGCAGCACCCACAAACCAGGCCAGAGCGAACAACAGTAGGCTGGGTCACCGCGGCGGGGGCTTGCTTACCGTGGCGTCCTCGGCGCCGTGGTGGCCAATGAGGCGGCTGCCCCCTGGATGCTTCTGCGTCCAGCGGCTAATATCGTAAACGCGACGTTCGATGACCAGCCACTTGTCGCCGGGCAAGTCGTGCGTGCGGATCTGCTCCCAGCGGAAGGTGGGCAGCGGCATCCCCCGCGGCCCCGGCCCCCTATCGGGCTCCCCGACGCCGCCCATGGCCGCGTACCCAAGTCCGCGGGACCCTGGATGTGTCCGAGCCGAGTCCAGGCTAGAAGCTGCGCCCCAGGTCGCGGTCCCGCGCTGCCGCCGCTGGCCCCGGCGCGCGCCCCGCCCGTGCCGTGCGGCCGCCGTACGAACGCGCGCCCGCTGGTCTCCGCGCAGGAACTTTGCTTGTAACGGACTGACAGCCGCTCGCCCTCTGTACAGCCGTCACCGCTGCTATTGGTACGCACCCGGCCCCGCCCCGGAGGGCCACGGTCTGGCCCCGCCCACGCGGGGGACCGGGGACTGGACCCCGCCTCTCCCCGCCCCCTCCACCTCTCCCGCGTCCATCCCTCCCTGCTCGGCCACGAGGGGGCTGGGGGCTGTGTGTGAGGATGAGGACCCTGGCGTTTCCAGCCGCGAGTCCTGGAACACTCAGTCGTGAGCGCACAGAGATGGGGGACACTAGCTCCAGGTGACTGTAAACAGCCTTCAAACAATGACTCTTCTTAGGGCCAGATTACTCAGTAAACAAGATGCTGCACGGGTCCAATTGTGCCTTTCCTCCCACCTGCGGTGCACAGTTCCACCTGTCTCCATGTGGTGAGACGCATGTTGTTAAGTGTGTGGAGTTGGTTCTGACTTAGAGCGACCCTGTGTAGGGTTTCCGAGGAGCAGCTGGTAGATTTGAACTGCCGACCTTGTGGTGGTTCTCAGTCCAGTGCTGATCCTACAGAACCACACCAATGAAATCCGTGTGGACCTCGCTCAAGGCAAACCGAAGTATACCGTGTTCACTGGTAATTCGACCCCAACTCCTCCATGTCTGCCGGGTTGTTCTTCAGTAAAATTCTGTACCATGAATTACATTCTCTGCGTTGTGCAAGCATTCTCACCCTGTTCTTCTAGGTTGTGTCTCCCTCATTAGCATAAACTCTCTGCCCCTAAAGTGCCTATTCAATCTTTCCAGTTGGGGTCCTCAATTTGACCCCACATACATAAGAGTTTACATTCAAGGCTGATCTTGTATTTACAAGTTAAGCTAAACTACTGTCCAGTTTTAAGATGTCTTTAGGGGATATTTTTGGCTTAGGTTTAAAAGTTATGTCAGGACAATAATTTCATCATCCACGCTTCATGACTCCAGAAACTCTGGATTCCATAAGACTTTGAAATTCTGTTCTGCATTTCCCCCCCTTTGATCGGAATTCTTTGGTAGAATCTTTGATCAAAATGTTCAGTAATGATACCTGGGCACCATCCAGTCTTTTAGTCTCATGGCAAAGGAGGCAGATTGCTCAGGAAGTCAATTCTCCACACATTCCATATCCCCCTCCTAAGTCCTGACTCTCCTTCCTCTGTCACACCAGCTGTATAGAGACCATTTGTGCCTCACGTGAAGACACCAGGTGCTAAACAAGGAATTCAGAGGTAGAAGGGAAGCACTAACCATGTCATTAAGGAAATAACTGGGATGTCCCATGAAACCATGACCCTAAGCCTCCAAACCAAGGAACCAAATCTCCTGAGTTGTTTGTTTGTTCATAAGGAACCCTAGCAGCTATTGTTTCTCCTTGGAGTGGTAGCTACGTCTCTACAACTTTAGCCAATTCAGTTTGGTTGACAGTCAATGTTATATGTCAAGTTAGTTAAGACATGATTCCCAGTATTGTGTGACTCTTCTCCATGTCCTGATCTGATGTAATTTTCCTTTATTTTGTGCTACTTATAATTATCTTCCATTTTCTATATATTGTAAATCCTAATCTCTACATAGGCTTGCTGTAGGATAAGTACTCCACCTTAAGGTCGGTTTCAACTACAAGGTCAGTGGTTCAAACACACCAGCCACTCCTCAGAAACCCTACACAGTGTCACTATGAGTTGGAACCAATTTGACAGCACTTAACACCAACAGCAACAACACACAGGACTCCTGGTGTGGCTCTGCAGGACCAGCACTGGACCAGCACGTGACCACAAGGTCAGCAGTTCAAACCCACCAGCTGCTCCTTGGTAACCCTGTACATGGTTGCTATGATTTGGAACTGACTCGACAGCATATAACAACAACAATAACAACCTCTCTATAGTGTAAGTTTTACAACATTTTATATCCTGACGCCTATATGTTAAACGGAGTCCTGATGTGGTGCTGTGGGTTAATGCACTAGACTGCAAAGTCGGGTTGAATCTCAAGGTCGAGGGTTCAAGCTCACCAGTTTCTCCTCAGAAACCCTATACAGGGTCACTATGAGTTGGAACCAACTCAACGGCACTTAACAATACCATACATTAATGAGTCCTGGTGTGGCGCTGTAGGATAAGCACTCGGCCATAAGGTCAGATTGAACCACATGGTCGGTGATTCAAACTCACCAGCCACTCCTCAGAAACCCCATATAAGGGTCACTGTTAGTCATAACTGACTCAATGGCACTTAACAACAACAATAACATAGATTAATGAGGCAGGATTAGTGTGGGGTATATCTTGAGCCACAGTCTTCCAAGAGAGTGTGACTTGAGTCTCACCCTTACACAAGTCTCACCCTAACTCTGAAATAAGCGGAGTTTCCATGGGGGCCCGATACACATTTAATATACCATATTTTCACCCAAATAACATGCTCATTTTATGGTTTTTCACCAACCACGCAATCCTCCTTGGTAGTTCTCCATACATGCTAAGCAATTTATATGTTTGTGCCCATTATCTATATGGGACTGCAAGGTCGGCAGTTGAAATCTACTAGCTGTTCCATGGAAACCCTATACAGGGTCACTCTGAGTTTAAACTGACTTGATAGCCCTAAACAAACAAACAAACAAATATGAAAGGAATATATGGTATATATGAGGGAGCTTCAAGAAGCTCATGGAAAGCATCCATGGTCTTTTCATTCCATTTCTCCATGAGCAGTTAGCAGTCCCGTCTTATGGATGCTTTGGCAAGACTTGCCCTTAGGTCCTGTATCCTCCAGGTCTTGGGACATGAGCTAACAACCTAGTGATACTGGGATCCATCAGCTGCTGCAGCCTGGTGAGTCAGTAGCTTTCTCTCTCTCTCTCTTAAAAGATAACAAAAATTTCCCACAAACATTTTGAAGTGCCCTCATATGTATGCACGTGCACACTTGTCTTAGTCTCATTAGGGTGTCTTCAAAAGAAAAAAGGTCCAGTCAAAAGAGCGGCTTCCAAGGGGTTCTGCTGGACCAGTACAATTCAAGACAGAGAGGTCAGCTCAGAAGGTCATGGTGACTGCTTCTTGGAATTCTGAAAGGATAATCTAGGATGCAGGATAATCATACATGCTTATTGGTGTTGTTAGGTGCTGCTGAGTCGGTTCCAATTCACAGTGACCTTTTGCACAACAGAACAAAACACTGCCCAGTTCTGCAATATCCTCACAATCATCGTTACACTTGAACCCATGCTGCTGCCATGTGGAAATCCATCTAGTCGGGGTCTTCTTCTTTTTCACTGACCCTCCATTTCACCAAGCATGGTGTCCTTCTCTAGGGACTGGTCCCTCCAGATAACATGTACAAAATATGAGAGACAAAGTCTTGTCATCCTGGCTTCTAAGGAGCATTCTGGCTGTACTTCTTCCAACACAGATTTCTTTGTTCTTGGGGCAGTCCATGGTATTTTCAATATTCTTCTCCAACACCATAACTCAAATGCATCAATTCTTCTATGGTCTTCTTTATTCACTGCCCAACTTTCACATGCATAATAGGGTATTGAAAATACCATGGCTTAGGTCAGGGGCACCTTAAGCCTCAAAGTGATATCTTGAACATTTTAAAGAAATCTTGCGCAAGAGATTTGCAATTTGTCATTTGATTTCTTGGCTGCTGTTTCCATGAGTATTGATGGTGGATCCAGACAAAATGAAGTGCTTATTAGGAAGAAGTTTTAAGAAGCTTGAGAACTGCATTGGTAAGAAAAGGCCAGAACGTTGCACCAAGGAATTTTTTCCCATCACAACACTATATCTGCTCATTCTTTGAGGGGAACAGGCGCTGTCCTGCAAGAATTTCATTGGGAAATCCTAGCACACCAACCTACAACCCTCATCTTCCCCCTTTAGACTTCTTTTTGGTCCCCAAATCCAAACCACTTAAACGGAACATGATTTGAATCCACCGAGAATGCCAAATCTGCTGTTTTGATGTGGTATAAATCAAAGACTGTAGAATGAATGCATCAAGGAAGGATTGGTGGTGGTTATGTGCTGTGGAGTCGGTTCCGACTCATAGCAATCCTGCATAGGGTTTCTGAGGCTATAAAGCTTTATGGGAGCAGAAAGCCTCATCTTTCTCCCATGAAACAGCTGGCAGTTTAAACAGATGGGAATATCACTTTAGAAGTATACAGACCTAGGCTAGGAAGCAAAGATTGAGAAACCCCTGTTGGCGTTGGAAACTGGAGGAGTTCATGAGCGCAAAAAGAGCAGTTATAGTGAGTTGGTGAAGACTGAAGACTGAAGACGGAGAGACGTGGCTTTAAGAGCAAATGCTGGATATAAGGAGCTCTAGTAGCGTAGTGGTTACAAATCAGGCTACGAACTGCAAGGTCAGCAGTTTGAAACTACCAGCTGTTTTGCGGGAGAAAGATGAGGCAGTCTGCTCCTGTAAAGATTTACAGCCTTGGAAACCCTGTGTAGGGTCGCTATGAGTCGGAACCGACTCCACGGCACACAACAACAACAATAGCTGTATATCAAGGTCTACTATTAACAAATACAATCAAAAGGTCTCATTTTGAAGACTTCAACAAGGTTCTAAGAAGATTTACAACTTATTAGGAGCCAATAATGTCAACAGAACCCACTATGCTGAAGGATTCACCTCTATCTTTGGAAAGCCACGAAATGGCACCTGCGACACCAAATGTCATTACAGAGCCAGGTAGCATGACTGTGAAGGACCCAGGAGCAACATGAAGAGTGCAGATAGAGAGAATGAGGAACTAGGGCCCAAGGATTCTGATCTCTCCAAAGACCATCAAGTTAGAAATATTAGAAGTGATACAAAAGAAGACTTTGATAACATTATAGCTACTATCACAGCTCTTAACATAAGCTTAAAATCCTAGAATATAAAGATTGATAAACTGTTGTCCGATGTCACCTTCTTACCCTCACAGACATCAGCAGGCACTCCTGTGTTTATGCCAGTCACTCCATCGGAATCAAATCCACCGCCAACTTCTATGACTGAGCCTTCTAGTCACATGCCTACTGCTGCTTCTGCAAATACCAGTGACTGATTTTCAAGATGCTAACTGTTCATGTAAGGAAGACATATTTCAGAACACCACATCAATACAACTAACTATATCAAGGACAAGAAAACGCATTTTTTACGATGAGTCCCTTCAAGAAGACAGAATATCTAGTTTCATACAGAGATTCCTACAAGGGTCCAGTATCACCAACGTACAATGGCCTTACTGATTGTGCACAAGACTTCATACAAACTCCTAAGAAGTATTGCATCCTTCCTGCAGCAAATTCTTCTAATCTGACTAAACTCCTGATACCACCTGGTATTGAGTGCGTCCATTCTCTACTCGGCATCGTTGACTTAACCTGCATATTGATCAGTACAACAATAAATCATGCTCCATTTAGTTCAGCCAACACATCCTATGTTCTAAGATTGTGAAACAAAGTTAAGTATCAAGGACATTAAGTTCTCCAGTCTATTTACTGTAGTAAAAGACCCATTGTATGTTTTAAGTTCTGAGCACCCATTCCAGCTTCACTATTTATGTACTATCAGTGTGACCTTGAAAAAAAACCACTTCTTCTACATAATTTAGTGCTTCAATAGGCATGCCAGTCTTCCCTCATACCTAACAAATAAAACTGAGTTTGTATTTTGAAAATATGTAAATGAGAGGATTTTTTTGTCCTGTTTGATTCTCTAAACATGTTGTATGGTAATCATGTCATATTTATTTATTCAACAAGTAAGTATTGATTACCCATAATGAGGGTTTCTATTATTCAGCTCTACCCTCCTAAAGCTCAGATTCTACTGACATGAGATAGACTTTAGTTGAACCAATCCTAAGAGAAGGTCAAAGGTCATTTCAGACACCTACACATGTAATAAGAGTAAATGAGTGTGCTAAAAACTGAAGATAAGAATTCAGAAATTTTCCTTTGAGAATTGGGTGAGTGGTGATTGGGAATTGGACTAAACACTTCAAGAATGGAAACAATACTGAATTATCAAGGATGGAAAGAAGGCCTATGGGAGGAACTCAGTGAGCTAGAATTAGAATGAAAGGAAATCTTAGATGTCACTTATTTGGACGATCTATCAAGGTCAGCTATGCTTAGGAGCTACAGAATACCTAGTCTAGTGTTCCTTCTACTCTTTAAACCTTCATATTTGTAATATCTAACAAATATCTTCTATTTTAAAGATTACAGATACATAGGTATTGATTTATTAACTTCCATTCTCTTGCTAAGTGTTGTGTTTGACAACCAAGATACAGCAAGATGACTGGTTCCACAGAACTTGGGAGAATTCTAACTAAAAAAATGCAACAGACCTATGTGGAAATTTTATGCAGAAATTAAACTAATCTTGTTATATTATCAAGTTCTTGTTAAAACAAGTGTGGAAAACAACCAAATATAAAAGACATATGAATGAAGATGAAAGGAAATATTGAGTTGTATAGTTTTTCAAACAAATAAGAAATGATGCTGAGATTTTGAAAGTAATGCAAAAAGTGTTTGTCTCCTAATTATTCCCAGGCCATCAGCTTCATGTTCATCCTTTAATAATCCACTATAGAGTTCAGAGTTATAGAAGAAATACACTTAAAATAAAAATAAAAATAAAAACAAAACAAAAACAAAAAAAGAAGTATAAAGACCTAGATGGAGGAGATGTTGAAAAAATATATATATCTTCACATTTTGATTTTTTTGTTAAATAAAGGTTTCTATAATTGTATAGCAATGCTTTTGACTTGTTGTTAGGTACCATCAAGTCCATTCGAACTCCTGGCCACCTGTGAAAAACAGAATGGAATCCTGCCCAGTCGTGTACCATCCTCACAAGTAGTATTTTTGAACCGATTGTTGCTGACACTGTTGATCCCCATCTTGTTGGGGGACTTCCTCTTTTTTGTTGACTCTCCACTTA
>NW_006408828.1:1964793-1965690 GCF_000296735.1 Chrysochloris asiatica
ACCTTTTTTTGGAGTGGCACAAATATGGATCTAGTTGGTTGGCCAGGTAGGATCACCTACCTGTGGGATCACCCATAGTGGCCAAGTTTCAGAGGGGCTTCCAGACTAACACAGACTAGGAGGAAGGAGAGAGAGACTTCTTCTGAATGGTTTGGAAGCTGTCTTCCAAACTTCTTGGCATAGATGAGTGAGTGCTTCCAACGCTGCATCAGTTTGTTGAAACTTTTTTTTTGCCAATGCCTTCAGTATACCTTGGACTTCTTCCTTCAATACCACTGGTTCTTGATCATATACTCTTGAAATAACCATTGACCAATTCTTTTTGATATAATGACTCTGCGTATTCCTTTCATTTTCTTTTGATGATTCTCATGTTATTTAATATTTAGCCAATGCTGTTGTTGTGACTGTTAGGTGCCCTAGGTTGATTCTGACTCATAGTGACCCTAGGTATTTTTCCCATAGAACCTCTCAATGTTGCAAACTAAGCTTTAAGCTTGCTCTTCAGTTCTTACAACTTGAGAGATGCTAATCATGGCTTTTTGGTACTTACCTTCCTATCTATGTTAGTTATTAGATTCTTGTTGGATATATAGCTCCCAAAGAGATTCCCCTACCACTTGTCTGTCAGTTTGGCCTACTATTGTAGCTGGCATGTTGCTGTGATGCTGAAATTTATGCCACTGGTATTTTAAATGCCAGCAGGATCCCCCATAGTGGCCAAGTTTTAGAGGGGCTTCCAGACTAAGACAGACTAGGAGGAAGGAGAGAGAGTCTACTTCTGAATATTTACTTACTGAAAACCTGATGAATAGCAGTAGAACATTGTCAGATAGAGTGCCAGAAGACGAGCCTCTCAGGCTGGAAGGCACTCAAAATACAACTGGGGAAGGAAGA
>NW_006408828.1:1966320-2008320 GCF_000296735.1 Chrysochloris asiatica
GTGCATCTGTGGGAAGAGATGGTGGAAAAACTCCATATCACCAGCTGAAACAAGGCCAGGGGCAGACTGTGAAACCGACCATCAATTGCTCTTATGTCATTTCAGGCTAAAGGAGCCCCAGTAGCATAGTGGATTATGAACTGGGCTGCTAACCGCAAGGTTAAGTGACTCGAATCTGCTAGTCCCTCCAGGGGAGAAAGATAGGCTTTCTGCTCCCATAAAGATTTATGTTCTTGGAAGCCTTATACAAGGCCACTATGAGATAGAGATAGAAGCAACTCAGTGGTACACAGTGATCACCACCAAGTTCAGACTGAAGCTTAAGAAAATTAAAATAAGTTCACGAGAGTCAAATACGACCTTGAACATATCCCACCTGTATTTAGAGACCATCTCAAGAACAGATTTTATGCGTTAGACACTAATGACTGAAGACCAGAAGAGCTGTGGGATGACATCAAGAGCATCACGGGAAGAAAGCAAAAGCTTACTACAAAGACAGAAAAGCCATAAATGGATGTCAGAAGAGACTCAAACTTGCTCTCCAGAGTAGAGATGCTAAAGTGAATGGGAGAAAGGAAAAAGTAAAATAGCTAAGCAGAAAATGTCTAAGAGCAGCTCCAGAAGATAAAGTCAAATGTTATAATGAAATGTGCAAAGATCTGGAGTTGGGAAACCAAAAAGGAAGGACATACTCATTTTGGAGAAAAAAAAAAAATCAAGCCTTGGATTGCAATATGGAGGATTCTGTGGACACACAAAAAAACTGAATGATACAGAAAGCATCACAAGAAGATGGAAGGAATACACAAAACCACTCTACCAAAAACAATGGGTCGATGTTCAGTCATTTCAAGAGGTAACAGATAATCAAGAGCCAGTTGTACTGAAAGAAGAAGTCCAAGCTGCCCTGAAGGCATTGGCTAAAAACAAGGCTCCAGGAATTAACGAGACACAAATTGAAATCTTTCAACAAATCAATGCAGCACTATAGGCGCTCACTCATCTCTGCCAAGAAATTTGAAAGACAGCTACCTGGCCAACTGATTGGAAGAGATCCATATTTGTGCCCATTCCAAAGAGAGGAGACTCAACGGAATGCAGAACTCGTTGAATAATATCATTACATTAATATCACACACAAGCGACATTTTGCTGAAGATAATATAAAAACATTTTCAGCAGTATATTGACCGGGAACTGCCAGAAATTCAAGCCGGATTCATAAGAGGTTGTGGAACGAGGGCTATCAGTGCTGACGTCAGTCAGGTGGATCTTGGCTGAAAGCTAAAGATGTTTACTTGTGCTTTATTGGCTATGCAAAGGTTTTCAACTGTGGGATCATGAAAAAATATGGATAACACTGCGAAGAATGGGTATTTCAGAACCCTTGACTGCACATGAAGAACCTGTGCATAGATCAAAAGGCAGTCATTCATTCAAAGAGAACAAGAAGAAACAGAATAGTTCAAAATCAGGAAAAGTGTGCGTCAGGGTTCTAGCCTTTCACCATATTTATTCAATCTGTGTGTTGTTGTTGTTAGGCACTATCAAGGTGATTCCAACTCATAGCAGCCTTGTATAGGGTTTCCAAGAGCAGGTGGTGGGTTTGAACTGCTGACCTTGAGATTAGCAGTCCAGTTCTTATCCTACAATGCCACGCCAGGGCTCATTTCCGTCTGTATGCTGAACAAATAATCTGAGAAGCTGGATTTTATGAAGAAGAATTTGCCATCAGGATTAGAGGAAGCCTCATTAATAACCTGTGATATGTAGATGACACAACTTGCTTGCTGGAAGCCAAGAGTACTTGAAACACTTATTGATAAAGATAAAAAACCACAGCCTTCAGTATGGATTGCACCGCAGTGTAAAGAAAACAAAAATCCTCACAAATGGACCAGTAAATAACATCATGATAAATCAAGAAAAGACTGAAGTTGTCAAAGACTTTATTTTGCTTGGATCCAAAATCAACACTCATGAAAGCAGCAGTCAAGAATTCAAATGACATATTGCATTAGGCAAATCTGCTGCAAAAGACCTCTTTAAAGTATAAAAAAGTTGGGTTTGAGGACAATGAAAGAGATGGGTTTGAGGACAAAGGTGCGCCTGACCCAAGACATGTTATTTTCATTCGCCTCAGATGCAGGTGAAAGTTGGACAGTGAGTAAGGAAGACTGTAGAAGAATTGATGCACTTGAATTATGGTGTTGGTGAAGAATATTAGAAGTACTGCCAGAAGAACAAACAAATCTGTTGGAAGAAGTACAGCCAGAATGCTCTTTAGAAAACAGATGGCTAGCCTTTGTCTCTCATACTTCAGACATGTTATTAGAATGTATCCGTTCTTGGAGAAGGACATCATGCTTGGTAAAGTGGAGGGATCAGTGATAAAGGGGAAGACCCCCAAGGAGATGGACTGTCACAGCGGCAGCAACAAGGGGCTCAAATATAACAATTGTGAGGATGGTGTAGGACCAGGCGGTGTTTCATTCTGTTGTGCACGGGGTCTCTATGAGTCGGAATGGCCTTGATGACACCTAACGACAATAATGAAGATATTCTCCCTGTTGGTAACTTGTCTTTCCACTTTTTTGGTAAAGTCTTTGGAGAAGCAAAAGTTTTTCATTTTTTGGAGGTTCCATTGATTTCTTTTACTTGTGCTCTTTGTTGTTGTTGTTGTTAAGTACCGTCGAGTCGGTTCTGACCCACAGCGGCCCTGTACAGGGTTTCCTAGGCTGTGAATCTTTACGGGAGCAGAAAGCCTCATCTTTCTCTCACGGAGTGGCTGGTAGTTTCGAACTGCTGACCTTAAGGTTCCCAGCCCGATTCGTAACCACTATGCTACCAGAGCTCCTTTGTACCTGTTATTATATTAGAGAATCCATTGTTGAAAGCTAGGTGGAGCCTGTCACCATTGCCCTTGCTTGTTTTCCTAAGAATTTCATGGGTTTAGTTTATACATTTAGGTCCTTAATTCATTTTGAGTTTGTTTTTGTGTGTGATGTGAAGAAATGTGTACTTTGTGTATAGTGTGAGAAAATGGTTTGTATTTCATTTTTCTGTACGTGGAAATCCAATTTCCCCAGCACCATTTCTTAAAGAGACTCTTCCTTTCCTATCACATTCACTTAGTACCCTCTTCAGTAATCAGTTGTCTATTGTTGTTGTTGTTGTTAGGTGCTGTGAAGTTGGTGCTGACTCACGGTGACCCACTATATACAACATGCCTGATCCCGAGCCCTCCTCACAGTTGTCTATTGTTGTTGTTGTTGTTAGGTGCTGTGAAGTTGGTGCTGACTCACGGTGACCCACTATATACAACATGCCTGATCCCGAACCCTCCTCACAATTGCTGTTATATTTAAGCCCTTTGATAGTTCAGGTTTTGCTGGACTTGAACTCTCTGTGGTTTGGCAGATAAGATGTAGTAATCTCCCATAATGAGAAATCTAATATAATGTAATTACCTCCCTTGTGATTTAGTCTGATGTGATCGTCCCTAACCTGATACAATGGCCCTACATGGTGTAAATCCTCACTTTCATGCTGTTAATGAGGCTGAATGTAATCTACAGACTTAGGATGTAATTTGAGTCAATCTCTTTTGAGATGTGAAAGAGATTCAACAGGCAAACTGAGCTCAGAGGGACCTGCCATCACGCAAAAAGAAGAGCCAGAAGTGTAGTACGTCCTTTGGACCAGAGGTCCCTGTACTGGGGAATCCCTAGATTCAGGGGAAAATTGATGCCAAGACACATGGAAGTCTACAAGAAAAGCTGGGCCTGTAGATGCTGTGAAGGAGACAAGGACCTTTTCCCAGAACGCTAGATAACTAAGAGAAGCCGATTGTTGCAGCCAGTATGTCAGCCCACCTTGTTGGAGGGCTTCCTCCTTTTTGCTGACTCTCTGCTTTACAGAGAATGATGTCCTTCTCCAGGGACTGGTCCCTGCTGATAATATGTCCAAAATACAAGAGACGAAGTTTGGCCATCTTGGCCTCCAAGACCAAAAGGTCGGTGGTTCAAACTCACCAGCAGCTTTCTCAGATTATTTGCTCAGCATCCAGATTGACTAAATACGGTGAAAGGCCACACCCTGAGCCACACCTTCCCTGATTTGAAATCATTCAGTATCCCCTTATTTGATTCAAATGACTGCCTCTTGTTCTATGTACAGATTCTGCCTGAGCACAATTGTTTTGGAATTCCCATTCTTCACAATGTTATCCATAGTTTGTTAACATCCAGGCAGTCAAATGTCTTTGCATAGTCAATAAAGCACGAACGTCTCTCTGGTATTCTCTGATATCAGCAATGATATTCCTGTTTAACATCCTCTGCTGAACTCAGTGTGAATTTCTGGCAGTTCCCTGTCAGTGTAACGCTGCAACCATTTAAAAATTATCTTCAGCAAATATTTACTTGGGTGTGATATTAATGATGATGTTCAATAATTTACAGTTCTGTAGGGTCACCTTTTCTTTGGAATGGTCATAAACATGGATCTCTTCCAGTTGGTTGGTCAGGTTTCTTGGCATAGATAATTGAGTGCTTCCAACACTGCATCTGTTTGGTGAAACACTTCCATTTGTAGTCCATCAATTTCTGGAGACTGTTTTTAGCTCGGTGCCTTCAGTGTAACTTAGACATCTTTCTTCAGCACTATTGGTGATTGTATGCTATTTCCTGAAATGGTTGAACATCAACCTTTTTTTTTTTTTTCCCTAAGTTTTTATTATGAATTGAGTGATAGTTTGCATGAAGTAACATCAGTTTTACACTCATCCTATCGTATTCATTTCATTGCAATGATTACAATCCCCTGCATGCTTCATCATTCAACAGTATTTGCTTCTATTCCCTCTGGGTTTTTTTTGATGTGCACCAAAACACTCAGGAATATACAATCATTCAGATAGCCAAAGGGCAAACCCTGCAAGCCTGGCCCCCAGCCACCAGCACACATCCCCTCTCCCTCCATGAGTCTCAAGTCCTCAGCAGCTCTCTCTCATGTCATCATCTCTGCCTCCATCTCTGGCATTGCCGCTTCTCTGTGTAGGGTCCCACACTCCGCTCCTGCTCTTCTCTCTTTATGGTCTCAGGGTCCTCTGCTCTGGGACTATAAGATTGACCACTCACTCCTTTTTGCTACAAAACTTCTACCTTTACAGTTGTGACAATCACAATTGATCATGTCAACAATTACCATTGAATCGTGAGAGTCTTGTCTCCATCTCCTTTCACTAGACCGTCTTGTTGTTGTTGTTAGGTGCCATTGAGTCAATACAGACTCATAGTGACCCTATGCACAACAGAACAAAACACTGCCCGGTCCTGGGCCAACCTCACAATTATTGCCACACTTGAGCCCATTGATGCTGCCACTTTGCCAACCCACCTCGCTGGGGTCTTCCTCTTTTTCTCTGACCCTCCACCTTACCAAACATGACATCCTTCTCTAGCGACTGGTCCCTCCTGACAATATGTCTAGATAGGATGAAAATCACTCGGTGAGAATTCTATCTTCCCCCGCACACTCTAAATCTAAACTCCCTCTTGAAAATTTGTAAGCCAGTCACTTCATGCCTTTACAACCCTCCCTACCCCCATTTTAGTTAGCCAATATCTAAGTTGCCCATCCCTATCAATCTTGTGTCCAGAGGGGATGGGAATGATTCTTGCTGTAAAGATTGTTTCCCTCTTGGTTGGTATTTTAAGCTACTCTATCCAGAACTTGATAGGTCAAGTTCATCAGATTGTAGCAATTTACACTTGTTTTCTTTAAAAAAAAGAAAAATTCTGCCCCCCCCCTTTTCCTTCCTCTAGTTTGGTGCTCTGGTAGTGTAATGGTTATGAATCTGGCTGCTAATTTCCGGTCAGCAGTTCGAAACTACCAGAGAAAGATGAGGCTTTCTGCTCCTGTAAAGATTTACAGCCTTGGAAACCCTGTGCAGTGTCACTATGAGTTGTAACTGACTCCATGGCACATAACAATAACAACAGTCGGGCTCTGAACATCCAGCCATTGAAGCTAGGTCCAATGGGCACTATCTACATGTTCAGGCGCCTTTGTGAATCTCCCCTCACTTCATATCAACTGGATGCTTCACTCTCAGCTCAAGCCCTCCATGACCATGTCCTTGTCCACAGGCTCAGGAGTCCCCACTTCTCACTGTACTTCAAGCCAACCAGCTCTCACCATATGCCGATGGAGGTCTATGTAACTTGGTCAGACTCGGTCCACCTGCTTTCCCCCCACTTCCTCTTACCGTAGACCAATGTGGTCACCAGCAAGCTTACATGCCTGCTCATGTACTCCCTTTGAATTTCAGTCTTGGGAGGGGTTTGTCCTGAAGGGACTTGATTGCTTGCCTTGATGGCTCCCCAGTGAACAACTTGTTTGTTCTTGTAGTAGCCAATCAGACTGTTGGTTTTTATTTTTGTTTTGCCCTGCTGATCTTTCTTTCAAGAAGTATCTTCTGTTCCTCTAGCCACTCCAGGCTGGTCAGCTTGTCTTTTCAAGTGGGAATTTCCCATCTCAGAAGGTCTGGATGGGGATCAGGATTCCACCTAAGGTCTCATACGCTTCCAAGGCTCTGCAAGAAGCCTCTTTCACTGGACAAATTCTAGCACCCCTTTGAGGTATTCCAATCAGTTATAGGCTGAAGGCGGGCTTACAAGCTTTCTATAATCATGTTTCCGGATATTCCTTTCTATCCTCCTCAAGTATCTATTTTACAACAGTAGGCAAGGGAAACAAATATTCATAAGACAGTCAAGCATCTTAACATTATTTCCCCTCTTTTACCCATAAAGACTATGCCTCAATCTCTGTATCACAGAGCCCTTTTGTTCCAAGATTGAGCATACATCACTATTTACCTCTGTCCCATTTAGCCTAAGCAAGCCTGCCTAAGTGTTCTCCTATCTACCTCTCCTATCTACTTTGTTCTTCTGTCCCCCTTCCCCCTTTTTGTGTATTGCCCACCCCAACACCTGAACTGTGATGTGTCTATCTACTGTCCCCTCCCTCCTCCTACCACCTCCGGTAACCAAAATTTTTTTCCTTTTTTCCTTTTTCTTCCTTTTAGTGTATCTTTTGTTAAGCTTTTATAATAATGATTTTATGCAATATTTCTCCTTTAGTGACTGACTAATTTCATTTGCATAATGTCCTCAAGGTTCATCCATGTTATGTGGTGGCTTACAGATTCCTTGTTATTCTTCAAGGTAGCATAGTATTCCATTGTGTGTATGTACCACAGTTTGTTTATCCAGTTTTCCATTGATGGGCACTTAGGCTGCCTCCATCTTTTTGCTATTGTAAATAGTGCTGCTATGAACATTGGTGTGCATATATCTTCTTGTGTTATGGCTCGTATTTCTTGTGGATATATACCAAGTAGAGGAATTGCTGGATCATAAGGTGTTTCTATTTCCAACTTTCTGAGGAAGCGCCATACTGTTTTCCAGAGTGGTTGGACCATTTTGCAATCCCACCAGCAATGTAGGAGGGTCCCAGTCTATCCATATCCTTGCCAGCATTTATTGTTCTCTGCTTTTTCGAACTTCACTCTTATTGCTTCAATCAATTCTTTTGATTCAGTGGCTGTGTATTTATTTTTCCTTGTGCCTTTGCTATTCTATTAGATAATCCACTGTTGAAAGCTGGGCCTGTCGCTGTTGCCCGTTTGCTCTTATAAGAATTTTATTATTTTAGTTTGCACGTTTAGGCCCTTAATCCTTTTTGAATTTGTTTTTGTATATGGTATGAGGCAATGGATCCTATTTCATTTTTCTGCACATAGAAACCCAATTTTCCCAGCACCATTTATTGAAGAGATTTTTCTTTTCCCATCAAATCGACTTAGCACTCTTGTCAAAAATCAGGTAAGCACAAATGTGTGGCTTTATTTCTGGACTTTCAATTCTACTCCTTTGGACTATGTGTCTACTGAAGTCCTGGTGTGGGGCTGTAGGAGAAGCACTGAACGTCAAGGTCAGTTTGAACCACAAGGTCGGTGGTTCAAACTCACCAGCAGCTCCTTGGTAACTCTATACAGCATCACTATGAATCAGAACAGACTCAGCCACACTTAACAACAACAACAGCAACATGTATCTACTGTTATATTCGTCTGAGGCTATTTTGATTACTGTACCTGTGTGATATGTTTTAAAAGCGAGAAATGTGAGTGCCCCTACTAGGTTCTTCTTACTCAACATTGTTTTAGCTGTTCAAGGCCTCTTGCCCTTCCATCTGAAGTTGAGGGTTGGTTTTTCTGTCTGTGAAGAAGGCTGTTGGAATTTTGATCAGCATTATGTAGATAGACTTGAATATTACTGACATTCCAATACGTGAACACGGAACATCTTTCATCCCTTAAACATCAACTGAAATCTTTTTCACAGTGTAGGTTTTGGTGGTGGTGGTGGTGGTGCGCGTGGATTCGGTTCCGACTCATAGCGACCCTGTACAGGGTTTCTGCAGGCTGTAAATCTTTACAGAAGCAGAAAGCCTCATCTTTCTCCCACAGAACAGCTGGTAGTTTCAAACTGCTGTCCCGGATGTTAGCAGCCTGATTCGTAACCACTACGCTACCAGAGTTCCTTATAGGTAGCTCCCCCAAATCACTTTGTATTTTTACTTTGATAAAGACTCAGAAAAGAGCTTACTTACACGCCACTAAGAAATGGACTTGAGCTAAGGTTACACAGTTGGCCTTTCAACAATGTGGAGGTTACGGGCACCCACTCCTGGCAGTTGAAGCTCCTTATATATCTTTTGACTCTTCAAAACGGTATCTCCTCATGGCCTGCTGTTGACTGGGGACATTGCCTCTAACACAAACAGCCGATCAACACATATTCTGTGTGTTACATGTATTATGTATCATACTTATACACAAGCTTCATTTTCAATATGAGATCAACAAAAACAGTATTTTGTGAAAAGTTCAGGGTTTCTGGCCCTGCTGGCATAGCTGCAGTGACAGCTTCACAATTAAAAAATAAATTTATGATGATTCTTATGCTGGATTCATTTATACTGAGATGGGGGTAACCACAGCTGCAGACTTCCATAGTTGGTACATATTAAGCAATTCCATGTTTTCTTGTTATATCATGATTTCTGTTCCTTGGGGACACTTCCAAGCACCAGTATGCACCCTTTGCACCACGGGTCCCAAGGTGTCATTCAAGGTTTACGATGTTGCAACAAGCATGAGACAAGATGAGACACAAATGGTTCATGCAGAGATGATTAGCATGTGGCCCCACGTAGTTGGAACGTGTGCTGTTGGGGTCGATGCTAGTACCCTCTGAAGTGGTGGTTTATCAGACTTCAACCTGAATAACAATCGCCTGGCGGGTCTAAGCCACAGCTGGGCCCACCACCCAGATGCAGTGGGTGTGGGCTCCAGGATAGGCAAGTTCCCAGGCGATGTTGATGTGCTGTTTCAGGGCGGCACTTTGAGACCCTCCAAGTCTATTTCTTGGATATACTAATGTTTACCTGGTCTAACAATGTGGCAACGATAACTGTGGCTAATGTTTGAGCAACAGGTGGCCAGCACCCACAGAAGGGGAAGGCTCTGGGTTTTCTGAAGATCACCCGGAGTGCCTGCCTTTAGCTGCCAGGGTGCCTGTGTGTTGAGAAAGGGTCTGAAGGCATTTCTGCCCGCCTCCCTCCCCATCCCTTCTCAATGCCTGCACTTGGACATAGGCATGGAAAAGGCTGCCCCTTCTGTGCTAAAGGCCAGCTCCTCTGAATCAGGGGATCTCCATGGTCAGGTGCAGCCTGGCTGGGGACCAGCCAGAGGCCCCTTCCTCCAGGGCAGCAGCTTGGCACCCTGAGGTCTGCACAGCCAGGCCTCAGTTTGTATGCATGCATGTTGTGGGTGAGGTGGTGGGCAGGGAGTGATAATGTCCAGATAGGGTCTCTCAGGGGGTGAGGCAGACAGACCTGGGCCATACCATCCCCTCTAGCTACTTCATAGCAGCAAGGGCAGAGGTGACCCCCAAGTTCCTGCTCTGTGCCCCAGGATTCCTCACAGCCTACCATAAACAGCTCCCTTGACTATTTCCCTGCAGTCCCCAGGCCTTCCAAGTACTAAATGGCCTCTTTAGGCCTCTCTGGGTCCCTATCAGGGTAACAGGAGACCTGGGCAAGCTTAAGCCTAAACACCCAACTCTGGGCCCCTCAGACCACTTGGAAGGGAGCAGTCCCACTCCTTGACATTCCTGAGCACCCTGGAGCCGCTGTCAAGGTGCTGGTTTTAGGTGGGCAGGGGACAGGAGGACTAGCCAACCGGCAAGGAAAGGTCTGGTTAACCAGAGCCCCTGCCCCCAGTCCCTACTGGCCCTACTTGGGCCTGCCCTCTCCCTGCCATGAGCTGTCACACAGGCCTCTTGTTGGCACACAGGCACTGGTGTGTCCACTCCCTAGGGAGCTGCTGGTCACTGTCCTGGGGCCACATGATGTGTGTGCAAAGCCAGCAGGACTCTGAGCCACCAGATAGCTACTGCAGTAGCCACAGGTGGGCGAACTGAAAAAACAAGTTTTAGCCTATCAGCAAGGGTAGTCCCATAGCCTGGGCATACACGCACACCTGGCTCACGTCAGTGCACTACCATGTGGTGTGACATTGACGCTCACCACACCAAGGGCTTAACTGTCAGGCCTGTGCATAACCCTTCTGGGACAGGAGGGACCTGGGGAAGCAGGAGCCTTAGAATTATGCAACCAGAGCTGTTTGGGACTAGGGCCACCACCCTGGTGACCACAAAAGACCCTCCCTGACAAAATGATCTCAGTAATAGTGATATTAGAGTCAAAAGAGACAGAAAAGGCTGGGAGTCCAGCCTTTCCAAGTCACAGCTGAGGACAACGAGGCCCCAAGCACACAGCCCTGACAGGACTCAGATGAAGACAGACTTGGCAGGTGGTGACACAGGGCCATGTCAGAGCAATTCCTTCTTCCTGCTCCTCAGGCAGCTGGCTCATGCTCAATGTGTTCCATCTTCAGAGGCTAGAGGCTTGTGCTGGTTTTTAAGAGGAGTCCAAGGAGGGTTTAAATGGTCCACACATACCAGAGGCACTTAGAGGCTTAAGTGGGTTATCTAGAAAATTCACTTGAGAAGAAGTCCTCCTAGATGGATGATGCCAGCTCACCCGCCCCATCACCATCAAAGCCCTGAGCAGCTCCAAAGGCCCTCAGTACCCTCTCTGCCTCCAGCCCGCAGAAAAAAAGGTAGGGGCAGCTTCAAGGGGGTCAACAATGTGGGAAACAAGCCTAGATTTAACCCTTATGTTATGTGGGATGAATTGTGTCCCCCCCCAAAAAAAAAATTATGCTGTAAATACTAACTCTTAGACTTGTGGTTGGAGACCTGGTGGAACTGCAGAATAAGCATTGGAATGCTAATCACCAGGTTGGTAGTTCAAACCCACCAGTTGCTCCTCAGGAGAAAGATGAGACTTTCTGTTTCTGCAAAGATTTGCAGCCTCGGGAATCCAGTATAGGGTCTCTAGGAGTCGGAATCCACGTGATGGCAATGAGTTTGTTTGTTTCTCTGCAAAACGAAGGGTTCGTGATTCAAACCCACCAGCCTGCTCTGTGGGAGAAAGATGAGGCAGGCAGCTTCCTTAAAAATGACAGCCTTGGGACATTGGCTACCCAAAATGAGGGGGGGTGGGGGGTGGCTACAAAGGCAAGAAGTGACTGGCTTACAAGCTTTCAAGAAGGAACCTAGATCCAGAGGGCCTGGAGGAAGGTAGAATCTCCACTGGGAAGTATCCAATCTGTCAAGGCGGGACTGATGAAAGGAGATGCTGATAGGTCTCTTGTGATACAATATCGAATAATTGTTATCAGGACTGACTGTGAGGGTTGGAATTGTAAAGGTAGACATTTTATAGCAAGGAGGGGAGTGATTAACTTTTCAGTCTAGGAGCGGAGGTCCCTGGGACCATCAAAGGAGAAGAGCGGAGTGTGGGACCCTACCCAGAGAAGCAGTGATGCCTGAGATGGAGGAAGAGACGATGACATGGAGAGATGGAGCAGCTGGGGACTTTGAACACAGAGAGGGAGAGGGGCTGTGTGCTGATGACTGGGGTGTGTGTGTGTGTGTGTACAGGCTTGCAGGGTATACCCTTTGGTTGGTTGATGATGCATGGAGGGGATTGTAACCATGGCAATGAAATGACATGTAAAACTAATGTTCTCCCGTGTAAACTATCACATAATTCACAATAAAACATTTAAAAAATAAATTAAAGGGGGAAAAAATGACACCCTTGGATACTCTACTTACTTGGTCCTACAGGGCGGCTGTTGAATCTGAATTGACTCGATAGCAGCTGGGGTTTTTGGTGCTTATGGCTACAATCCCACTTGGGAATGGGTGTTTCTTTGTTATGTCAATATGCTGTTGTTGTTGCTCTTTAAGTGCCATTGAGTTGGCATGGACTCATAGCAACCCTGTGCACAACAGAGTGAAACACTGCCCAGTCCTGCTGCAACACCACAATCTGCCACTGTGCCAACCCATCTCGTTAGGGTCTTCCTCTTCCTCTCCGACCCTCCACTTTACCAAACATGATATCTTTCACCAAGGACTGGTCTCTCCTGACAATATGTCCAAAGTATGAGAGACAAAGTCTGGCCATCCTGGCTCCCAAGGAGCACTCTGTCTGCACTTCTTTCAACACAGATTAGTTTGTTCTTGTAGCAGTCCGTGGTTCCTTTAATATGATGGGGCTTCTGAAAGTTCATGGAAACATGAAATGAAAAGAGAGTGGAATTTTTCCAGGAGCTTTCTGAAACCTCCTTGTATCAACATAGGGTGTGTCTTAAGACAATCACTTTTGAGATATAAAACACAGAGAAGCAAACGAGAGAGAAACCAGGCCACATGAAGGTCACAGAGAAAAAGAAGCTGCAAAGAGACAAGGGTCTTCCCCCGAGAGCTGACACAGAGAGAAAGCCTTCTCCTAGAGTTGCCACACAGAATTCAAACTCAGGCTTGTTAAACTATGAGAAAATAAATGTGTTCATTGAAGCCATTGTGGTCTTCCTATTATAGCACCAGAGAATGAAGATATCTCCGTCTCTCCATTTCTAAAAACTCAGACTAAACCCACTGTCCCTGAATCGATTCCGACTCAATACAACCTTATAGAAAAGAACTGTTCCTTATGGTATCTGAGACCGTAAACCTTTATGGGAATAGACAGTTTCATCTTTCTCCCGAGAAGTGGCTGGTGGGTTTGAACTGCTGACTTATCAGCAGTTAATAGCCTGAAGCTTAACCCATAGCATCACCACAGTTCCTCTTAAAAACAACCCACTACTGGATTCCAACTCATAGCCACCCTCTCTGTGGTTTCCCAGGCTGTAAATCTTTACAGGGTCGGAAAGCTTCATCTTTTTGTCTCAGAGGAACTGGTGGGTTTGAACTCCTGACCTTGCAGTTGTGAGTCCAAATCTTACCCTATTGCGCCACAAGGCCTCCTTTTCTATAAACAAGAAGGGTTGATTTCAGTGCTCCTCATCCCCTAGGTGTTGAGTGAATGGAGCCTGGGATGCTAGTTAATACTATGGGCCCTCTCTGTGCCTCAGTCTCCTCATCTGCAGATTGGGGGTGGTTGTGAATGGGGATCCAGTAACCTAGTTCATTTAAAGGGCTCAGAGATTAGCTATTGTTGGGGGACCCTGAAGCCAGAGTGTCTGTGTCCCTTGACCCCTCACACACACCCCTGGGGTCTGTTATCTGTCTGCTCTCAATGGCTCCACCTTGAATCTGGCAACTGGAAGGGGCAGGCAGAGCAGCTCTGGGGTGGGGGACCCCACCACCAGACCTCACAAGTCTCATCAGTCTTAGATGATGCTGGAACAGGGGCCCAAAGTTTGGGACAGGATTGAGCAGCTCCAGGACCAAGACTGTGCCCCCTGCCCCCTGCTTCCCTGTGACCCAAAGTTGTCACTAGAGTAGGACAGAAAGATTTATCCCAGAGGACAGGGCCCTTCCCTGGCACCCCTATTTTCTTCTTTCTAACACCTTAGACATGTGACATGTACACTTGATTTTACCACCCATCTTCCCGCTGGGGGTTCTAGGCTCAAGCACCAGCTGTCCCCTGCAGAAGGGACAGTGTCTGGCATCTGGCAGTGGCCCCGGATTTGAATGAATGAATGGGTTCATGTCACAGGAGGCCTGACCTGTGGTCCTCAGAGGACCGACCGGGGAGACTGGGTAGGGATGCTAGTCCAGATGGAGAGGGGGGTGGTGTGAGAACAGGGGGAGGAGGCCTAGGCTGAGCCTTTGAAGGGGGAAATTCAGAGGGGCAGCAGAAGATGACAGGACAGAGGCCTTGCTAAGGGGTCCCAGCCAGCCTGCATTTAGCCCGAGGCCACAGACCAATGGAGAAGTCTCCTCAAGGTGTCACCAGTCCCAGGAGGCACTGGCCTAGAAGTTGCTGTGTGCCCCTCCCCCCCCAGCCCGAAAGAAAACCCACAGGTGGGGAGGGTCCTCAGAGGACCTAGCCACCCCACCTTTTTCTATCTGTGACCGCTGCTCCTTGCTAAGGACCCAGAGCACCCCACAGCTCTGCTGATGCTGCTGCAGCCAGACATCACCAATCAATCATCATCATTCTAACTCTGAGTACCAGGCTTCAGCTATGTTAGCCTGGAGTTGGCCAGAGCTCCTTCAGCTGAGAACAGGGTTACCCAGGGAGGGCCAGTGGCCAAAGCAGCCTCAGGGCCTTCTCCTCCTCCTGGGGAGGGGGAGGCCGGGCCCATGCCCCAGTGACCCCCAGGCCCAGGGACACTAAGCAAGGACTGCTTGAACAGTGAGTGGCGGGCAGGGAAGGGGGAGCCTCTAGGATTTGGGTTTAATCCCAAGCACGAGGGTGGACAAGGGAAGGATTGGGTTTCTTTCCGTCCGATGGCCAAGCCTTGGCCTGAACTCCAGCGGGCAGGAGCAAAGGCACGTGGCTGCCTAGCCCCTACCAACAAAGCCGTCCTTTATTAAATGGAGATCTCATTACATTCCACTCAGAAAAAGGAAACTGGACATGCTGAAGGATGTGTCCAGGCTGCAGCCCCTGACCCTGGGCCCCAGTGGGCTGTCAGGGTGAGGCGGGGCCAACCACCCTCTGTGGACAAGAAGCGTGGGTGTCCTGAGGCTTGTCCACCTGTCCATGGGCAGAAAAGTGCCCAGAGTCTCATGGAAGCATAGGGTTGAGACTGGGGGAGGGTGGGAAGAGGGGTCCTGATTCATCTGTAGACCCTCCAAGGGCAGTGTTCAACCATACATGGGTTGGAGTGGAGACGGTATGAAGGTCTGCCAACCCCACCCAACATTGATGACCCCATGGGCACTTGGAACAGCAGGGAACGTTGGTAGAGAGTGTAGGCAAAGGTAAGGGCTGGTCTGGGGCACTCAGTTCCTGGGGGCAAGGGTGCCACCTGGGACCCTGGTAAGGGATGGCCACATAGAGGCACTGGTGGCCCAGGGCTCGGGAGTTGGGGTGCAGGAGACCGGGGAGATGTGGCCACAGCTCCCCTTCAGAGGAGGTGGGAGCAACAAGGCATGGGGAGCCTGAGGGGAGAGGGCTGCCCCAAGAGCCCCTCCGTGGGCTGAGCCCCCCTGAACATGGTTCCCAGCTCCTCCATCTTTGGTGTTTTCTGAAGGTCTCTGGAGGGCTGTGGAACCCAATGAGGGCAAGAGAAGGGCCGTCTCCATCTTTCCTGGGACAGCTGCCTGGTGCTGGCTCAGGGCTACTCAGGGTCCCAGACGTTAGTCCTTCCTGGGGCTGATGTTTGGCTTCTGGTCCTTGTTTTCCTGTCTGTCCATCCTGGGGCAGCTGTCTGCTCCAGCTCAGAGGCCCCCCTCCAGGGTAGGCCACGCCCTAGGCCTCCTGGGGGAAGAAGCCCAGCTTGGCCAAAGACATCTCCTTCCGTAGCCTCATGACCTCCCAGAACATCTGCTCCGCTGAGGGTAGAGAAATGGGCACAGCTGGGGGACAGCTCGGGCAGACACCGTCCCCTCCCCTGGCTTCTAGTGCTGCTGCCTTGGGCTACCACAGGACTTTGGGGCACTCCAGCCCTGACCTATAACGGGGCTGGGCCACAGCACAGATGCGGGGGCACCTTGGAAGTTCCTGCATGCTGAACACACACAAGGGGCCTGCACTGACCTGGTGGAGGTAATGCCCCCCACACCCTGACACAATGTCAGGATCATCCATAATGAACCCTGGTGGGGCACCATGCACGCAAGGTCCCTGAAAGGGCGGCGCACGCAGCCCCTTGGGCCCAAGTCCTGGGTGCCCTGGACTTGAATCTCAGACTACAAACTGCTGGGAGGAAGGTCCCCTGGGAACAGAGTTGGACTGGTGGGTCTGGAGCCCAGGAATTTCCGAGTGGGGGACAGGGGCACGGTGGGTGGGGCCTACCAGGGAGGGGGTGCTGTTATTGCTGTCGAGTTGATGCCAACTCATAGCAATCTTGTACAGGGTTTCCGAGGAGCAGTTGGTGGGTTTGAATCACCAACTTTGTGGTTCTCAGTCCAGTGCTGATCCAACAGCGTCCACCAGGAGTCCAGAAAGAGATAGGGACCCAGAGGCAGGGACAGTGAGGGGAGGGGACACCAGGCAGCCACACCAGGTAGTGGAAGAAGGACCCAGTCTCAAATAGCAGGCCAATCACAGGAACACTGCCTCTACCGACCCTGGGAGCTAGGAGAGGGCTCTGTTCTGGGAGAGAGAAGAGAACTCTGCCCAGGTAGTGGGAGGTATGGGCTGGTTCCCTGGTAAGTTCCTGTATGAGGCAGGGCCCAGTTTCTGCAGCTCATATCTCCATAAAATTCAGCAATCAGGAGGTCCATCAGCCCCTCATTAACCCACAACATGCCCCCTCTCACTGGCCTTCTGGCTGGGGCACCCCTGTCCTGAGGTTCTGGTGTCAGACCCAGCAGCCTCCCTCTCCTGGGTGCCATCCCTCTGCTTGCCACCAGGGGGCGCTCACCGTCCTGCCGCACCAAGCCTTGCTGGATGTATCTGATGTAGGTAAAGAAGTTGCACACTGCTGTGATCTGTGGGCAGAAAAGGAGGGGTGTGAGCAGTCTCCCAACAGCGGCAGGTGGCACCTTATCAAGCGTACATATCGAGTGGACAAACATGCTTATCATCCCTATTTTACACACAGGGGAAACTGAGGCACCAAGAAGGGAGGCCGATGGCTGCAGAGATCCCGGAACTAACAAGTGAATTCTTCTCCACGGGAAGAGCTTTGCTGGTGCCCACCCTTCCACAGCCCCTTCCCCACACGGGGCCCATTTCTCAGCTGCTGAGAGTGTTGGCCAATAAGGCACTTAGCAGTTTGGAAGACACTCTGAACTCAGCGAAGTTACATCCTGGCAGACATCTTGATAGCAACCGCGAGACCCTGAGTAAACAACCCAGTGAAGCTGACCCAGGAGCCCGTGACACTGTACATACGTTGTTTTCTTACACAGCAGGAGAAAATGAGCATACCAAGTATGCTGTGTGGCTCCCGTCTATCACTGCCCTTCTCACTCCCAGCCCAGGTGGCCCATAAGGAACCAAGGGATGCCCCCGACTGACTCACCCTGGCCCGGGAGGATGGCGAAATGTAGTATTGGCTCTCGGAGTCACCGAGTCGAATGCGGTGGCGGCAGGCTCGGGCCAGCCCGCTCAGGGCACATGTGCTGCAGGGAAGCAGAGGGGACCGTGGGTGGCTGGCTGGGGACTCACCGGTTCCTGCAGGCTGGACACAGTACTAGGAGGAGGAGCTGTGGGAAGAGGCTCCCCCACCTGAACCCACACTCATGCATCCTGTCCCCATGCTGGTCCCTGGCTCCAGAGTGTTGCTCTCTGCTCCTCACCAGGGTGGCTGAGTCCTAAGCTGGGTCAGGCCAGCATGGGCTTTTGCCTGGATCTCCCCCTCTTCTCCACACTCTGGCTAGGACTCCCCCCCAAACCCACACTAAGGTTAGCAGTTTCCCTGGGGTTTTCCTACTCCCCGGGAAGGAACTATGGAAAGTCCCAAGTAAACCGAGGCTAAACAGATGTCTTGACTGCAGACTTATTAGAGCCTTCAGCGATTCTGGATGCTGTGACTCCGGGATGTGACTGGGCATCCCTCTTGTCAGGGAACACCTACTGATAATCTCTGAAACGCTGACCCGGAGGGTCAAGGCCCTTGAGAATCTGGTCCCAAACACGAGCTGTGGCCTTGGTCCCAAATCCCCCATCCATCCCATGACTCCGTCCACCCAGCATTTCCAGACCTTCCTTCCTTCGGTTCCCTCTTTCTAAAGGGTCCTTCCATACTTGGCCAACTGCTCTTCACCCTTCAAAACCTGGTTCAAAAGTTCTTTCTCCAGATGACGGCCCCTCCCAAAGTAGATCTTGGCTCCCAGTTTCTGCCCCACCCTGTCCCTCCTGACTCCTTTGTTCTGCTGCCGCTGCTTGAAGCCAGCGGAGTCACAGGTGGACAAAACACCAAGGCAGTTAGGTGACTTATTTCAGCATCTGACATCACGTACATGTCACCTAGGGCCTGGAACCTTCTGTGGGAGAGAGGGAAGGGGGCCAGCTTGGGGTCTATGACTGGACACAGGGAGCTCTGCCTAAGGCCTTTCTTGCCCCATGCAGGGGAGGCGCCCCATGTTCCTGGGTCCCTGTCCCGAAGCACACTATAGCCACTGTGTGTGTTGGGGTTTCATGCCAGGACCCCAGGAGGCCAGCCGAAAACTCAGTCCCCTGGCCACTCAGGCTAGTGGGGTTTTCCCCAGTGGACAGGGACAGAATGTGCTTACTTGGTGTTGCCACACTCGACCGCAGCAGCCACCTTGACCACAGGCAGAGTCTGCGAAGCCACGGGCTCAATGGTGAGTGTGTTATCCTCCACAGCGGCCCGCACCAGAGCCGAGAGCTGCGGCAGACAGGGAGGGCAATGAGGGGCTGGGGCAAGGGGAGTGGATCTGGGTCCCTGGAAACCACCTGTGCCCCACTCACCTCCTGCATGGTAAAGTCCAGGCAGGGACCCACATCCTCCCGGTATACCCTTTCCAGGAAGGCGCAGGTCTTGTCCAAGGTGGGCGATTCCCTCCAGGCCTGAAACTCGGCAAACAGGGTGGTGTCCACCTGTGAGGGAGAGTGGGCTGGGGTGGGAAGCAGTCAGGGTGCTGGTCACCCCTGACAGCATAGGCAGGTGAAGAGGAGGAAGAGGGAGCCAGGGAGGAGGCAGGGCAAGCCCTAGCATGCCAGCAGGTGTGTGCCCAGTGGCCATGCAGGTAAGGCAAGTCCAGAGTTCCCCAGGAAGAACCACCTTCTTCCCTGGCACCAAAGAATTTTATACAAAAAGTTCCATTTCCATATGAGATGTGAGGCCCTTGGCACCATGGGGTTCCTGAGCTAGCCTCCCCTTTTTTTCAATCTATAGGTAAGGGACAGAGGGGCACACTGGGAACCGGATTCTCAGAAGCATGCCAAGGAAGAGAAGACAGCAAAGCAGCCCAGATGGTAGTCATGTGACAGGCAGGCTTGGTCCTGAAGACCCTCCCACCCCAGTTCGCTGCCTCTTTAAGGAGGAAAAGTTAAAAAGCAGACCTGCAGGTACACACAGGTACATATAAGGGGGCTTCCAAAAGTGTATGGATAAATGGAATCGGAAGAGAATGAATTTTTCCACATACTTTCTGAAACCTCCTCATATAGGTTCACGCAGGCTCACACGGGTACACACAGGTACATACAAGGGGGCTTTCAAAAGTTGGAAAAATGGAATCGAAACATAATGGAATTTTTCCATGCACTTTTTGAAGCCCCATCATACAGGTACACGCAGGTACATACAGGTATACTCAGGTACACGCAGCACACACAGGCACATGCGCACAGGAGGAGGGCATGAACCCGGGGTGTCCCTGCTCCCCACCCCAGAGAGCAAGGCTGGGGGGCAAAGGTGAGGCCCTACTCAGGAGCCATTACCTGGCGGGACAAGGAGAGAGAGGTAGCAGAGGTGGGGGTGGCGGGCGGCTCCCCGGGTGGGAGCTGCCAGGCCGGTTCGTACGTGAGGTGGATCGCTCTGCTGGGGACCACGCAGAGGAGGAGGGAGAGGAGGGGGGGCAGCCCGGGCTGGGTGGGCCGGGTGGTGGGGCAGACGGACAGACAGACAGACGCAGAGAGACAGACAGGAGGAAGGAGGAGATGTTAGTGTCCAGTCAGACCCTGAGAAGGGGAGCAGAGGCTTTCCTGGGTTACTCTGGGGGCCTGGGGAGGCAGACTGTGTCCTGATGCGGGAGGGACAGGTCTAGCGGATCAGTCCTGGAATCCCCGCAGCCCGAGCAGGACAGAGCAGAGTCTGGGGCAGGACTCGAGGAAGCGGCTCCCACCATATCCTTTGTGAAAGTTCACGAGGCGCAGTCCTGAGCTGAGACCCCGCTGACCACTGAGGAAACCAAGGAGGCGGACCACAGCCATGAACGCCAGTCACACCACAGCCTAGTCCAGAGATGACCACTCCCCCAAGTGCAGTGCTTGTCCCAGTGCCGCCACTAGGGGGCGATGAGGACCAACGGGCCAAAGAATGTCCGGAGGCAGTACTGGGCCTCAGGGCGGGACCTCACAGGGCCGGACAGCCCCTCCCCATAGGTCCATCGGCCTCTGCTCAGCCTCTTCAGGCCCCCAGGGCAGACAGTCAGGGCCATACTTCGCACAGGAGAGAGCAGCGGGGCAGGAAGGGGGCGTCAAGGCCCCCACAGTATACTCCCCTTCCCCTTCCCAGCCGAGGTAAGAGCCTGGCGCTTAGGACCTGCACTGCCCTTGTGGTCATGGCTTGCAGAGGCCCAGAGATGGGCAGAGCGGGCTCCAGACCACACAGTGCGGGGCCAGGCTCTGACCCCGCTGTCGGTTGGCGCTGCACTTTCTCCTTCTTGCGTCTACCACCAGGCGCGCCCCTCACCTCCTTGCCCTCCCTGTCTGGAGTGAGAGCGTGTCCTGCGACTGGACACACGGCCGGGCAGAGGGTGTTGCTGGTGCCTTTGTGACGGAAGTGGCCCTTGCGGGTCCCGGCCTTGGCGGGGCTCAGTAGCTGCGGGTGGAGCTCACGGTTGGGGGAGGCAGGGGTGGACGTGATGACAAGGGTCTTCAAGGCTGTCACCTCCGCCTGCAGCATGTCAATCTGGCCAGGATAAGATAGCTCAGGGTTGACAGCAAACCCCACCCATCATCCCTGGAACAGCCATAATCAGAGAGGGAAACCGAGGCTCAGAAAAGACATGTGACCTGCCCAAGCCACAACTCTGCAATTAGTGCACGTCGGGGAGCTGACTGGGAACTCTGGGCCTCCCACTTTGTAGATGGGCAAACAAGGCCCAGCTGGGGCTTCTGCTTGCTGGGAGAGAGGAAATGACTGTACCTCCAGGAGCGGTCAAGAGCTCCCTGGTGCAGTGGAGGGGTGCTGTTCAGTTCCAGGGGAGCCCAGTGAGCCCCCTCCAGCTCCCATGCCCCCTGGGGTTTGCCCATCCCTACTGACTAACCCCACTGTGTGATGGTGACAATCCCACTTGGTCTGGCTGACCAGTGCTCTGGGGCCAGCAGGCAGCCTCACCTTGCCTCGGGCTTCCTTCAGCTGCTTCTCTGAGGCTGCCTGCTTCATGTTGGCTTCTCGAACCATCTTATGGGCTTCCTGGGAAGAGGGGTGGGCTATGTATGAGTGGCTAGGAGGAGCCGGCTACCCGATCCCCAGGGTGCCCCCTCTGCTGCACCTCAAACAGGCTGGCTGTCAGCTCCTCCAACTCCTCCTCCAGCTGCTCTCGAACCTTGGACAGACGTTCACACTCCTCATCCTTCAGCTTCAGTTCCTGGGGGCAAGAGACAGGTGCTGTCAGCCCCATCAGGGCCCCAGCCCACCCACCCAGGGCAATGGGCCCACAAGTCCACTTTCATATTGCCTGACAATATGAGGGTAAGTCAAAAAGTATTGCTACCAGGGTTCTAGTTCATACCTACACAGGTTTATTCCCAACAACATGTGTTTAGACATGTTTCTACCATTGGTGCATGGCTGCAATAATACACTAGTCTTAGCCTCATTAGGGAGTTCTGGTGTGGCTAATGCGTCAGACTGCAGGGTGGTTTGAATTGCGAGGTCGGTGGTTCAAGCTCACCAGCTGTTCCTTGGAAATCTTATACAAGGTCACTATGGGTCAGAATTGACTCGACGGCACTTAACAACAACAACCTCATTAGGGTGCCTTAAAAAAAAAACAGCCCAGTCAAAACACTGGCTTCTGAGGTTCAATTCAAAGCAGTGAGGCCAGCTCAAAAAGTTATGACAATTACAGAGGACTAGAGTGGACAGTGAAGTGTCCAGCTGATAAGAAGAGAGGGTGTATGCACAAGAATACCCACACTTGCAGATAATACCCACTTAACCTGGCTTCAATGACTGGATGATCAGAGCTCAACTAGAAGAAGAAAGAAGAGGAAAAAAAGAGTAATCTGATACAATTTGATGAACTTGACCTACACCTATGGATGCAGTAACTCAAAAGGGGGAACAAATCTTTACAGCGAGGATCATTCCCACCCCCTTCAATACACAGGGTGGACAGGGATGGGCAACTTGGACATTGGCTACCCAAAATGGGGGGCTACAAAGGGAAGAAGCGACTGGCTTACAAGCTTTCAAGAGGGAGCCTAGATCCAGAGGGTGCGGAAGGTAGAATCTCCACTGAGTAGTATCCAATCTGTCTGGGCGGGGCTGATGAAAGGAGATGGGGATGGCTATTACTATCAGGACTGACTGTGAGGGTTGGAAATGTAAAGGCAGACATTATGTAGCAAAACAAGGGGAGTGGTTGACTTTGCAGTCCAGGAGCGGAGGTCCCTGGGACCATCAAGGGAGAAGAGCAGAGAGCAGGACCCTATCCAGAGAAGCAGTGACACCAGAGATGGAGGCAGAAACAATGAGATGGAGAGAGGGAACCGCTGGGGACTCTAGACCCAGAAAGGGAGAGGGGCTGTGTGCTGACGACCAGGGGGAAGGCTTGCAGGGTATACTCTTTGGTTGGTTGATGATGCATGAAAGGGATTGCAACCATGGCAACGAAATGATAGACGATAGGATGAATGTAAAACTAATGCTCTCCCATGTAAACTACCACATAATTCACAAGAAAACATTAAAAAAGAAAAAGGTTATGGCAACTGTTTTCTGGAATTCCAAAAGGGTCATCTTGATAGATTTTCTTAAAGGACACAGGACCACCACAGGGGCTTATTAGGAAGAAATTTCAGGAAAATTGAAAAGTGCATTTGTGAGCAGCAAGGCCAGGAAAGCTGAGGATTCGAATTCTTTCTGTCACGACTCACGCTTCCACAGTAGCAACGGCTATCTGAGGATTTTGTTGGGAAACCTTGCCCTACCCACCCTATACCCCTCACCGTGCCCCTTCAGGCTTCATTTTGTTCTCCAGATTCAAAGAACATGGAAAAGGGACACAATTTGATTCCCTTGAGGATGCCCAAACTGATGTTTTGATGTGGTGTAAATAATGAAGGTGTGCAGAATTCTTCAGGGAAGATGGGAACATCGTCTTCAGAAGTGCACCGATCTAGATGGAGGATGTGTCGAGAAACAATAGCTTCACGTTTTGATACTTTTGTTTCGTATATGATGCATTTTCCATTTAGCTCATTGCACAAGCTTGACATTACTATCAGTCCATTAGAACTTGAAAAAGGTTTTCAGAGAAGATTCTAAAGTGATTTTAAAGTCACAAGATATTAGTGGTTCCCAGGAGCTGGGAGGAGGAGGGAAGGGGAAGTTATTACGGAAAGAATGCTGAGTTTCTCTTGAAGAAAGACTTGTGGGACTGGATAGTGGTGGTGGTCGCACAACGTGGTGACTGTAAGTGCTGTTGTTGTTTTTGCTCTTGGTGACTCTACGCTAAATGGACTGAAACACTGTCCTGCACCAACCACACGGCTGTAGATGAGGCCATTGGGATTCATAGGGTCTTCACATTGGCAGATCTTCAGAAGTAAATCACCAGGCCTTTCTTCCTTGTTCATCTTTCTGAAAACTCTACAGAAACCGGTTCACCATCACAACCTCACAACCACACATTGAATATGCATGAGGTGCATTGGCCAGAACCTGGGTCTCCCACTGGGAAGGTGAGAATTCTGGCACTGAGATGTAGCCCTCTCCCCAGACCTCTGACCTCACCTTCTGGGCTTTGTGTAGCTCCTCCTTCAGGAACTCCGAGCCCTTCTCCCGAATTTCCACGGAGGAACTACGCAAGCGGGACACGTCCAGCGGAGCAGCTGCAGGGCCCTCTTCCCTGGCAGGGCTCTCCGCCAGGGCTCCTTTGCTGAGGTGGACACTCTTCCAGGGGCCTGGGACAGCCCCGAGGGGTGGCGGGCAGCCCTCCTCGGAGGGGGGCTGGCTATGAAACAAACAAGGGCATCATCAGCACAGGCAGTGCGGGGACCTGAGAGCTGGAGACCCCAGCCCACCTGCCCCATCTGTAAAGAGGGCACTAGAGTTGTTGCAGGGGCCGAATGAACACACAGGAGGCCTCTTGGGGGCAAGTACTGATCTTTGTCAAACTAGCCGTCCAGCTTGGGGACTGTCTGCACACACCAGAGTCTCCATTTCACATCTGGAAAGTGGGACCAGTCCCAAAATCCCTGTGTCACTGAAGGGATTAGAGATGTGTGTAATGCCATACGCACTCAGTGGGAGCTGCCAGCTCATCAGTGTTCTTGCAAATTGTACTAAAATTCTACAAATTCTACTGCATTCAGAGCTGAGCCACTGGGGGACTGGCAGGGTGGAGGCAGGAAGTTTGTGGGGCTCTGTGGTAGCTCTCCTATGGATGCTGGCCGGGTGATCTCAAGAAAACACCCCTCTGTGGACCTCTGGACCTCCGCTTTCCTGACGTCGGGACCCTCCCACCCCCTCGCCCATACTCTTGTCTTGCACGGGAGACCCTGGGGATGGGGGAAGGGGAGGGCCCCGGCCAGGCAGAGGTTTATGCCGACACAGCACCTCTGAACTTGCTCACTCAGCAAAAGACAGCAGTTCCTGAGCCAGCAGCTCCGCGGCCTAGCCTAGTCTGGGCTGGGACACTGCTAACGGCGGGGATGGGGGGGTAGTGTGTGGGTTAGGTAGGGGACTCAAGGAGACTGCACAGGCAGGGGCTGGAGGCAAGGTCACTGAGGGAGAAGGGTGAGACGCAGGGCAGGAGATGGGTCCCCCTTCCTGTCCTGAAGACCCTGGCAAAGCCACCAAACAGTCCCAGAGCCTCAGTTACTCCTCTGATAACACAAAGACACAGGACTCCCAGGAGACCCCAGCCCTTCATGGAGTTCTCAATAACTGTCCATTCAGTCTGTCCTCCAGACAGGCTTCTACTCCTCACGGGCCTGCCTGACCAGGCCCCCGAAGCTCTGATGAGTAAGGTGAGAACATACATCCATTACTTAGCATCCACAGTGTGTGGCTGACTAGGGTACACAGCTCCCCCCCCCCCCCCCCAAGAATGTTCCTGAAATTCTCTATAATACCTGCACTGTAGGAATCAAACAAGAAAGCGCTTGGCTTGGTGTCCACAGCCCTGCTGGGCAGAGACTCCCATCCTTCCTGCTGCTTGTTCAGACACTACTGAGGCTTGGCGAAGCAGCAGACCCCGATGGGCTGCCCACTTCAAGACGATGAACAAACAATTTGGTGAACTGGACCTTTGCTTAAGGATGCAGTGGCTCAAAATTGCAACCGGAATGGAAGGATTCTTCATATCAAGGACAAGCTTGTTTCCTCAGTGATGTTGATGTTGTTGTTGTTAAGTGCCGTTGAGTCGGTTCTGATCCATAGCGACCCTGTAGAGGGTTTCCGAGGAGCAGCTGGTGAGCTTGAACCACTGTTGGCAGTTCAAATGGATTTGAAATCCGGCACATTAACACTGGATTGACACGGATGGGCAATTTAGATATTGGCTATCAAAAATGGGGGTGGGGAGCACTACAAAGGCACGAAATGACTGCTTTGCAAGCTTTCATGAGTGTACTTAGTTGTAGAATGAGGCGGGTAAGGTAGAATCCCCACTGAATAGTTAGCCTCTTTTCCAGCTGGATCTGGTGAAAGGGGACCGGGGATGATGTTGATGGGATTTTATGATTCAGTTGGGAGCAATTGTTAGCAGGAGTAATTGTGATTGTGAAAACTGTAATTGCAGAAGATGTGTAACTAAAAGGAAGGAGTAGTTCATCTTTCATTTCAGGAGCAATCCCAGGACCATCAGGTAGGAGGAGCATGAGTGGAGAGTGAGACCCCTACCTAGAAAAATGGCCACAGCAGAGACGGTGGCCATGGCGGTGGCCTGGAGAGACAGAGCAGCTGCGGGCTCTAGGCCCATGGACTGAGTCAGGCTGCGTGCCTGCGGGCAGGAGGCTGGTTCACACAATGTGCCCTTAAACATTTGTGCTGTTGTTGTTAAATGCTGTTGAGTCAGTTCCATCTCATAGTGACCCTGTATAGGGTTTCCAAGGAGTGGCTGATGAGTTTGAACTGCCAACCTTTCAGTTCAAACCGACCTTGCAGTCTAGTGCCAATTGAATATATATTTTTGTTTAGTATGTGGACATCAAATATTTTTGCGTTGTTCATTTGTGTGTGAAATATAAGATGTAAACGGGGAGCCACAGGAGGGAGTAGGGTAACTGTGGTTGCAGGGAGGGGTTTGTAATCACTGAGATGAAACAAAGCATATGATTTGTTGAATGTAAAGCTGATGATCTTGTCCTGAAAACTTTCACTCAATTCACATTAAAAGGTTTTTTTTAAAAAAAATAATAATAATGAGCAAGAACCACAGGGGCACCACAGGGCATGAGACAGTCTCCCTGACACCTTCCCCCACCCCCAGTGGAACAGCCAAAGTCCAGTTCCTAGTGGAAATAGCAGGGCCACCCCACAGTCACCCACACCTGGGCTACAATGGAGGCAGCTCTCCTTCCCTCTCTCCTCCCCGCCCCCACCTTGGAGGGAACTGGGAATCTGCAGCCCCTCTTCCCCCCTCCCACTTCCTCTCATGACTTAGAACTGTCCAAGGAAGGGACCTCCAACCAGGCAGAATCCCCCATCCTCGACACCCTTAGGCTTCCCACACCAAAGGTCAGTTCACATGGGTTTGAATACCTGAGGTGGTGGGGAACTCACTTCCAGCACTGTGTGAGAAAGTACTGGACTGAAACGTAGGTTTGAACTACAAAGTTGGTGGTTCAAACTCACCAGTTGCTCCTTGGAAACTTTACACAGAGTCGCTGTGTGTCAGAACCAACTCGATGACACTTAACAACGACAACAATGTCCCCACCACTCCTCAGACCAGAGCCTTGAGCTGTAGCTCAAACCTTAGTCCCTACCCCCTCCAAAACAGAGTTCAGGGTCTTGGATAAGGAAACCTGGTGCAGCAGTGATTAAAGTGCTAGGCTACTAAAGGTCAGCCCCTCTGTGGGAGAAAGCTGGAGCTGTCTGCTTTGGTAAAGATTTATAGCCTTGGAAATCCTGTGGGGCTGCTCTACTGTGTCTGGCAGGGTTGCTACGAATCAGAATGAATTCAATGGCAGTGGCGTTTGGATTTTTGTCTGGAACAAGCTGCTGAGAAGCCAAAGTCCTCAGACTGTAGAGAGGGGTGTGCTTAAGGGCTACAGAGAGTAAGAGGTCAGCGGCAGGTGGGGGCACCCAACACTCCCCATCCTGAAGCCAACCCGGCTGCTTGGAGCCCACGGGAAGGCCTTGCAGTTCTCACCGGAAAGGCCCCCACTGGGTCATTTCCCCAGGAAACACGCAACCAGGGAGTGGGGGTGGGGGACGGCTCCCGCCATCCTTACCCACCAGGCCTGCTCTTTTGTCCCTGTCTACAAAACCCTGTCCTGTTGTGGCACTGTGGGTTAATGCGCTAGACTGCAAAGCTGTTTGAACTGCAAGGTCAGCGGTTCAAGCTCACCAGCTGCTCCTTGGAAACCCTATACAGGGTTGCTATGAGTTGGAATCGCCTCAAAGGTACTTAACAACAACACAAAATATGGCAGAATGCAACCAGGGACACCTGGGTCTGACTCACCATGAGTCCCCCTGGGTCAGGGCCTGGCTAGAGCTGTGTGCCACAGGTCTTTCTGTCCCTCCACTTGTCCCTCCCTGTGGTCAGTGCAGGTGACCCTGTCCAGGTCAGCGGGTTGAGTGAAGGTTTCCTATGCTAACAGGCACATTGGGTTCATACATAAGCTGGGGAGGGGGGCAAGGGGCAGCTCCAAAATGGGATGGAAGAGTGGGCTGGCAGGCAGGCTTAGACTGCGTATAAGCCACTGGGACCACCAGGCCCAAGTCCCAGCGAGATGTAGCTGCTCTTGTCTGCAGGAACCCAGCCTAGGGCCCAGCTCCAGGGCCAAGGCTCACTTCCCTGTGCAGTCTAGCAGGGGACGGGGCTGACAGGAGCCTCCGAGGGGGACCTGCACCCTACCCAGGAAAAGGCTTCTCATGCATCTAGGTTCCTCTGCTGACCTTGAAGCCCAGCACAGCGTGTGAAGGGCTTGAAGCCCCTCAGCACACCAGGTCTCCAGGTCCTCTCCCCCAGAAGCCATCGAGCGGGCCCTAGGGTGATGCTGCCGGAAGATGCTGTCACCAGCCTGAGGTTCAGAGAGGGAAAGTGACCAGGCAGAACCACACAGCAACAGGTGGCAGGGTGGGGTATGAAACCAGAGCCCAGGCACTGGTGCGTCACATCCGGATGGGAGGAAAGGGGAGGAATGGTGGTTTCAAGAGAAATGAGGCAGGATGCAGACGGGATTTGAGGAAGTTGGGGGCAGCACCCAGTGGTGGGGGAGGGTCACACTTGCTATACAAGCCAGGCAGGGCCTAGGCTCAGATGCACACACAGACAAAAGACCCTGGAGAGGAAATCATGATAGGTTCAACATTTGGATACCAAAATCAAACCCACTCTTGCTAAGTTAGTTGATCCTGACCCATAGCGACCCTAAAGGACAGGGCTTCTGAGGGGGTAAATCGACTTAAAAAATCAAAGGAAAGGTGAGAAGACCCATGACAGGAATGAGGAACTGGGAGGGAGCTTTCAGGGAAGGGAGGGTGGCTGAGGTGTCTGGGACGTGGCATGTCCTGTGCTCATGGGTGGCTGAGGGAAGAAGTAGTCCAGGTTTGAGGAGAGGACAGAGGAGTTGAAGGCTAGGCAGCCTGGAGACTGGCGGAGCCAAGGCCACAGGGCCTTAAGGGAAGGTTCCAGAAGAACAGGAAACTCAGGTCACATTATCTGCACAGGAGCGAGCTCAGCAAGGCCAGGGGATGGGAGAGGGGATCTTGAGTTTCGCTGAGGTAGAGCCTGGGGTTGGTCCGGGAGCAACGAGCTCAAAGCTAAAAGGGGGCAGAACAGTTTCAGATCTCCCAATAAGCAAAGTAAGCACGGGCTTACTCATGCTTACTCGTCTGTAGCAAACAATTTCTCGTTTTTTTAACCACGTCAAAGATTCTGCTTCTGGGAATGGCAGGCATCAGTCTCTCTCCCACTCCCACAGCAAGGTAAGCACAGATTTACTTATTAATCTGTGGTGAGCGATTTTGACATTTTCATGTCTTTGATGTGGTGAAACCATGTGAAAATATTCACTACAGATTAGCAAATAAGCACAAGTAAACCTGTGCTTACCTGGCTTACTGGATAATCACCTCAGAAGCAGAAGGACAGGTAGGAGCAGAAGGTGGAGGGTCCCTTAGGTAGGATAGCATGTAGAAACACCCTCAGGGACTAAACAGAAAGGTCTGGTCTAACGATTACCTGCCATAGGCCCAGGTCTGTAACTCCCCACACTGGGAGCCAGTACCTGGTCTGGGACAGTGTGGTGCTGGGCAGAGCACAGGGGCTTCCTTACCTGACTAGTGAATCTGACACCCAAAGCCTCAAACATCCAACGTGGCACTGTGGGTTAATGTGCCAGACTGCAAAGTCGTTTGAACTGCAAGGTCAGTGGTTCAAGCTTACCAGCTGCTCCTTGGAAACCCTATACAGGGTTGCTATGGGTCGGAACTGACTCGACGGCACTTCACAACAACAACAACAACCTATCCTGGAGTCCTGGTGTAGCGCTGTGGGCTAATGCATCCAACTGCAAAGTCGGTTTGTACCACAAGGTTGGTGGTTCAAGCTCACCAGCCACTCCTTGGAAACCTTATACAAGATCGCAGTGGGTCAGAACTGACTCAACAGCACTGAAAAACACAACATTACCTATCCTAGGCCAAGTATCCCCAGCCCTGGCAGCGTCCAGAGCCCCTTCTCACCACTTTGATTTCATTTAGGTGCTCCCTTCCCAAATCCTGTTAGTCACAAACCCCATGTAGATGCTGGGAGAGTCTACAAAGAGCGGGGATTGAATGAGTGTCTGAGAAAAGTCTCTCCACCGGTTGGGGTTAGAAAGGGAGGTGGCTACATCCTGGAAGGCTTCCAGGAGGAGGCAGCAGGAAGAGCTGCTCAACTCCTTCCCAACGAAGAGGCCTCCCCTCCCCTGCAGCCGCTGGACACACTTCAGAACCCACCCCAGAGCTTGGAGACCCCTGTGACTTAAGCCCTACAGGCAGGAGTTCACAGAGCTGAGCTCCTCAGGGTAGCCAGGATCCAGAGCTGCAGAATACACGAGCAGTCCATGGCACCTGCAGCCCTGGACGGCCAGCATCCTGGGGGTTGGGGTTGTCCATCACAGCCTTGTTCTCCTTAGAGAGATAATGAGCCCACCTATCAAGGTGGAGAAACTGAGACCCAGGGGCTGTACCAGCATCATGTGGCTGAAACCCCTCCACCCAGAAGCCAACCTTCGGTCTCTGCTCATCAAGTCCCAAGCACCTAGCACTGTGTTAGATGTAAAGACACCCAAGACTCCATCCTCGCCTCCTCACCCGGGAGCAGGCTTGTCATACAAGATCATGGACACGTGAAATGGCAGAGGACAGAGAAAGGAGTAAGTCATTTTTTCAAGAAGTGCCTTGAAGCTGCTCTGGCTGCAGAACCCAGACCCACAAGCGCCGGGTATCCCAAAGGAGAAGATGTGCCAAAGGTCCTGCAAGGTCCAGTCGAGTGAGGCTCTGGGCAGGGCCACTGAGACCCTCACCCAAAGAAGGACCCTCAGGAAGGCTAATGAATGAGCTGGCACCAAGGCCTAATCATTAACAGGGCACAATGCCCCAAGAGATCTGTAGAGATTCGTTTTACAGAAAAGGAAATCAGTAATAATGTAGCCAAGGTCAAGAATAGACATACACACACCTACCCAGGGCTGTCAGACCTGCTGGGGGCCATGAGAGAGAAGCCTAGAGTTATCTGGGAAGTGTGACCCCAAGCAGATGCCTTCTCAACTGCTTCTGGGATCTGGGATCTGGGGTGCTGGCAGCTTGGCCCCTAATCCCTAAATTCTTTTTTTTTTTTTTAAGGTTTTTATTGTGGATTGAGTGAAAGTTTACAGGGTACATACATCATCAATTTCACATTCAAACATTCATATACCTTGTTTCATTACATTGATTATAATCCCCTCCACATACCATCAGTTAACAGTGTTTCTCTCTATCCTCTTTAGCTTTTTTGGGGGGGGGAAAAACTGCCTTTTTGGAATTTACAGTCTCGGCTTTTAGGGAAGGTTTTTACATTTATCTGTGGGTATCCAGGGCTCATGTATGGAATTACTAACCAGCATAACTGAATAATCAGATGAGGGACAGTTTGCTATGTCTGCTAGGTGGCTATAGTTTGATCCTCAGAGCCTATGGTTTGGACAGTCTGCAACGTTTGGGCCCACAGGACCTCGGACTCCTGACCGAGTCTGTACGGTCTGCACCAGATTCCCCCTTATTTATTATTTGTTTACGGGACAATCCCTAAATTCTTGCCTCCCAACACCCACATGAGAGGTGTTCACCTGAAACTCTGGCCTTCAATCCCAAGCAGCCAGGTTCTAACTGTCATAATTTCCCAGCATTTATAAAGCTCTGTGCCCAGACAGGCCCCAGGGAACCCAGAGACACATCCAGAAAGTGAACCAGGAGACAGTTTGGCACCCAATTCATCTAGAAGGGTCCTGGGCAATATGGCAGGAAGCAGGTCTGGTCTCTCTGACTCTGTCCCACCTCCAACCCCAGCCTGGCTGGCCACAGCAAAGGGTCTGTATGACTCTGACCCTTACAATCTGGAGGCCCAGAGATGTGACACTACACCTTCATTGTCACACAGCAATTCAGTGGCTGGGTTTTGCTTGGATCCACCCAACACCAGGGTCACAAGCTTCCTCCAGTCCAAGCTGCTCCTCAAACACATTTAACCCCAGGCACGATTGCCTTAACTGCTCCAGGTACCACCACAAACTTGCCTCAACCACTATCTCGAAAAACTCAGTCCAGTTCCCCAGGGTGGAATTCCAGGAAATAAAATCCTTACCTTAAGCGTGTCTGGCCTCCCCACACCTCATCTCTCCCATGATGGCACTATCTCAACAACCTTCCCTCTAGGGCATGGGATGCCCGGGACTCCAGTTCTGTCAGGTGCCTTGAAACAAATAAGCCCGGCCCTATCACCCAGGGGTTCTGCCCTCATTCTCCAGCTGTGGCTGTGGAAGGGACCACCCATCTGGTGTGTGCGTTATGGACTACACTCCCCTCCCCCCACCTCCCACTGTGGCTACATCTCCTTCAGGACCTGGTCGGATTAGGTCACTGGAAAGAGGAAGTGTGTCTGGCCAATTCCAGGTGTCTCCCACGGCCTTCTGGGGGTTGTGGCCGGGCCCCAGCAGGTTGACCACAGTTGACGGAAAACTAATGGCCTGTACACTGAGTCTGGGAACGACGCCACTAACCCAGGACCGAGTCTGCGTTGCCGCCTCCCAGCCCACACCTCCGAACCCCAGGCTTCAGGATCACCAAGTGGAAGCCCCACAGCAACTTGCAAGCGACCTTGGCAAAGGCCCAGTCCCCTTCCCACTGCGCTGTTTTCAAGGGGTCCTTCAGCTCCAAGTTCCTCCTCCTTTAGACGCATACCCCAGAGTTATCTGGCGTACATACCCCCCACCTCACTCCCGCTCCCGGTGAGACAGGACTAGGAGACCCTCCATCCCGCAGACCCTCCGGGAGGAGCATCCTACCAGGTCTCCCGTTGTGCGTCGGTTCGCCAGTCCTAGGCTCGGTCCCTGGCAAGACCCGGGACGCAGACACGCGGGGACCCCACCCTCTCCCTGCAGCAGCCGGGCCCGGACCCCGCGCGAGGCCGCGGGCGCGTGCAGACCTACCCGCTCCACATCTCCGTCCTGCGGAGCGCCCGGGTGTCCGGTCCCCGCACCACCGCCGCCGCCACCGCCACCACCGCGTCTCACTGGACCGCCCCGCGCCGTCCCAGCCCACCGCCGACTCCGCCCCGGTCCGCCGGCCAGCCCTCAGCCTGTCGGTCCTTCCAAAAGCCTGTGTGACTGTGTGTCCGGGACCCCGGGACCCCAGTCCGACCCGGCCCCTGCGGGTCACATGGCCCAGGGGGCCGGGCGAGGACACGTGCCCAGCCCCGCCCCCGGTCGCCCTGCGCGGGGTGCTCACGCGCGCTCCCAGCTCTGCCCGACTGGCCTCCTGCCCTGGACAGTGCCATCGTTGGCAGACTCTCCCAGCGGACTCCCCTCCAGCCATATTCTGCCCTAGGACAGAGCCCCACATCACCCCTCTCGAGAACCTACAATGGCTCCCAGGATGTGACAATCATCATAAACACCCTCCCACCCGCTCCGGCCCTCCCACCGTGCTCTCCTTCTCTGGGTCCCTGCTCTGTGCCTGTCCCTGTACAACAGCCTGGCTGAGGTTGTGGGGACTGAGGAGGACTGACCCCATAAAGAGGGTTCTCGGTCCTACCTGCAGAGTGCTTATCTGAGGGGCACTTAGCTGGCCCAAGCCTGTCACCCAGCCTCAGGCCTCAGGGATCTCCTGCCTCTCAACACACCTGTTCATCCCTGTCTTTGCCCATCACCCACCCCTTCAAGAATGTACCCCACCCACTCACACACCTGTGTGGTCCCTTAAGCGCTGCAGAAACCTTTCCCTGAATGTCTTCAGCTCATTGGTCTACCTGTCCCTGCCCCTCAGTCCCTCTGATCCACCTACCCCAAACCCTGATCATCTGACTCAGCTCCAGCCTAAGACTGGATCCTCTTAGAGCACAATCCTAATCGGCTCCTGTCTGGGACTGCTGTTCCACCCTCAGTGTCTGGGGCGGTACGTGGTGGAGAAAGGGCCCCTTCCCTTCCGGATGCCACCAGAACTCTGAGTGCTTCCCGGCTCAGGGACTCAGGGACTCCAGGCTTAAGTTTTCAGGTCTCCATTTGGGGAGTCCTGGTGTGGTGCTGTGGGATAAAGCACTGAACTGCAAGGTTGGTTTGAACCACAAGGTTGGCAGTTCAAACTCACCAGTCACTCCTTGGAAACCCTATACAGGGTCACTGTGAGTTGAAACAGACTCAATGGCACTTAATAAGAACATTTGGGGATATGTTTCTTTCTTTCACCCACCACTTCCTGAGTACAAACTATGGGCCGTCAGACAAGAGCTAGGATGCAAAGGGAGGTAAAACAGACAGAAACCCTGCCCTCCTGGGACTCCAGTCTGGTGGGGGTGGGATGGGGACACACTCCCAAGGACCCCTCACTTACAAAGCCACTGTTGGCCCAGGGTACACCTTGCCAAGTGAATGATGCCCTTGTTTAAAATAGACAACAGTGCCCCCTCCCCAGGTGAACGTAATCCATGCTAAGGTACGGGACTTGGTAAGTGGAGGGCAGGATGAATTGTAGGCAAGCCTTACTTTCTCCCTCTGTCAGCACTTTGCACAGGGAACGAATTAGACAGCCCTGCATGGTATCCCTTCTGCCTTTCAGAAGCATTCTGCTCAGATCGTGAATGCCCTTCACAGACCCTGCAGGACAATTGTTTCCCTGATTGTGGCTTCTTAAGAGCAGGGACCAGCTCCTTCTCAGCTCTGCTCCTTACAAGATTCCAGTTCAACACAGGGTATAGTCCAAAGCAGGAATCTTGATTATGTTTGTTGAGCTGAAACCTTCCCAAGAAAGTCTGTCTTGAAACACTACTGTGTCCCTGCTCTCCCTTGCTCTGTACACTATTTAGGGGAAGGACAAGAAGATGAGTTAGGGATGCCAGCACAGAGCCCTTGCCCTCCATTGTGGTGCTGTAGGATCAGCACTAGACTGTGAACCACAAGGTCGCCAGTTCAAACCCACCAGCTGCTCCTCGGAAACCCTATGCAGGGTCTCTATGAGTCGGAACCAACTCGACCGGCACTTAACAATAACAACAGGCAGGAGATAAGACCTGGCCCAGGTCACGGTAACCCAAACTGGAGAAGATAAGGAATGTAGCAGGAGCAGCCCAGGGCTCTACCTCCAGAGCTCACAGAGGGCTGGTGGCCTGGGAAAACCCTTGAGGGAGGTCTCAAAGGACAAGTGAGGGGTCATCATTCCAGAAGCATGGATACTCCACTGATGCAACACGAATATACTGTTATCTCTGCATCCAGTTACCCTGGCTTCTTCCAGCAGCTTCTCCACTGGAAAGGATGGACTCAGAGAGGCTAAGGAACCTGCCTGCTGTCACACAGCCAGTGATGGGGAGGCAAAGACCCCTTACACCAGTATTCCAAAAAAGATACTCCAGAAGCCAGAGGACCTGTTGGAAGTACATAGTCAGGTAGCAAAGGTACTGAGTGCTAGGTGCCTGGTGAGGGTGACTGGGAGACAGAATCAATAGGGTGTCCTTTACCCAGGATCCACCGCCCCACTCCAGCCAAACCCTTATTACCCTCACCCCCAGTCTGGCAGCCCTGGCCACAGGCTCTTATCTGGGGGCAGATGACGGCAGGAAACAGCCAATCTGCTTGGTCCAGGACTTGATTCTGGACTCCACTCACTGTGTGACCCAGGGCGAGTGTCTTGCCCTCTCTACGCCTCAGTCTCCACCTCTGTACAACTGAGTTAGACAGAACGCCCAGAACCGCCTCCTGGAGCTGACCTTTAAGAGACTCCTGAAATCCTCCATGGCTCCATGCAGTCCCCCATGCCTCTGTATGGAGCCCAGCTCTCAACAGCCCCTCCCCAAGTTCTCCTGCAGTATGGTGGAAGCCTCTTCCCTTCACATCCCAGGTCCCTGGCTCACCTGTCTGTGTCCCCAGGCTCCTCTCCCAAGTCCCCCTCAAGTGCAGGGCCCAGGGCTGATGGGGTGTAGTGGACAGTCCCTGATCTCATGGCCAGGTACACCGGGCAATTCCCTCGGGCGGGGCACCTCACAGGCTCTTCAGGGCTGTCCATGTCTGAGGGGTCAGGCTGAGTGTCCTCCGGAAACAGCCCAGTGGGCAGGTGACAGGAGCCTTCTCCCAGCCCCCAGGCGGAGCCGCCTACTAACCTTTGCTATCTCTGAGAAGCAGCGGGCCTGGAGGGGAGGCACCTCCCAGGCAGACCTCTATCTCCTGAAACCCCATAATTATTAACTCCCTGGGTTTAGCAGGCAGATGACGCTGGGGCCTCCTAACCAGGCTTTAGGCCAGGGAAGGGGAGACGCCCCAGGTTGGTTGAGGCTCACCCCTTTATGCCTGAGGCCCAGGCTTCAGCCAGGCCTGTAGTTGACCCCTCCCCATCCCAGTTGGCATGTTGGAAAAAGCCCTGTTCAACCCTGGCCATATCACTAGAGGTTGTATGGCCTTGGGCAAGTGACTTAACCTGACGGGACTCCTTTCCCTCATCTATAAGATGACAGGAATCCTGGTGTGGCACTGTAGGATAAGCACTGGACTGCTAACCACAAGGTTGGTGGTTCAAACCCACCAGCCGCTCCTAGGAAACCCTAGATAGGGTCACTATGAGTCAGAACTGACTCGATGGCACTTAACAATATGATGAGAATAGTTCTCTCCTGTGAAATTGTGGCAGTCGAAGAAGATACGATATATAAAGTGTCTGCTGTAGTGTAGATTGAAATGCGTGTCCTCTTCTCTTTCCTTTGTCTTCCCCCACCCCCACCCCCCCGGGAGAAAATGCAAGTGTCCTGGGTGCCACCTGAAGGGGGCGCCACTAGGCAGCTTCTTTTATCCCGGGTACAACCCTGAGTCCTTCCACAAGCTCTGTAGACAGCTGTTACGTGCCTTCGAGTTGGTTCAGACCCATAGAACCCTGTATAGGGTTTCCCATGAGTGGCTGGTGAATTTGAACCACCGACCTTTTGTTTCAAACAGACCTTGCAGTCCATTGCATTATCCTACAGGGTCACACCAATTCCATATAGACCCTCTGGTGGGGCGCACTTGCCCACCCCCAGGGCGGAAGTCCAAGCAGGGAACATTCCAGGCACCACAAATATGAAAGGCGCCAGACTGAGACAGTCTGACAAGAGGGAAGAAGGCGTTTCTGCAGATGCTGCTTCGCCATTACCAACCTCTATTCATCTTGAATCTGCAATTTAATGATTGTCCCTGGGTGCTTGAATTGGGTGGGGGTGTGTAATTTAAATTTAGACATTGACCGGGGGCTCATTACCCTCTCTACACCCCTGCCTGCGGACAACAGTGTCTCCCTCTAAGCTTCGGAGCTCTCTCAGCCTAATGTAAACCAGATGCGAGCCTCCCTTTCCTGGCAATGAATTTTCCATGGCTTGCTTCCACCCTCTTCCTGTTTTTGCTCCTTGCTGAACCCCCTACTAAATTCTCCCGTGCCCCCACCTTCCTCTAATCAGTCAACCTCTGGGTCCACCTGGAAACAATCAATGGAAAACAGGATATGTGAAAGTGGGGGAGGTCCTCGTTATGGGACAGGCTAGGAGGGGAAAGGGGCTCAGCCTGGCTGTTGGCAAAGTGTCAGGGAGTCAAACCCCAGACAGCCCCTCAGAGGGAAACTGACTCTGAGCTACCCTGGGGAGTGTGTAGACAAACTCGCTTTCTGGACATACAGACACAGACGAGCAGCATGGGGAGTCATGTGGACCTTGTGCTGTCTTAGAAAATTCAGAGCCAGAAGAGGTCCAACCTTATCCTGTTGCAGATGAGGAAACTGAGGCTGAGAAGTTTGTCTGAGGTCACTGGTGGGTCAGAAGCAAGAGGCAGCCAGGTCTGGGACTGCTTGCCAGTTAAAGCTTCTGTCCAGAGTCTCCTCTGAGGTTTGCTGTCCCTTCGTCATTCCTGCCCCTCCCTGTGGCTGGGCAGCTGAGCCCAGTCACGAGGGGAGTCTCAGAGGCCACTGTCCAGCCATCGCTGGGCTGCAAGCAAGAGGCCACTGTGAGCACCTGGCTGGCAGACCTTGAGACCCTGAGGCTTGTGTGTGTACACGCATGTGCATCTGAGTCCATGTGTGTATGTGCACACGTGTGTTGTGTACGGGCTTGTATATTTTTGCATGTGTTCATGCATGTGTGTGTTTGTGTATGAGAGAGAGAGCCCTCGCAATGAGGACTCCCCCTTTGCATGAAACCAACAGCCTCTGGGCTCCCCACAAGCCGGCCTCTGGCTGCCCCGCCCTCTGCCAGCTGTGCAGAATGTTTGGATAACTGGATGGAATGTTTTGCAGGGAGAGTTCCCTCTGGATCCCTGAGCTCAGATTTCAAGAGGGAGGGAGACAAGGATGCTGGCTCTGAGGTGAGGGGGGAGGAGGTCCAACGTGGTCCTGAAACACCCCACCCTCATCCCAGGCCCAACTGAGACCCCTCAATGGGGAGCTGGAGTCTGGCCCAGGACCCTCAGGGAAGGGCAGGGCCGAGGGTGTGGGCAGCTAAATGGTGTCAAAGATTTAGTCAGACCGACCCAGTGAAGTCAGGCACCAGGATCCTCTGGGTAGGGGAAGGGCTAGGTTCTGGAAAGCACTTTGTGAATGCTAAGACCCTACAAAACAGTATGTCTACCACCACCCCATTTTACAGATAGGGCCATTGGGATCGGGAAGTGGCAGGCACTTGTCCCAGGGGACAACTGGCTCAGACCCAGCACTGTTGATGCTCTCCGCTCCTTCTTCTCAATGCCCAGGAAGTCCCCACCTTCACCCCCAGCCCCAGGGACACACACACCCCAGTCAGGAAACGGTCATCCTTGCTCTTCTCCAAACATCTCGGGCCAAACAACCTCCTCAAAGGCAGGGACTCAAGTTCACAAAGAGAATACACAGACTTTGAGCTCTCAGTCAGCAGCTCCTGGAGACCAGCAGCAACACACTTATGGACAGAGAAGAGGAGACCCTGAGAATCAGGATTCCTGTTTGGGGGCTGGAATTCCCCAAGACTCCACTACAGCTGCCCAGGCCTTGTGGAGCCCCCTGAAGAAACCCATTCTATGGTTGAGGAAAACCCGCAAGTTCTAGACTCGATTGCATGCAAGATTCTTGGAGCCTCTTTGTGTTACTGTTATTGTTAGGTACCATCAAGTGAAATCCAATTCATAGTAACCCAAAGGGAAAAAGTAGACCTGTCTCGCAGGGTTTTCTAGGTGCAATCTTTATGGATCATATCACAGATCTTTCTCCTACAGAGCCACTGGGTGGTTTGAACCAATAACCAGTGAGTTAGCAGCTGGGCGCTTAATCACTGATCCCAGTTGACCTATCTTAAAACTGGGAAGATATCCTTGCCTCACTTAACCCATCACCATATAATGAGGGATTGGGGTGGGGGTTATTGGTGGACCATTTTGGAAGCTTACACATTTTCCTGCAGCTAAGCCAATGGAATTCAAAGACAGAAACTAGAAGGAAGGCATTCCTTTGGGTCCAGATCAGTATGGGAACCCACCTGTGACCAGGGCTGGAGTCCTAGAAGTGGAACCTGTTTGCCCACTTTCACCTCCCCACCTAATGGAATTTGAAAGCCAGATAAACCTTCAAGGAGAGATACGCCTAGTGACACAGGAACAGATAGTGGAATGCAGGGACCACATGCGTGGTTGTTTACATATACTACCTGATTAAGGTCACCCTCACAACCACCTGATGGGGTCCTTCATTGCTTTCTGCTCCCGTTTTAGCGATGAGGGGATTGAGGCTTGGGAAGATTAAAAGATGAGGCTAAAAGCTAACAAGGGATGGGACTGGAATTTTAATTCTCCTCCTCCCACCACTCACCTCAGGATGAAGACTAAGGTAAGGCTTTCTCGAAAAGGCAGAATTTAAATCTATAGAAATTGAGGAACAAAGGCCAGGGCACAGACTGACAGACAAATCTTTCCCTTTGTTGTTGCTGCTATGCTTAAGTGCCATCTAGAAGGTTCCGACGCATGTTGTTGTTATGTGCCGTGGAGTCGGTTCCGACTCATAGCGACCCTGTACAGGGTTTCCAAGGCTGGAAATCTTTACGGGAGCAGAAAGTCTCATCTTTCTCCAGTGGAACAGCTGGTAGTTTCGAACTGCTGACCTTACGGCTCACAGCCCGATTCGTAACCACTACGCTACCAGAGCTCCTTAGGTTCCGACTCATAGCCACCCTGTATAGGATTTGCAAGGAGTGGCTGGTGAATTTGAACTGCTAACCTTGTGGTTCAAACTAACCTGCGGTCAATGCCACACCAGGAGTAAAGAAAATTCTAGAAAGGCAAGCTCAGGTCCAATCACAAAAAGCACAGAACACCAAGTTAAAGAATTTGGAGTTCATTCTGGAGGGTCCAGGGGGTTGTTAGACATTTTTTTATTTTTTTGAGTAGAAGTGACATGACCAGAGCCCACTTCATGAAGATGAAATTGACAGCCATATGTGTAGAAAATAGAAGGGAACATGTATCCGATAGCCAGAGAGGGAAAAACTTAGAAACATTTGAAGAGATCTCAACAGAAAGAGATCGATAAATCTATCTACATTAAAATTTAAAACTTCTCTACTTCCTCCCATCCCAAAATTAAAAGACAAATAACCTGGGGGAAATTCCTGGCAAATGACAAGATGTTAACATTTTTAATCTATGAAGAGCTCACAAAAATCAATACGAAAGTCACTTGGAGTACAGTAGAGGTGTTCATCCATTCAGTCAAGAGTTGTTCAATGAGCACCTACTAAGTGCCCCGTGCTGATTATATCTTATTGTTGTTATGTGCCATAGAGTAGGTTCTGACTCAAAGCCACCCTGTACAGGATTTCAGAGGCTGTAAATCTTTACGAGAGCAGAAAGCCTCATCTTTCTTCTGTGGAACAACTGAGGTTCGCAGCCCAATTCGCAACCACCACGCTACGAGAAGTCTTGATCATATTTTAGTGAGCATGATAAAGTTTCTGCATTTGAGAATTATATCGTTTGGGAGAGTGTTGAGGATGGGGATTCAGACACTTAATTACAACACTGTGTAACTTATCAGGGAAATGCAGGATGCTCTGGGACCACATTCAGGACTCCTAACCCAGACTTCACTAGAAACGTCTCTGGGAAGGGAGACTATTGAAAGAGATTAGGCTGGCAAACGAGTCAGGTACCAGATCACATAGGAATGTGTATACTAGGTGTGATGGATTGAATTGTATCCCCCTAAAATATGTGTCAAATTGGCTAGGCCATGATTCTCAGTATTGTGTGATGATCCCATGTGTTGTTATAATGGTTAGGATTTTGTGTCAACTTGAGGCCAATCCATCTCATGAGAGTCTCCTCTTTTTCTCTGACCCTCCACCTTACCAAACATGATATCCTTCTCCAGTGACTGGTCCCTACTGGCATTATGTCCAAACTATGAGAGACGAAGTTTGGCCATCTTGGCCTCCAGGGAGCACTCTGGCTACACTTCTTCCAAAACGGATCTATTGGTTCTTTTGGCAGCCCATGGCACTTTCAATATTCTCCCCCAACACCATAACTCAAAAGCATCAATTCTTCTATGGCCTTCCTTATTCACTGTCC
>NW_006408828.1:2032118-2033121 GCF_000296735.1 Chrysochloris asiatica
AAGGTTGGTGGTTCAAGCTCACCAGCTTCTCCTCAAAACCCTATACAGAGTGGTTATAAGTCAGAACCAATTCGACAGCATTTAGCAATAACAGCCACAAAATAGAATTTAAGAAAGAAATAGGGAACTCTACAATAATAATTGTTGTTATTGTTAAGTGCCATTGAGTCGGTTCTGACTCATAGCAACCCTGTATAGGGTTTTCAAGGAGCACCTGGTGAGTTTGAACCACCAATTTTAATACAGCACTTTTGAAAAAGGACAAAATAACTAGAAAGAAACTCAACAAAGACACAGAGAAACTAAACACAATTAATCAACTGAACCCCAAAACAGTACAGTACACATTATTTTCCAGTACACATGGAACATTCTCCCAAATAGATTATATGTTAGGCCACAAAGCCAGCCTCAATAAAATTTAAAACATCAGAATACTACAAACCATCTTCTCAGATCACAGTGCTATAAATTCCAAAATCAACAATAGGAAGATCAAGGAAACAAAATCAAAGAAATGCAAACTGAACTGAATAACACCCTGCTTAAAAGTTACTGGGTAATAGAACAGAAAAACGAAATTTAAAAAAATTCCTTGAAGCAGATGAGAATGAAAACAAAACATACCAAAGTCTTTAGTACTCAGCAAAAACATGACTGAGAGAGTAATTTATAGTAATAAACACACATATCCACAAAGAAATATAAAAATATCAACACATTAGCACAATATCTCCAACCATTAGTAAAAAATCAGCAAAGTAAACCTATAGTCACCAGGAGAAAAGAAATAAAGATTAAGCAGAAATAAATGAATTAGAAAAACTACAGAAAGAATCCATAAGACAAGAAGTTGGTCCTTTGAATAAAACTGACAAACTATTAGAAAATCTCACAAAAGAAAACAGGGAGAAGATACAAATAACACACATAAGAAATGATCGGGATATTAAAAAAGATAATAACAGAATACTATGAAGAGTTCTACTCCATGTAGCTGAGA
>NW_006408828.1:2034116-2045399 GCF_000296735.1 Chrysochloris asiatica
AAAAAAAAAAAAAAAGAGTTCTACTCCAACAAATTTGAAAATCTAGAAGAAATAGAAATATTTTCAGAAAAACACAACCTACCTAAATTAACACAGAGTTAACTAGAAAGTTTGAACAGACCTATAACAAAAGAAGAAATTCATCAGGTTATTTATAAACTCACACATTAAAAAGTCCAGGCCTGGATGGTTTTACTGCTGATTTTTACCAAACATTCATAGAATAGGTGACATCAATTTTAGTCAAACTATTCCAGAACATAGGAAAGGATGAAAACTTCCGAATACATTTTATAAAGCAAAAATAACCCTCATACCCAAACCAGGCAAGTACATCATTAAACAAGAAAATTATAGACCAATATCCTTCATGAACATAGATACAAAAGTTCTCAACAAAATCCTAGTCAACAGAATCCAGCAAATTATCAACAAACTAATACACTGTGACCAAATGGGATTTATACCAGGGATGCAAGGATGGCTCAGTATTAGAAAAAGAATCACTATTATCTACCATATAAATAAAACAGGAAAAAAACAACACATGATCATATTGATTGATGCAGAAAAAGCATTTGACAAAACCAACATCCACTCTTGATAAAGAACAAAAACAAAACAAAACACTCAACAAAGCAGGAATTGAAGGGAAATTCCTCAACATAATCAAGAGCATTTATACAAATCCAACAGCCAACATTACTCTCAATGGAGAGAAACTGAAAGTATTTCCTTTGCTAACAAGAACAGACAAAGATGCCTTTTATCACCACTCTTGTTCAATATTTCGAAAGCGGATATTTGTACGTAAGTATTGACCTTTCCTGAAAACACAACAATGAATGTGATGGAGCATACAGTGGACAAAATGATGGAAACTTCCCAGATATTATCAGACATCTTAAGACAATGAGTTTCTGGGCCCCTTAGGGGCTCAGGACTATAGTCCCAGGGGACACCATGCTCAAGTAGCCTAACACAGCCCATAAAAGCAATGTTCTACATTCTGCTTGGTTAAGTAGCATTTAGGATCTTGGAAACTCAGGAGCGACTGTCTAAGATGAATCTATTGGTCTTTCCAAGGATCTCTGGTAGTGTAGTGGTTACGAATCGGGCTGCAAGCCGCAAGGTCGGCAGTTCGAAACTACCAGCTGTTCCGCAGGAGAAAGATGAGGCTTTCTGCTCCCGTAAAGATTTACAGCCTCGGAAACCCTGTATAGGACTCGCTATGAGTCGGAACCAACTCCACGGTACATAACAACAACATGTGCAGAAGAAAGAAGAGTGATAAGGATTGAAGAGGCCTGGAATCAATTCGTCTAATGGAGTAATGGAAGATGTGAATATCAGTCGCAACGATTCTGAGACCAGAACTAGACGGTGCCCAGCTACCAGTACCAACTGCTCTAAAAGGGATCGCATTAAAGGGTCCTCTCTAGAGTAGGAGAAAATATGGAACAAAACTCAAAATTATTGGAAAAAAAAAGAAGACCAGGTTTCCAGGTCAGAAAGAGACTGGAGGAATCTGAGACTATAGCCTTGGACGACCTTTCAGGTCTAGAAAGGAATTTACCCTCGTGGCCAAGCAGTAGATAGGTTTATGGGGGGTGGGGGTGGATGAACAGCAACACTGGCAAGGTAGGCTCACCATGGAAAAATCAATCATTTAGGATCAAAAAGGCAACATTTTCCTAAGGACAAAGTTGAGAAAGAAGGATGGGAAGGGAGGGGTGGAATGCTGGTGGGAACCACAGGGAGGAGATGGAATCACTGTTGTTACATGGAAAGCATTGAAATCACTGAGATGAAACCAAGTGTATAATTTGTTGAATATAAAGCCAACGATCTGTCTGTAAACCTTCACTCAGTTCACAATAAAAAGTTCGAAAACAAAACAAACAGAGCAAAACTATTGTCATGGTGTAAAGCAGGGCCTCTTAAACATGAATGGGTTGGCAAATCATCTGTAACCATCTATTCATGTGTAACACTCACCATCTTGTTAAAGGGCCGATTCTGACTAAGAAGGACTGCCGTGGAGCCTGAGACTCTGCCTTTTCATAACAAACATCTAAAGGACATGTCCGTGCAGTTGGTCCCCAGACCATGTTGTGACAAGCCTGCTGCCAGAGGGGATGAACTGAGTAAGCAATTTCCGGAAGTTGAGGCCCCAACAGAGAAAGAGCTATTGCTTTTGTACCCTACTCCCCCCAAGGAAATGGACTCCTGGTGTGGTCCTGTAGGATCAGCACTGGACTGCAAACCACAAGATCGGAAGTTCAAACCCACTGGCTGCTCTTCAGAAACCCTAAACAAGGTTGCTATGAGTCAGAATCAACTCGATGGCACTAAACAACAACAACCCCCAAGGACTCTGATGGTGTTGTAGAATAAGCATTGGACTGCTAACCACGAGGTCAGCAGTTCAAACCCACCAGACACTCTGAGGGAGAAAGATGAGGCTATCTGCTCCTGTAAAGATTTACAGCCTCAGAAACCCTACATAGGGGTTGCGATGAGTTGGAATCGATTCGGTGCCAATGGGTTTGGTGTGGTTTTTTGGTTCCCCAAAGGAGACTATGGAGTCTTGGTGTGACAATGTAGGATAATGCACTGGGCTGCAAGGTCAATTTGAACCCCAAGGTCAGCAGTTCAAACCTACCAGCCACTCTTCAGAAACCCTATACAGGATGACTGTAGAGTCGGAACCAACTGTAAGGCATTTAACAACAACAACAAAAAGGAGACTATACTGTATAGGACATGTTGTTGTTGTTGGGTGCCATTGGGTCAATTTCTCCTCACAGCCCACCATGTGACTGAGTAGAACTGCCTCATAGTATTTTCTAGGCTATAGGGTGTGGCGCTGTAAGATAAGTACTGGACCACAAGGTCAGCGGTTCAAACTCACCACCTACTCCTTGGAAACCCTATACAGTGTCACTGTGAGTGGGAATGGACTCTGTGGCAGTGGGTTCAGTGTGACTTTTGGGGACCTCAAGGAGAGACTTATACTGTATAGGACTTGCTGTTCATTGAACCGATTTCCACTCATAGTCTCCCCCCACCCCCCATGTGACGGAGTAGAACGACCCCATACGGTTTTCTAGACTGCAATCTTTATGGGAATAAGATTTTATGGGAGGAGTCCTAGTGTGGCACTGTAAAATAAACACTGGATTGCTAACCAAAAGGTTGGCAGTTCAAACCCACCAGCCACTCCTCTAAAACTCTATACAGGGTCACTGTGAGTCAGAACCAACTCGATGACCCTTAGTAACAACAATCTTTTGAGGAGCAGATCACCAGGTCTTTCTCCCATGGAGCCGCTGGGAGGGTTCAAACTGCCAGTCTTTTGGTTTCAGTTGAGTGCTTAACCCCTGCACCACCAGGGGTTCTAATTTACACTAAAAATGTACTCATTATATATCTAAAATATGTACCGGACTGGCCGGTCTGTATCATCAGTTGCCCCGGTGTTTCCTGGAGTACAGAAGGACTAGAATTAGAGCAGCCCAGCCCACCTGTGTCTGAGATAAAGGTCAAAACAGCCTTGCAGGTGGTCCATGGACTTTACAGTTAGTTGACAACTCCTCTGTTTACTCTTTATTGTTGCTGTGTGCTGTGGAGTCCCTGTGTAGGGGTTCTGAGACCTGCCCTTACCCAATCTGCCCTGAAGTCCTCTCCATACCACTCACAGCAAGTGTGCTTCTCACCCAACTAAGGGACATGGGTTTGCATGGTCATTACCACAAGACCTTCAAAACCAGGTGGGACTGGGTTTGAGTGGAGGTTTGGGCAAGTTCTCTCATTTCTCTGAATCTTCATGTCCCTTCTGTGACAGGCAGACCCAGCTTCCTATCTCCCAGGGATTCATTCTGAAGCCTTGATGACATCGTTTTAAAAAAGTGCTCAGAAAGTGCATTGCCTGGTCCAGAAGAGGTACCCAAGAGATGAGAGAAACACTTGTTTCTTCTCTGATTTCATGCCTGCGGCACCCAACGTGATGCTTAGCACATAGCCACTGAGGGTGTGCTTGTGGGAGTGAACCACAAGAACATTCTGGAACAGTGAAGAGATGCACTATATTGGCTTAGAGAGATGCTCTAGGCTGACTGCCCAGCTCTGCCCCTAATTCTTGGTGATTTTTGGCAGGTCATTCTCCTTCCCTGTGCTCATCTGTAAAGATGAGCAGCTGGGTGAGAGACCCTTTAGGGGTTTGGTGGTGGTGTCATGTGCCATGGAGTTAACGAGTTCAACTCATGGTGACCCTAGATGATGGAACTGCCCCCAGAGGGTTTCCTAGGCTGTCGTCTTTGCCGAAACAATCTCTGGGTCTTTTCTCCTGTCGAGACCCTGGTGGGTTCAGTCAACCGCTTTAACCACTGTGCCACCAGGACTCCTTGTTTATGAATTAGGATACCCATTTGACAGATGGGGAAATCTGAGGCTATTGACAAGTAATGCGTGGGTAAGAACCACATCCAGGCCTTCTTGTGCCCTGTGGCCTCACCTGCCCATTAGCCTCAGTTTTGAGTTGCTGCCGCCATGATGAATGGAGTCTATGTTTCACCTGACTGGCCTCAGTGGAGCAGGGTCCATGGGAGACAGGGTGGCTCAGGGGTCCCAGTGTTCTCCCCAAGGCTATGAATCCTCCAGCCTTGTGTCTCTGGTTGGTCCAACGTTGGCCTATTCCATGCTGTTTCAGTGTTGTTGGCAGAAATGGATTTGGTGAAGCTTGCCGCAGATGTGTCCCACCACTCCTGGCCTCCTGGGTCTTGTTGTCTTTCTGCAGTGCCAGAGCCTATGCATTCATTTCTTTGCCTGATGAGTCTATCTGGCCCTTCCAGGCTCAGGACTGCCTGGCCCCAGGGTAGAGGTGTGGTCAGAAAGCTTGCTTCCAGACCCTCAGTGGTAGTCCTCTCACCCACCCTGCCCAGCTATGCCAAGCCTTGCCCGAGGTCTTTTCTCTCTTGCCTTCTGCTTGTTTTCTCCTGTGACTGACCCAAGAGAGGGATGGGTGTCCTATATGGGGCTTGGTGGCAGCATCCAGGCCTGGCTAGGCCACCCCAGGGCCTCATGCCCACTGCCCCCAGCCAAGGTGGGTCTCTTTCTTCCTAGAGGCTGAGCCAGGGCCTGGAAGGGCACTGTGGCAGACCCTCTGTGATGCTTCTGTTGCTATGGTAACTGAAGATGAGAAAGCATTCTGCCTCTGGAACCTCACCTGTCTGCCCAGCTCGGCTCTGCCTGCCCCCAGAGATGGCTCTCGGTCAGAGTGCTGGGGAGTGTAGACTCTGCTGGAATGAGATTCTCTTTTGCGTACTCCCCATTCCTGCGACCTCCCCTCAACCCCTACAGAGGCCACTACCTTAACAGGTAAGACTCCACCCCCCATAAACTACTCTATCAGAGAGGTGATGGTGGGTAATGAAAAAGGCACAGGGTTTAGACTCAGAAGTCCAGCCCTAACTCAGTCACTTATTAGCTGTGTGACCTTCAGCCAGGCCTTGAACTTCAATATCCTCCTCTGTAAAATGTGGATGTTGTTGTTGTTAAGTGCCGTGGACTAGGTTCCAACTCATAGTGACCCTGTATAGGGTTTCCAAGGAGGGACTGGTAAGTTGGAACCGCCAACCTCGTGGTTCAAATAGACTTTTCAGTCTAGTGCTTTATCGCACAGCGCCACACCATAACTCCAAAATGTAGACAACAGTGCCATGTAGAACCATCCCTCATAGCCATGCCTCTCCTCTACGGCTTTTTTTGGGCCGTTCCCCTGACATGGAATACCCTTCTGTCCTTCTTAGGTCAGTGAGTTCTTACTCATGCTTTAACACCCATCTCAAATGTTTCCTTCTCTATGAAAGTTTCCCTGGTCTCTGCACTCTTGGTACAGCTCTCAGGCCTTTTTGCTCTTGTCTCCTTTGTTTTCATTCCACTAAGAACTCTTCAAGGTCAGGATCATACCAGCCTCACTGGCATTTAGAAATGATGTGTTGAGTGACTGTTTTGTGGAATAAAAAGCAGAAGAAGGCTACCCTCACACGGTTGGACCTCATCCTTGTAGGGCCTCATTCTGGGGACCTTTCTCCAAGCCTGGCTTGGGTCAGTCAGGGCTTGTTGTAGTCCTGCTGAGAACTGTAGCTACCATGCCTGGCTGGCTAGGACATGTTCATGGCTAAGATGCAGCACTGGTGGATTAGGTGTTGGGCTGTAACTGACAGGTCAGCAGTTCAAATCTACCAGGTGTTACAAGGGAGAAACCTGAGACTATCTGCTTCCATAAAGATTTAGTCTAGGAAATCCTACATAGAGTTGCAGTGAGTTGGAATTAATTCAGTAGCTGAGTTTTAAGGTTTTCACATGTAGTAGGGAGACTGTACCACCACTAATCTGTCAGTGTGTCATACTGGAGTGGCTTTTGTGTGGCTTTGATGCCAGTAGCATTTTAAAGGCCAACAAGGTCACCCGTGATGGATCAACTTCATCAGAGCTTCCAGGTTAACATAAACTAGGAAGGAGAGTGCATCACTTCTCAAAAGTTGTTGTTGTTAAGTGCCATTGAGTCGGTTCTGACCCACAGTTTCCAAGGAACTACTGGTAAGCTTGAACAACCAACCTTGTGGTTCAAACCAACCTTGCAGTCCAGTACATTAACCCACAACGTCACACCAGGGGTTGTTGTTAGGTGTCATAGAGTCAGTACTGACTCATAGCGACCCTATGCACAACAGAAGAAAACACTGCCCAGTCCTGAGCCAACCTCACAATTGTTGCCACACTTGAGCCCATTGATGCTGCCACTTGGCCAATCTATCTCTCTGGGGGTCTTCCTCTTTTTCTCTGACCCTCCACCTTACCAAACATGATATCCTTCTCCAGCGACTGTTCCCTCCTGACAATATGTCAGAATTATGAGAGAAAAAGTTTGGCCATCCTGGTCTCCAAGGAGCACTCTGGCTGCACTTCTTCCAACACAGATTTGTTTGTTTCTGCAGCCTGTGGCACTTTCAATGTGCTCCATTGCCATAACTCAAAAAGCATCAATTCTTCTACGGGCTACCTTATTCACTGTCCAGCTTTTGCATGCATATGAGGTTATTGAAAATACCATGGCTTGGGTCAGGCACCCCTTAGTCCTCAAGCTGACATCTTTGCTCTTCAACACTTTAAAAAGGTCTTGTGCAGCAGATTTGCCTAATGCAATTTGTCGTCTGATTTCTTGACTGCTACTTCCATGAGTGTTAATAGTTGAGCCAAGAAGAATGAAGTCCTTGACAACCTCAAACATATGGTTAGCTACTGAATCAGTGGTTAGCCACTGAAAATTGTATGAATCACAGTGGAACATTGCCTGAAATTGTGCCAGAAGGTGAGCCACCACCAACCCCCGACACCCCCAGGTTAAAAGGCATTCAAAATATGACTGGGAAGAGCTGCCGCCTGAAAACAGTTGATCTTTTTGATATGGGCGGGATAAAGCTTTAGAATCCTTCATTTACTGATGAAAGACAATTCAAAATGAGAATTAAAAGCTGCAAACATCCATTAATAATCAGAATGTGGAAAATAAGAATCTAGGACAATTGTAAGTCAACAGAAATGAAATGGAATACATAAAAATCAACAGACTAGTCATTAGTGAGCTGAAATAGACTAATATTGACCATTTTGAATCGGACAATCATAGGGGTTTACTATGTAGAGAATGACAAATTGAAGAGGAAGGGTGTCAAATTCACTGTCAAAAAGAACATCTCAAAATCCATCTTGAAGATCAATGCCGTCTGTGATAAGATAATATGCATAAGCCCACAAGAAAGACAATGAATACCATTATAATTCAAATTTACACAGAAACCACTAAAGTCAGTATAATGGAATTGAAGAATTCTACCAACTTCTTCAAGGAGCTCTGGTAGCATAGTGGTTACGAATCAGGTTGTGAACCGCAAGATCAGCAGTTCAAAACTACCAGCTGTTCCATGGGAGAAAGATGAGGCTTTCTGCTCCCATAAAGATTTACAGCCTCAGAAACCCTGTACAGGGTTGCTATGAGTCGGAAGTGACTCCACGGCACATAATCACCACCAACAACAACAACAACAACTTCTTCAGTCTAAAATTGATCAAACCTACCATCAGGATACACTGATAATTACTTGTGATTGTAATTCAAAAGTTGGAAACAAAAAGGAAGAATTCATTGGAAAATAGGGCCTTGGTGATAGAAATGCTGCTGGAGATTGGATGATAGAATTTTGCCAGACCGGTGACTTATTTGTTGCAAGATCTTTTTCCAACGACATAAACGATGACCAGACATGTGGACCTCACACTGATGGAATACACAGAAATCAAATGGACTACCTCTGTGGAAAGAGATGGTGGAGAATTTCAATATCATCCACCAAACAAGGCCAGGAGCCGACTGTGGAACAGGAAAAACATGCTCATATGCAAGTTCAGGGTGAAGCTCTGAAGAAAATTAAAACAATTCCACAAGAGCCAAAGTATGACGTTGAGTATGGTTGGGGTGGTGATCGTATGCTGTCTAGTTGGTTCCTTGTTACAAAACACTGATAGTGACCTTGTAGAAGGGTTTCCAAGGCTGTAAATTGTTATGAAAGTGAAAAGCTTCATCTTTCTACAGAGCAACTGGTAGATTAGAATGGCTGACCTTGTGGTTAACAGCCCAACTCATAATCCACTATGCTCCTGGGATCCTTGATGTTGAGTGTATCCCACCCAAATGTAGAGACTAACTATCTCAAGAAGAGATTTGATGCATTAAACACTAATGACCCCAGAAAAGCTGTGGGATGACATCAAGAACATCATCCATGAAGAAAGTTCTATAAAAAGACCAGAAAGAAAGAAAAGACAAAAATGAATGTCAGAAGAGATTCTGAAACTTGCTTTTGGATGCAGAGAAACAAACAAGTGGAATAAACATTGAAGTAAAAGAACTGAACATAAATGTTCAAAGGGCAGCAGAAACAAAATAAAGGATTAGAATTCAATACGCAAAAATCTGGAGTTGCAAAGCTCAAAGGGAAGAACATGCTCAGTGTTTCTTAAGCCAAAAGAATTGAAGAAAAAAATCAAGCCTCAAGTTGCAATCCTGAAGGATTCTATGGACCAAATACTGAATGGCACTGTAAACATCAAGAGAAGGTGGAAGGAATACAACGTCACTGTACCAAAAGAAGTGATCAATGGTCAACTGTTTCAAGAAGTAGCATATGATCAAGAACGGATGGTATTCAGCCTGGAATGGCCAGAAGAAACAGAAGATACTTCTTGAAAGAAAGACCAGCAGAAAAAAATCAAAAACAGTAACGGCAGTCTGATTGACGACTACAGGAACAAGCAAGTAGTTCGCCCGGGAGCCATCAAAGCAAGTGGTCAGTTCCCCTCAGGGCAAACCCCTCTCCAAGACTAAGATTCAAGGGGAATGCATGAGCAGGCATGTGGTCTTGCCGCTGAGCACGTTGGTCACCCATAAGGGAAAGTGGAGGGAAAAGAGCAATGAAGTTGTGAGCTAAGTCCAACCACATTCAATAGACTCCTGTCAACCTGGGTTGAGACTTGGTTGGCCAGCAGTATGGCGAGACCTGGGGACTCCTGGGCCCAGGGACAGGGACATGGCCACAGAGGACTAGAGTAGAGCGTGAAGGGTGCGGCTGATATGAAATGAGGGAGATGCACAAGAATGCCCATACTTGCAGATAGAACCCATTTGACCTGGCTTCAATGGCTGGATGACCAGAACTTGACTAGAGGAAGAAGGAAGAGGAAAAAAAAGAGCAATCCGCTACAATTTGATGAACTTGACCTATGCTTGTGGAGGTAGTAGCTCAAAAGAGGGAACGAATCTTTACCGCGAGATTCTTTTCCACCTCCTCAGTACACAAGGTTGACAGGCATGGGCAACTTAGACATTGGCTACCCAAAATGGGGGACTACAAAGGCACAAAGTGACTGGCTTACAAGCTTTCAAGAGGGAACCTAGTTTCAGAGGATACAGGGGAAGGTAGAATCTTCACTGAGTAGATTCCAAGGTAGAATCTTCACTGAGTGGTTTCCAACGTGTCTGTATGGGGCTGGTAAAAGGAGATATGGGGATAAGACTATTATGGTTCAATAGTGAATAATTGCTATCAGGACTGATTGTGAATGTTGCAAATGTAAAGATAGATGTTTTGTAACAAAAGGAGGGGAGTGGTTGATCTTGCAGTCCAGGAGCAGAGGCCCCTGGGACCATCAAGGGAGAAGAGCGGAGTGCGGGACCCTATCCAGAGAAGCAGCAATGGCAGAGATGGAGGTAGATAATGATGATGTGGAGAGATGGAGGGACTGGGGACTCTGGACTCTGGGAGGGAGAGAATCTGTGTGTTGACAGCCAGGGGGCAGGCTTGTGGGTTGTACCCTTTGGCTGTTTGATGAAGCATACAGGAATTGTAATCATTGCAATGAAATGAAATAAGATAGAATGAATGTATAGCTAATGCTCTCCCATGCAAAGTATCACATAATTCACAATAAAAACTTTAAAAAAAGAACTGATGGTATTGAAGGAAGAAGTCCAAGCAGCACTGAAGGCCTTGGTGAAAACCAAGACTCCAGGAATTGATGGGATACAAATAGAAATGTTTCAACAAACCGATGCAACAAAAAATGATGCAGCATTTCTTGATTTATCTATGTCAAGAAATTCGGGAGATAGCAGCTACCTGGCTGACTGATTGGAAGAGATTCATATTTGTGCACATTCCAAAGAAAAGTGACCAAATAGAATGTGGAAATTATCAAACAATATCATTAGTATCATATGCAAGTAAATTTTTGTTGAAGATCATTTAAAAACATTTGCAGTAGTACCTTGACAGACAGCTACTAGAAATTCAAGGTGGATTCAAAAGAGAACATGGAATAAGAGATGTTACTGCTGGTATAAGATGGATCTTGGCTGAAAGCAGAGAATACCAGAAAGATGTTTACTTATACTTTATTGGCTATGCAAAGACTTTCGACTGTGTGACAAACTTTGTGTAGCATTGTGAAGAATGGGTATTCCAGAACTCTTAATTGTACATAGACCAAAAGGCAGTCATTTGAACAGAACAAGGGGACACTGAATTGTTTAAAATCAGGAAAGGTATGGATTGGGGTTGTATCCTGTCACCATACTTATTCAATCTGTATGCTGAGCAAATAATTCTAGAAGCTGGATTATTTGAAGAAGAAAGAGGCCTCAGAATTAATGGAAGACCCATT
>NW_006408828.1:2045979-2047098 GCF_000296735.1 Chrysochloris asiatica
TTACACAGTGACCACAGCAATAGCCTCAAACCTAACACTTGTGAGGATGGTGGAGAACCAGGCAGTGTTTAGCTCGGTTATTCGTAGGATCATTATAAATCAGAACCAACTTGATGTCACCTAACAACAACAATGGAGTCCTGGGGTGGCGCTGTGGGCTAATGTGCCAGACTGCAAAGCTATTTGAACTGCAAGCTCGGCGGGTAAAGCTCACCAGCTGCTCCTCGGAAACCCTATACAGAATCGCTATGGGTCGGAACTGACTCGACAGCACTTAACAACAACAACAACAGGGACATCATAACTTCTGGGTTTGTCTTTGTGCTGGAGACGCACTAGAAACAGATGCTCACAGAGGTTGTATGAAGATATCCTGGGGGCATTTGGGACGGGAACTTGAGGCCCCTTCAGGAGATTGCCAATGATCTAGGGGTCAACCTTACATTGGGAGGGGAGGGGAGACTCCCCTCTCCCAACACCCTCTCATTGCTCAGGAACTGTTGGCCAGTACTGGCAGAAGAAGAAGCCTTCGGTGGCAGCGCTAGGCTTCCCAAACCAAAGCCAATCAGCTAAGAGCTCCCTCCAGTGGCCACTGCAGTTGCTTCATTTACTACTCCAAGGAATGATGTTAAATGCTATCAAGTTGGTTCTAACTCTGTCTAGGGTTTCCAAGGAGTGGCTGGTGGGATTGAACTGCTGACTTTGCAGTTCAAACTGACCTTGTGGTCCAGTGCATTATCTTGCACACCAGGACTCCCAACAAATACAGACACATATTTATTTACTTATTTAAAAATATATATTTATTAATCATCCACTACATGTAAAGCCCACCACTTGTCAACCCACCTACTGTGATTGCTTGTTGCTGTGATTCTGGAAGCTATGCCACTTGTATTTTAACTACCAGCAGGGTCACCCACAGTGGACAGGTTTCAGCAGAATTTCTAGACTAAGAAAAACTAAGGAAGAAGGAGGGGAACACTAGTTTTGAATCTTTAGCCACTGAAAACCTTATGAATAGCAGTGGAACATTGTCAGATATAATATCTGAATATGACAGCATTACTAATAGTGCCAGAATATTGTTAGATACAGTGCCGGAAGATGAGTCCCTCA
>NW_006408828.1:2048733-2056536 GCF_000296735.1 Chrysochloris asiatica
CAACATGGGTGGGAACCGACTCAACTGCACTTAACAACAACAACCACAACCACTTCTTCATTCTGAAATTGATCAAATATGCAATCAAGATGTATTAATATTTAATAGCGATTAGAATGCAAAGGTTGGAAACAAAGAGAAAGGATCAGTAGTCGGAAAATATGGTCTTGGTGATAGAAACGATGCTGGAGATCACATAATAGCATTTTGCAAGACTAATGGCTTATTCACTGCAAATACCTTTTCTAAACAACACAAAAGACGACTATACACATGGACCTCACCAGCTGGAATACACAGGAATCTAATTGACTACATCTGTGGGAAGAGGCCATGGATATGCTCAATATTATCAGCTGAAACAAGGCTGGGAGCAGACTATGGAATAGACCATCAATTGCTCATATGCAAGTTCAGGCAAAAACTTTCCAGTTGAAAAAATTAAAACAAGTCTATAAGAGTCAAAATAAGACCGTGAATATATCCCACCTGAATTTACAGATCATCTCAATAACAGATTTGATACATTAGACACTAATGACCGAAGACTAGAAGAGCTGTGGAATGACATCATACAGGAAGAAAGCAAAAGATCATGGAAAAGGCAGGAAAGAAAGAAAAGTCCAAAATGAATGTCAGAAGAGACTCAGAAATGGACGAAATGCTAACGCATAAAGCTGCACAGAAAATTCCAAAGGACAGATCAAGAAGACAAAGTCAAGCATTAAAATGTGCAAAGACCTGGAGTTAGAAAACCAAAAGGGAAGAACACACTCACCATTTCTCAAGCTGAAAGAACTGAAAATAAACTTGAAGCCTCAACTTATAATATTGAAGGATTCTATAAGCAAAATAGTGAATGATGCAGAAAACATCAAAAGAATATAGAAGGAATACCCAAAGTCACTGTACCAAAAAGAAATAGTCAATGTTCAACCATTTCAAGAGGTAGCATATGATCAAGAACTGATGGTACTGAAGGAGAAAGTCCAAGGTGCACTGAAGGCCTTGGAAAAAACAAGGTTCCATGAATTAACAAAATCCAAATTGAAATCTTTCAACAAATTGATGCAGCAGCACTGGAGGCACTCACTCATCTACACCAAGAAATTCGGAAGACAACTAGCTGGTTAGCTGATTGTAAGAGATCCATATTTGTGCCCATTACAAAGAGAGATTGGCCCAATGGAATACGGAAATCATTGAACAAGTACCATTAATATCACATGCAAGTAAAATTTTTCTGAAAATAATTAGAAATGACTGAAACAGTGAGTACATCAGTAGGGAACAACATATGCAAGAGTCTTCCTAGATACTGAAAATGATGTTGCTATGCCGACATGTTCTCTTCCATTGTTCAAAGAACAGAGTATAATGTTGGAGTAGAATATTGAAGGTACCATGGACTGTCAGAAGAACACACAGATCTGTGTTGGAAGAAGTGCAGCCAAAATGCTTCTTAAAAGTCAGGGTGGCCAGACTTCATCTCTTATACTCTGGACATACAATCATGTTATCAGGAGGGATCAGTCCCTGGAGAAGGACATCATGCTTGGTAAAGTGGAGAGTCAGTGGAAAAGAGGAGACCCTATGGAAATGGATTGGCATAGTGACACCAACAATGGGCTCAAGTCATAACAACAATTGTGAGGATGGCTCAGGTTCAGTCACTATTTCGTTCTGTTGTGCATAGTGTCGCTATGAGTTAGAATTGACCTGACAGGACCTAACAACAAAAACATGCAAAACCGGTGTGGTACTGTAGGATATGCACTGCACTGCTAACCTTAAGGTGGGTAGTTTAAACTTACCAGTCACTCCTCAGAAACCCTATACAGGATTGTTATGAATCAGAACCGACTGGTTGGCACTTAAGAACAACCACATGGGAAGGACTTTTCCCAGGTGCCCACGTGGATTCATGAGGGGAGAGAGAATATGACAGGGAAGTTATTCCTTACAACAAGCATTCTCCAGCAGACTGTATATTAGATCACCCGGGGAACCTGAGGAAATACTGATGTTTGAGCCCCATCTAAGGGCCCCTGTTAGCCCTGGGTTAGGTGTTGAGCTGCTAAGCACAAGGTCGGTTGTTCAAATCCACCAGCTGCTCCTCAGGGGAAAAGATGAGGCTGTTTGTTTCTGTAAAGATAGATGAATCGGAATAGACTGGCTACCAGCGGGGTTTTTGTGTGAGCCCCATCTGGACCAAGTAAATCAGAAATTGTAGGGGTGGGCATGGGCACCTGTGGTTTTCAGATGCTCCCTAGGTAAAACTAACAAGCAGTCAGGCATGAGAACCACTGGTTTCGAAAACTAACAAGCTTCCCATCCACTGTTGTGCCAGTTCGAAGATGAGGAGACTGAGGTTCCAGTCCCCCTCTTCCTTTTCCTTTTCTGGTCAAGGTCTGTGATGGGAGGAAAGTTTCCCACAACCTGGGTGTCCGGGCTGCAACAAATTTTCTGACAAGTCTGTCTCTGATCTCTGAAGAGACCCCCTGAGAAAATCAACCCCTTGATTTTTCAGTGTCAGCAGATAAGGACCTAAAGGCATAGTGATTTTTGTTTTGTTTTTATTCAGGCTGAGAACTATCAAGGCAGAAATGGTGTACACAAAAAAGTAAAACTAAGGAGTTTGCCAGAGCTGCGGTGTGAGAGGGAGAGAGAGCAATAAAGATACAGAGGGAGAGAGAGTGCTGCTATTTTAAGGCTCAGGGTCATATTTGAAATCAGGACATCTGAGCGTGCTCCACAGAGCAGTGACATTATAAACCCCGACAGCGCTTATTAAAAATGCAACAGCTTCGGGCCACAGAATCAACTCAGCATGTTTAATAAGCACCCAGGCAGTTTGTTCGCTTATTGATGAGCAAGAATCACTGGTGATCCGCGCGCTGCTCTGCTCTTTGAACAATGCGGAAGAACGTGTGGGTCCAGAAACATCACTTCCAGCGGCTAGGAGGGCTCTCGTGTATGTTGTTGTTGTTAAGTGCCGTCAAGTCCGTTCCGACTCATAAAGACCCTGTATAGAGTCTCCGAGGAGCGGCTGGTGGGTTTGAACCGTCGACCTTAGGGTGAGCAGTCCGGTGCTTATCTTACAGCGCCACACCAGGTTTCCCTCTCGTATGTGTGGATGTATTAAAATGCATTGAACTAGCTGCTGAGGTTTTAAGAGAGCCCTTGAGGATCTGTGCGCATGCTTATATTTTGTTCCCGCTGGTTAGAAGCCTAACCTCTGTCGCCCCCCAGAGCTGCAGTTTCGTCAGGCTCCAGACCAGATCCAGCCCACTCACGCAGCTCCACCTCCTTCTTCTTCTTCCGTCTTCAGGAAGTACCCACCCACTACCTTGTCCTGCTAACCAATCACAACCATATGATATCACCAGCAGCCAATCAGAGCTCCTCACCAGTGTATTCTGGAGTCTGTGCATCTTACTGATGTAATGAAATTCCAAAGCAATGTTGTCCTTTTCAAACCGGGGACGTTAAGTCCTTAGAGAGCCGTAGAGACCCACCTATGGTTACCACAGGCAGTGGCAGAAGAGGGACTAGGACACAGGACTTGTAACTGTAGTCCAGTGTTCTCTCCACAGCGTCGGCACTCTTGCCTCGTAGACCCTCATTCCTCACCCACGATTCTCACTGTAAGGACACAAGGGAGCCAATTCCTCAGCTCTGGATTTTAGAGCCCAGATGAAATGATAGGATTGGCAGGGCCCACGGTGGAGGGCAAAGGAGGGCTGGTGGCACACCGGTTAAGTATTCAGTTGCTACCTAAAGGGCTGCGGGTTTGAACCCACACAACGACTTCGCGAGAGAGCAATCTGCTCCCATAAAGGTTGTTGTTGTGGGCAGTTGAGTAGGTTCCGACACATAGCAACTCTGTATAGGGTTTCTGAGGAGTTGATGGGTTTGAGCTGCCAACATTTCAGTTAGCAGTCCAGTGCTTATCCTATAGTGCCACGTCAGAACTCCCCTGTAAAGATTACAGCCTAGAAAATTCTATTTCTACTGTGTCACACAGGGTAATTATGAGTCGACAATGAACTCCATAACATCTGATAACAGCAACTTGGTAGAAGGGGTGGTCACGTGCCTGGAATTCCAGCCCTGTTCTCCCAGGAGGGAATTAAAGGACCCTGGCAGGGCTGGGAATTAGAGGACCCTGGCAGGGCTGTGATGGCCGCTGTTCCTGGGCAGATTATGGGGAGGCGCTCAAACAAGAGTTCCTTTGTGGAAGTCCTAGCTTAGAGAGTCAAGTGACCGCTGAGCACACCCTTACACACTTGGACAATGCTGTACCAGTAGGTACCCTAAAACCAGGGCATTGACCTCAGGATCTCACCAGTACAGTGTACCTCACCAGTACAGTGGTCAGACCAGTCCAAAGCCACACCCATGAGTAGGGGTTGCCCAAGTGGGCTGGGCTGCACTGGGGTTTAGGGCCTTCATCCATGTGTGTCATGTACACACACAAGCAGACATCTACAGGTGTGCAAGGACCCTGTGGTAGGAATAACTGGGTGTGTGTGCACCAGGCTCAGAGAGACAGCAGGGTGGCTGCATCTGAGCTGGGAGTGTGGTGTGTGTTTGTGTGTGTCAATCTTTCAATCATTCAATCAATTTTGGGCAGTTATAAATTACTGTTTATTAATACCCCAACTAGTTGTGATAGGATAAATTAAACAGCTCATGGTTTTAGACACTGATGTTGGGTTTTGCCATTGAGTTGGTTCCTACTCATAGGGATTCTATGTGAGAGCAGAACTGCCCCATGCGATCTTCTTGGCTATAATCCATACAGAAGTAGACCACCAGGTTTTCCTCTTGAGGAGCTGCTAGGTGGGTATGAACTGTCAAACCGCTTATCATTATTTTTGTTGTTGATGATGATGATGATAATTAACACACACCAATTCAACAAATTCTATACATACAACAAATTCTGTACAATTCCATAACAAAGGTGATATTCTCCAAGTTGTGCTACTATTCTCACATTTTTTTTATCTTTTATTATGAATTATGTGATAGTTTACATGGGAGAACATTAGTTTTACATTCATCCTATCATATATCGTTTCATTCCCATGGTTACAATCCCCTCCATGCATCATCAACCAACTAAAGGGTATACCCTGCAAGCCTGCCTCCCAGTCATCAGCACACAGCCACTCTCCCTCTCTGTGTCTAAAGTCTCCAACTGCTCCATCTCTCCATGTCATCGTCTCTTCCTCCATTTCAGGCATCACTGCTTCTCTGGATAGGGTCCTGCTCTCCACTCTTCTCCCTTGATGGTCCCAGGGACCTCCGCTCCTAGACTGAAAAGTTAAATCACTCCCCTCCTTGCTACAAAATGTTCTCCCTCTTTTTCCATATTGTTCCTTTCCCCTTAACATAAACTCACTAGTCCCTAAATTTCCTACCTAATCTTTTGAGTTGTTGTTGTCCATATAATCCCATATAAGAAATTCTTAAAAGTGATTCCGTTAATTTTTTGTTGAGCACCTCCTATGAGAACCCATTAAGTACATCCATTCTAAGGAGAGAATGGGTAGTACGCATGCAGAAATCTGTATAATTTCAAGTCATGGTAAGTGCTATGGAGAAACATCAAGGTGAGGGGGCAGAGAGCTCTGGTAGAGTGGTTGGGGACACCCTTTTAGAGGAAATGGCTGGAAGTGGGAGTGAGTTAACTGAGGGAAGAGCATGCTCCACTGAGCAGGAGGGTCAAGTCAGGGATTCTATCCAGCAAACTTTATTTCAGTATCTCCACCAGCCAGCACTGTTCTGGGCACTGAGAATACGGCAGTGGACAAGGCTGACCCATATTTACTTCTTGCTCCAAGTAGTTGAGGAAGTGTTGCTGTTGTCGTTAAGTGCCGTCGAGTCAGTTCCAACCCATAGCGACCCTGTATAGGGTTTCCAAGGAGCAGCTGGTGAGCTTGAGCCACTGACCTTGCAGTTCAAATGACTTTGCAATCTGACGCATTAGCCCACAGCGCCACACCAGGAGTCCATGTAGAGGAGTTAATTACAAGACGGGCTTAAAACACTGCCAGGCTTAGAGGCTCCAACCAGAGTGTTGTTACAGCCTTGGTTGTACATATTTAACACACCGAATACACAGGACTGCCTATGGGTGGTGCTGCCCACTAAGGTAGTAGGCTGCTAACCATAAGGTAGGTACCTTGGAAGAAAGGCCTGCAGATCTACTTCAGAAAAACCAGCCATTGGAAACCTTACGAAACGCAGTTCTGCTCTGACACACATGAGTTGAAATGGACTCATGAGTAACTGGTATTTCTGTCTTCCCTGCCTAGGTTGTGGGCAGTGTCTGGGCTCACATCCCTGGGTGGCCATTTCCCACAGGTGGTCTGAGCTGGAAGGGCCATAAGGACCACTATAGCCCCCTCCCAGGGTACAGATGTGCAAGGGCCTGACTAAGGTCACATGAGTCTCAGAAAGGCTCTGACCACAGTCCTTGTCCTCTCTGGTGCTCCCCATCAGTGTCCATGTGTCTGTCCTCCAGGACCCAAGGCCACCTGCTGGCAGCCCAGTGCCTTGCTATGACCGTCACCTACACAAGCAAAGTGGCCAATGCTCAGTTAGGCTCCTTCTCCCGCCTGCTGCTGTGCTGGAGAGGCAGCATCTACAAGTTGCTTTATGGCGAGTTCATCATCTTCCTGGCCTGCTACTACTCCATCCGCCTCATCTACAGGTGCTGGGCAGGGAGGGGCTGGGGCAGGGAGGGGTGGCTCCATGCATGTTAGAGGATCTATGCACCTGCGACTGAGCCAAGCTCCTGGCCGGGCCTGGAAGCCAGGGGGTGGCTGGGGAGGAGAAAAAAGGAGTCCCACTGGGAAAGCCAACTCAACACAGGCCAGAAGGGCTCAGACCCATGCCTACTTGACCCCCCCGGAATCCCACAAGCTGCCCCTGGGAGTCTCTCACACCCAGACCTTACATTTTAAAAGACCAAACACCCGTTGTTTCAACCTGCTGCAAACTGTTTCTTACCCACTGTCAGAGTTGATTCCAACTCACAGGGTCTCCGAGACTGTAAATTTTTACAGGAGCAGAAAGCCTAATCTGCTTCGGAGGGGTGTGACATTGTGCCGCCAGCCTTGAGGTTAGCCCAACTTCTAACCCACTGCTTCTTAGATCGTTAAAATGTTCAAAAACCAAAACGAAATAAAAACAAAACCTGCTGATGTCGAGTTGATTCTGCTTGGATGATACAAATGGTTTACATTCATCTGTAGCCACTGTAGGTTAATGAGCTAGAAGGCAAAGTCAGTTTGAACCGAAAGGTCGGCGGTTCAAACCCACCAGCCACTCCTTGGAACCCCTATACAGGATCACTATGGGTCGAAACTGACTCCATGGCACTTAACAACAACAACCAATTTAAAAAGAAGCCCTGGTACTGTAGTGGACTAAAAACTGGACTGTTGACCACAAGGTCAGTAGCTCCAATCTACTGATCACAGGAAACCTGGCATGGAGCTGTAGTATAAGCAATGGACTGCTAACTGCACGTTTGGTGGTTCAAACCGACCAGCCCCTCCTCAGAAACCCTATACAGGGTCTCTTTGAGTCAGAACAAACATCATGGCACTTAAGAACAACTATAATCCCTCTGAAAGATATGTGAGGTTTTCTGCTCTGGTAAAGATTTACCAAAAGGAAATGGTTGATGTTCAACCATTTCAAGAGGTAGCATATGATCAAGAGCCAATGGTACTGAAGGAAGAAGTCCAAGGTGCATTGTAGGATGAGGCAAAGAATAAGGCACCA
>NW_006408828.1:2058186-2064786 GCF_000296735.1 Chrysochloris asiatica
ACCACCACCACCACCACTAACTTAAAGGCTGGCGGTTCAAACCCTCCCAGCAGCGACATAAAAGAAAGGCTTGGTGGTCTGCTATGGTCAAGATTACTGCCAAGAGAATCCTAGGGAGCAGCTCTACTCTGTACCGCCATAAATCGGAATGGTCAGCGGTCCCTAAAACTGACGCGTTCATTCATCTCACCCAGGGACTCCGATTGCAGGAAACCGTCAAATTCTCTGCCCCAACCCCCTGCATTGTGGAGCACAGACGCTGCTGGGCTCCTAGTGGCAGAGAAGGAAGCGGGTTCTACCTCAAGACCCTGAGGCTGAGGCAGTGGAGAGACAAGGAAGAGGGGCAGCAGGGGCAGTCTGCGTCTACCGTCCGCCATCTCCTCTCATCATCCACACATCTCTGCCCCTCCCCCGCCCCCTCAGGCTGGCCCTCAATAGTGATCAGCAGCTGCAGTTTGAGAAGCTGGCTTTGTACTGCGACAGTTCGATCCAGCTTATCCCCATTTCCTTCGTGTTGGGTAAGCCCCCCTTACCCAGGGTGTGGGATGATGGGTAGGGAGGGCAACAAGTTCCAGAGCAATTTCTAAATTATGCACCGCCCCTCCACCCCCCCGGAACAATCTCTAAATTACCCTACCCCCAATTTCAAGATGTAGATGCCAATAGCAGCTAATCGGTAGAAAGCCTTCCTCCTTGCCTATTTGTGGCACCTCCTCGTCTGGCGCCCCCTGGGACTTGAACCTCGTGTTAGCGCTCCCTCTTGCCTTCCCACCTCCTGGTCTCATGAGGTCTGCAGACACCCTGGACTGACCACCAGGAGCTGGGGGACGGGAGGGGCAAGATATGTAGGGGGTGAAAGCCAGTGGCTTGTCTGACCCTCTGTAGTTCAGAAAAACATGGAGACTGAAGAAGACAGAGGGACCGAAGTCAGACACTAGAAAGAACGCCCTACTGTTAGCACCAAGCTAATAGTTGCTAGGGGAAGCGCTGATATTATGGTTCCTGGAGGCTCTTGCAGGAGGAGAGATGGTCAGGCAAATTTCTGAACTAGACAGAGACCTGGGAGAAAGCATTCTCGAGACTCGCGTGTTCAGCTGAGATTGTAACGAGTTGGGGCTGGCCCCGCTCCCTAAGAAGATGGAGACTCCCAGGCTTCGCCAGCGTTGGGCTCTGGCCGCAGCCTCGTCCTTCCCGGCCCTCTCCCTGCCCCTCCTGCCCAGGCTTCTACGTGACGCTGGTGGTGACTCGATGGTGGAATCAGTACGAGAGTCTGCCGTGGCCCGACCGCCTCATGAACCTGGTGTCGAGCGTGGTCGAGGGCAAGGACGAGCACGGGCGGCTGCTGCGGCGCACACTCATCCGCTACGCCAACCTGGCCAACGTACTCATCCTGCGCAGCATCAGCGCTGCGGTGTACAAGCGCTTCCCCAGCACTTTGCATTTGGTGCAAGCAGGTGGGCGGGGCCCGCGGCCCCAGGGCGGGGCCAGGAAGGGTGTCCGAGCGGAACGGGGCGGAGCCAGAGGCGGAGAAGGGCCGGGCTGAAGATGGGTGGAGCCAAGGACTCTGGGGCCCGAACCAGGCGGGATGGAGACCTCAAAACGAGTCAGGTACCTGGAGGAGTGTGGGCTAAGAACCTACCCCGAGAGAGTAGGGGTTTGAGGCAGGGAGGAGAACCCTGGAGAGACTGGGGAACTGATGAAGAATGAGGGTCCACCTCCCTCAGCTCTTCCCCATCCTGTCTTCGATTTCCAGTCTGGACGCCTTGACCTTTGGTCTCACCCTGGGTTTGGCCTGACCTCTCAAATCCACTGTCATCAAGTGATTCCGACCTTATATAGGGTTTCAGAGACTAATCTTTACAAAAGCAGACAGCATTATTTCTCCCACAGAGTGGCTGTGGGTTTGAACCACCCATCTTGCAATTTGCAGCTCAATACCGAACCCACAGTGCCACCAGGGCTCCTCTGTCTGACCTGCTCCTCCCACATGCTTAGTCCAGGGCAGCACAAAGTAGCCACTCAGTAACTGTGTGTTGGGGGAAAAAAAAGGATGATTAAAGAGCGCTGATGTCCCTCTGGGCTCAGTAGGGCTCTGGTCACCGGGTGCCAGCCTCCACTTCTGTAGGTTCCCTGCCTTCTCCACTCTGCCCACAGGCTTTATGACCCGTGCCGAACACAAACTCTTTGAGAACCTTGAAGGACCACACAACAAATTCTGGGTGCCCTGGGTGTGGTTCACCAACCTGTCAGTGAAGGCCTGGAAGGGTGGTCGGATCCGAGACACTGTGCTGCTCCAGAGCCTTCTGAAAGTGAGCCCACCACCCAAATGGGGCTGCCAGGAGGGGGAAGGGTGTGGCCAGGGAAACAATGGGTCCTACACAGAGAAGGTTGGCAGTTCATGCTCACCAGCCACACCAGACCTTGGACAGGGACGCTGTGGGTGGAACTGATGCGACGGCACTTAACAACAACAAAACCAAGAGAAGGCTTGAGCCTGGGGATCCTCCCAGAGCCTGACTTGGGTTGTAGAACTTTTTCCAACCAAGTTCCACAGCCCAGAGTCCCTCCCAGTCCCTCTCAAAGTGGGTCTGTGAGATGCTGGTTCCTCTTTGGGGTACAGAGAGGTTAAGTGTGCTGCCGGCAAACACACATTCATGAGCACCTGACTTGGTGTCTTAGAAGAACTGGGGGTGAGCCTGGGAGAGCAGGTGGTGATCAGAAGCCCAGTCCTCCTTCCTGCCCCTAGGAGGTAAACACCTTACGAACTCATTGTGGACGACTCTATGCTTATGACTGGATCAGTGTTCCGCTGGTCTACACTCAGGTGAGGACAAGTCTAAGGGCTCACACTGGGATCGTGTGAAAGTTCTGTGCAGTACTAAGTTCTAGGAGTTCAGGCTCCTGCCTAGTGCCGCCTAGTTGAGTTGGTGTGATTATCCATTTTAAAGAGGAGACGGCAGGGGCCCAAAGTCCCCTGAGTGTGAAAGTCAGCAAGCCTGTGACTCCCAGCTGAGGGATCCTGACCCCAGCCTTTTATTTCTCTGCTTCCTCTTCCTCCTCCCAGGTGGTGACTGTGGCTGTCTACAGTTTCTTTGTGGCCTGCCTGATTGGGCGACAATTTCTAGACTCAACCAAGGCCTACCCTGGCCATGAGCTGGACCTGTTTGTACCTGTCTTCACATTCCTGCAGTTTTTCTTCTATGCAGGCTGGCTGAAGGTACTCTTTCAGGGCCAGGCTATAGGGTGCGGCCAGAGGAGTTGGGACCAGCAGCTGTCTGGGGATGGAGGTGTGGATGGACAGTCAGAAAAAAATCCACTGCCAGTGAATGGACTGTATAGGACAGAGTTTGCTCCATAAGGGTTTCTGAGAGTATTAATCTTTACAGGAGCAGAAAGCCTCATCTTTCTCTTGAAGAATGGCTGGTGGGTTTGGACCACTGACCTTAAGATTAGTAGGTCAGCGCCTAACCCACTGCACCAGCAGGATTCCTTGGATGGCCAGGAAAGAGGGTCCCACATGTGGCAAGAAAGGTGTGCTAGGCCTTGGCCATACCCACTGGACAGGGATTACAATTTTCTTCCAATATTTTCACATAGACAGAAATTGAAATTCAAAGACGGGAAGGAGATCTACTTGAGGCCTGTGTCCAACCAAGGCCTGAAACTTAGCAGGCATGAGAGACATAGGGAAACCTTAATCACTCAAACTATTTGGTACCCCCTCAACGCAACATTCTTCAAGTATTTGTCCTGAAAAGACAAATACATGGAGTAAGAGTGGCAGAGGCCAGGCCCTGCTAGTGAGTGGCTGACCAACACCCCCAGTGATTCCATTCTGGCCCCAAATTCATCCCCTCTACTTAGTCTAGGGATCCCTACTGTGGCACTCACTGTGGGTTAATATCCTGGACTGCAAAGTTGGCTTGAACCACAAGGTCGGTGGTTCAAGCTCACCAGCCGCTCCTCAGAAACCCTATACAGAGTCATTATGGGTCAAAAGCGATTCAATGCCACATAACAACACAACAACAACAACTTAGTCTAGAAGATCCCTGGTAGTGTAGTGGGTTATGCATTGGGCTGCTAACTGCAAGGTCAGCAGTTCAAATCTACCAGTTGCTCAGTGGGAGAAAGATGAGGCTTTCTGCTCCCATAAAGATTCACAGCCTGGGAAACCCTATACAAGGTCACTATGAGTCGGAACCGACTTGAGGGCACACCACCACCATCAACCACCACCACTTAGTCAAGGGAATCGTTTGTGGCACAACCAATGAAACACTCAACTATCCACCAAAAGGTTGGCAATTTGAACCCACCCAGAGGCACCTTGGAAGATAGTCCTGGTGATCTGCTTCCACAAGGCCACAGCCTTGAAAACGTCTATGAAGCAGCCCTGCTCAGCAGACAAGGGGTCACCATGAGTAGGAACCCACCTGACAACAACTAATAACAATGCCTGAGTAAGACAGGTCCCTGGTTTGCATTCAAATTCTAACCTAGTGTTTGGCAAGGTGGAGGCTCAGAGAAAAAGAGGAAGACCCCCAGCGAGACGGTTTGGCAGAGTGGCAGCATCAATGGGCTCAAGCGTGGCAACAATTGTGAGGTTGGCCCAGGACCGGGCAGTGTTTCGTTCTGTATTTTTAGGGTCGCTATGAGTCGGTAGCGACTCGATGGCACCTAACAACAACAACAACAACAACAACATAGAAGAATTAATTCATTTGAATTATGGTGTTGGAGAATATTGAAAGTCCCATGGGCTGCCAGAAGAACAAACAAATCTGTGATGGAAAAAGTACAGCCAGAGTGCTTCTTAGAAACCAGGGAGAGACTTTGTCTCTCATCCTTCTGACACATTATTAGAAGGGAGGTGTGTGCCTTATCCTCACCCACATCCGGGACTTCTAACAGGCATTCGGAATAACTGTTTTCTCTTCACCTGCCTTTCTCCACCCTACCATCTACCCTTCTTCCTTTATGTTTTGATTGTATAGTGGGTCTGCTTGTCTCCTATTCCTTTTCCCAGTTATGTTGGGTTTATATAGGTCAAAGATGATCACACTGCTTGTGGTAACACAGTGAGTTAGACACTGGACTGCTAACTGCAAGGTCAGCAGTTCGAATCCACCTGCTGAACGGTGGTAGAAAGATGAAGCTGTCTGCTCCCTGCAAAAATGTACAGCTTCAATAATCCTAGGGAGCAGTTCTCTCTGTCCTTGAGGGTCGCTGGGACTTGGAATCAATTTGAAGGCAGTGGGCGTGATTTTGGTTCCGGCTGGTTTGCTTCAAATTCTCTAGTGGTACCCAGTGACTTACAATATGTCCCATTGACCCTTGGCAAGGATTTGTCACCTATGTGGTGTTGTAGGATAAGCACTTGACAGGTAACCACAAGGTTGGCAGTTCAAACCCACCAGCTGTTCCTTAGAAACTCTATACAGGGTTGCGACATAAGGGAAGCTGTCTGTCTGGATCTCCCTTGACCAGACAGGCTTCTGCGTCCACCTCTGTGATGTTAGAAAATGATGATGAAGTGAATGTTTGAAGCCGTGAATGAGTGAGTGAGCAAATGAATAGAATTATGCAGTGCCAGGTGAGGCGTAGTAAGGTAAGGTCGAGATGGAGACTCAAGCTGGTTGACACACCTATGGACAACTCTGGGGACTCAAGGAGGGACTGACTCAGGGGCAGTCAGAGGAGTTCCGTGCCTGGAGGAGAGAGTTGTGTTGAGGTGTGCCTACGTGTGTGTGTGTGTGTGTGTGTGGTCTTCTTACATTGTGGCTTTGAAGATGGTAGTTGGGCAGGAAAGGTCTTAGGGGGCAGGAGGCAGGGTTTGAGGGCGCAGAGCAGAACCTCAGGCAGTCCTGCCTAGGATTTCCAGAGCCTCACCTATCCCCCAAGGTGGCCGAGCAGCTCATCAACCCATTTGGAGAGGATGACGATGACTTTGAGACCAACTGGATTGTTGACAGGAGCTTTCAGGTACAGGGCAGGGAAGGGAGGGGAAAAGGGAAGCTGTCACATGGACCCATCCCCAGCCTGGGCCCAGGGAGGGACCCCACAGTTCTGTAGGGAGGCCATCTCCTTGCCAAAGCCTATCTTCTACTCACAGGATCTTCATTCCAACTTTTGAGGCTGTAGATAGGTGTAGGTGTCCATTTCACAGATAGGGAGACTGAAGGCCAGAGAGAAGGAAGTCACCAGCCAAGTCCCTGAGTCTATCGGGCTGACCTTTCTCTTGGACATCGGCTTCTGTCCCTGGTGTTCAGGTATCCCTGTTGGCTGTGGACGAGATGCACCAGAACCTGCCGCCGCTGGAGCGGGACATATATTGGAACGATCGGAACCCACATCCCCCCTACACAGCCGCTTCTGCCCAGTCCCGAAGACCCTCCTTCTTTGGCTCCGCCTACGACATCAGGTGGGCTTCGTTGTTGAACCCCTGATTCTACAAGTGGAAAAGCACTCAAGTGTAGGACCCTGACAAAGAACTTTGAAGAGTACTTGTTAACATTTATCAACCAGTGCACTGAGCTAAGCTCTTTCATCAAGTAACCATGTTTCCTACCCTGGTTGTTGTTGTTGTTAGGTGCCATC
>NW_006408828.1:2065436-2070817 GCF_000296735.1 Chrysochloris asiatica
GTTTATTGGTCCAGTGGTGAGGATTTTTGTTTTCTTTACATTGAGATGTAATCCATACCGAAGACTGTGCTCTTTGATCTTCATCAGTGAATGTTTTAAGTCCTCTTCACTTTCAGCAAGCAAGGTTGTATCATCTGCATATCACAGGTTGTTAATGAGGCCAACCCTGGTAGAGTATCTCATATAGGTTAAGTAAGTCGGTCAACCCAGTGCCACATAGCTAGCAAGTGGCACATGTGAGCTAAGTGTGTCTAATTCCACCTGCCTTACTAACGCTATTCAGCTTTTAAAAAACAAAACAAAAACGAACCCACGGCTGTTGATTCTATTTCCACTCACAGTGATCCTATGTTGTTGCTGTTGCTCAGTTCCCACTCAGCAACTCTGAATAGGATTTCCGAGGAGTGACTAGCGGGTTTGAACTGCTAGCAGTCCAGTGCTTTATCCTACAGCACCAACAGGACTCCTATTGTTGTTGCTGTTAAATGCTATCGACTCATAGTAACCCTGGATAGGGTTTCTGAAGAGCAGCTGGTAGATTTGAACTGCTGACCTTACGGTTTGCAGTCCAGCGCTGATCCTACCAGGAGTCCAGGACAAAGTAAAACAGCCCCATAGGCTGTAATCTTTATAGAGGAGTCTTGGTGTGGCATTGTAGGATAAAACACTGGGCTGCAAGGTTAATTTGAACCTCAAAGCCGATGGTTCAAACCCACCAGCCACTCCTTAGAGATTCCATACAGGGTTGCTATGAGTCAGAAGCGTCTTGACTGCACGTAACAACAACAATCCTTACAGAAGCAGACTGCCACATCTTTCTCCTTTGGAGAGGCTGTTGGGTTCAGACTTTCAGTTAGCAGCTGAGCGCTTTAATCACTATACCACCAGACTCCTTGTTGTTGATGTTAAGTGCAATCAAGTCAGTTCTGACTCTTAGCGACCTTGTACAGGGTTTCCAAGGAGTGGTTTGTGGGTGTGAACCACCAATCTTGTGGTTTGCAGTCCAATACTGATCCTACAGCCACATCAGGACCCCTAATACTGGAAGACCTCTTAGGGGGCTCCAGTCTAAGTCTCCCATTCCAAAGTTGGAAACTGAGGCCCAGAGAAGGAAGATAATTGCCCGAGGGATTTTAGGGCCTGGTTTTAGATTAGCCAGGCTATCTGGATGAGAAGTGGAAATGAACTTTGCCGGGGCCAAGTTCTGATAGCGTAGTGGTTACGAATCAGGCTGCAAACCTTAGGGTCAGCAGTTTGAAACTATCAGCGGCTCCATGGGAGAAAGATGAGGCTTTCTGCTCACGTAAAGACTTACAGCCTTGGAAACCCTGTACAGGGTTGCTATGGGTCAGAACCGAGTCGACGGCACTTAACAACAAGAAGAAGTTAGGATGGGTGGCAAGCATGTCCTAGCAGGAGTCTGGGTACCTCCCGAGTTGACTTTGTTTTACACAGGGAAGGCCTTGGACCACACACAGCAGCCAGACTTCCTGTGTCCCTGGGGACAGAATCCATCTTGAGCTGGGTCTGGGCCACAGTGGGCTGGCAGGTGGTCCCAAACAGCCTTATCCTGGGGTGACTGAATAGGTGTCAGGGATTCTCTGACATCATCCGGCACTATTCTCTTGTTCTTTTAAGAGTCAAATATCCTGTTGCACTGTAATCAGGATTAACCAGAGAGAGTGCCTCACTGGGGTGGGAAGGGTTTGGGAACGTCATCAAAGGAAGGACAGAAGCTTGCTTAGTGAGACATTTCTGAAGGCCATCTCTGGGCTCTGCATGACCTGTGCTCCAGCAGTGGACGGTTGGTGGGGAGGGTGTACTAATACAGAGAGAATACTAATGCACAGGCCTTGCCTTCAGAGAGCACACCATTCAGTAAGGGAGCTCAAACCCAGGCCCCAAACTCTGAAGACCAGCCGCTGAGTGCTGGATACCTAAGTAAGGGCTAGTAGCTGGCCGTGAAGGATGCAGAATTTGGACATGGTAAAGGCTGGTCATACCTGGGATAGATAGCTTTCTCTTGCAGAGTAAAAGTCTTGGGCTCCCTGAAGCCCGCTGCCAGCAATCTGAACTTCCCTCCTGGTAGAAGCTGCTCTGTGCTTGGGACCACATGTCCCTGGCCTTGCTGAGATATTCCTGGGCCTCCCATACCCAGAAGTGAGGTTTCAGGGGAAAGAATGGTCCAGAAGTGCCAGGCAGGGCGCTTGGATAAACTCTGTAGACAAGAGGGAGCCTCAGAGCAGTGAGGAGACGCACCTAGAGGCTTTATTGGATATTCGAGAAGGATGGGAGGGAGCAGACTGTGTGGCCTTGGTCTGGGCCAGAGGCAGGGAGGGAGACGTGAGGTCAGGCTTCGCCCCTTTGCTCTGCACTGAGTCCTGCATCTCCCTCTTCTCTTCAGCATGGACGAAGAAGATATGGAGTTTCAGCCCAATAACAAGAGTGAGGAGGAGGGGGAGAGCAGCGGGCCCACCGGCATCATTGGCCGCTTCCTAGGGCTGCAGTCCCATGAACAGCCCACCAAGATGAACTCAAAGACCCACCTCCTAACGCATAGGAGAAATTCTCTTCCATACAAGGCGGGTCATGCTAAGCATCAGTTCAATGACCACAGGGGAGGCCTGATGGTCCCAGAAAGCCCTCAGTACCATGGGGACCAGGAGGACAGCAAAGTCTGGAAGCTGAAGACGGATGATTTCAAGTCCAGCCCACAGTATGACAGGTCTGGTTACCACGGTGCCCCAGAGATGTCCCTCAGCCATAATCCCATGGTCTTCCCACCAGAATCGTCAATGCCCTCAAGGCTCGACAACCTTACAGACCAAGACATGGCTATCAGAGGCCAGAGCCTAAACCCGCAGGCTCATGGGGCCAAGAATAGTTTTGAATTGCTCCCCGAGCAGGTCTCAGCCTTCAAGGAGCACCCAGAAGTAAGTAATGAGAAGAGGAAAATTGTAGAGTTTAACCTGGCAGATATGCCGGATGCCCCTGAAAATCATCCCGGCAATGTGCACACTCAGCTCAGAGACCACGGAGATCCCTACTTGGACTTGGAGAACAGGTCTGTCCCTGGGCACTGCCCTCCCCTCTTCCTACACATAGCTCTTCCATTCATCAGACTAGAGAGCCCTATGCCTAACACTGGCTTGGGGTGTGCAACTAGCACCCTATAGCAGGAGCTCTAAGGAGGCCTTCACCCAGGCTGGACATCACTGGGGAGACTGACTTCTTAGGTAAGCGCTAGAGGCTGTAGCAGGAATGCATGAGTACTACAGACAGGCTGGGAAGCCAGATGCTATCTATCACTAGGCCCAGCTCACTCTTTAAGTAGGGGTGGTGGTGGTGATGTGCCCTGGAGTTGGTTCTGACTCATAGCGATGCTGTCTGTATAGGATTTCCAAAGCTGTAGCTCTTTATTGGAGCAGAAAGCCTCATCTGTCACCGTGGAAAGACTGGAAGTTTTGAAGTGCTGACCTTGAGATTAACAGCCCAAACCACTAAACTACCAGAGCTCCTTTTAAGCAGGGGAGGGTGACTCAAAACCCTGGGACAGAAATAGGGCCTCCAAACTATAGTCCAAGAACTCAGCTCACTGCCCAGGTTGTTGAGAGTCAGCAAAAGAGTATTTGCCCATAACCATTCACTGCAAGACCCAAGTATTCCTGAAATCGGTGATAGGTTTTGCCCACCTCCCATAGGCAGATAGTCAGAAAAGGGCTTGCCCTTAGGGAATCTATCTCGTTCCTCACTGCTTTGGAGAACCCAAGTCTTCTGTTGTCGTAAAGTGTTGTAGAGTCGATTCTGACCCATAGAGACCCTGTATAGGGTTTCCAAGAAGCAGCTGGCGAGCTTGAACCACTGACCTTGCAGTTCTGACTTTGCAGTCTGTCGCATAAATCCAGTGCCACACCAGAGCTTCTAGTCTTCTTGTTTCCCTTTTATTCCAGATTAGCTCCTGAATACTATAAACTTTCACCCAATTACAACAGCCTTCTCATCCCACGCTAAACACTCAAGTGGGGAGGACATTTGACTTCCTTATTTCTAGATTCTCAAGCTGTTGTTTTTGTGGTCAGAACACATAGCTATTTTGATTGAAACTTTAAAAAAGGGAACAATCTCAGAGTTTCATGAATTTAGGACTAGGAAAGTTTTACAAATACTCCCATGGCTCGTTAAGGATGTTCATGTGTATCAGGTGCAGACGAGTGCTTCTGTATAGGGTTTCCAGAGTCCTAATATAGCTGTTAGCAAGGAAATAGTTGGCTCCCGTTTACTAGTTTTCAGTGATCTCTTCAGATCATGTCTCAGCCTTTGCCAAGATTAAGTTATTGAGAAACGCAGGTCCATTTTTATCCTAATGTATTGCTTTCTGGAATTCTCTAGGGATGATCTACAGCCCTAACGCGTTTCCTACTGGGCATTATCAGCCTGGTCCTCGCCTGAGTATCCACCAGAGGGGTACTGATCCAGTCATAATCATGCAGCTGTCCACACCAAAGAACGTGCCTACTAACGTCCCCGAATCCGATGGCTCACACTTCATGGATAACCAGACCCAGCAGTCTTAAGATCAGTCCAGTCTTCAAATGCCCTTTGTACTTAAACTGTGTAAAGTTAGGATGAATCCCCAGAAACACGTAGTGCAGGCTCCAGCTTAGTGCTGTCTGAATCCTACACACCCAACACCTCAGTTCTCTTTCCCCACCTGAAGAGTTTAGTAAATACAAATCTTTACAGAAGCTTCATTTTATTAAGTGTGGTTGAAACAGAAACTCTGGCGCTTAAAGAACTGGACCAAGATGGTCTAGAAAGCTTTCTGGCCCACCCTAAGATCTCAAGACAACAGCTGGGTATCAAATGACTTTTATCTGAAGGAATGGTACAAACGAAAGGATGGTTTGGTACATTTTGTAGAAAAGGTAAAGGTAAACCAAACATGCAAGTGGCTGCCTTGGTGGCCCATGGAGCAGTCAGGCTAAAAAGCTCAGCTCTTTCCATCGCTGTCTCCCAGGGTGTGCTTGTCAAAGAGATACTCTGCCAGGCCAGAATCCGGGGCCCCCATCTTGCTCAAGTTGGTTACATAGTCGCCCAATTCTTTGATGGATTTCACCTGCTCATCCAGGTAATGCGTTTCAATGAAGTCACACAACTGCAAAACAGAACAGGGAAGAAACATATCGGTAAGCTCGCCAGCCCTCAATGCACAACTAACGTCCCTCCATGGTTTCCCTGGTGTCGGCGACTCACGTGGGGGTCGTTCTTGTCAGTGGCCAGTTTATGCAGTTCCAGTAGTGACTGATTCACGCTTTTTTCCAAGTGCAGCGCACACTCCATTGCATTCAGCCCGCTCTCCCAGTCATCCCGGTCTGGTTTCT
>NW_006408828.1:2072364-2084132 GCF_000296735.1 Chrysochloris asiatica
GCGTAGAGCTCCAGGTTGATCTGGCGGTTGATGGCGGCCTCCGAGTCCTGATTGTAGTTCTGGCGCACCTGCGAGGGGGACGCGGTCGTCATGGCGGCGGTGGAGGAGAGGCGCGGCGGCGCTGTGCTGGAGCGGCGGCGGGGACCTTAGGGCGTCCGAGAGCGCGGCTGGCTGGAGGTGGTGGAGGGTGATGGAGAGCGGCCGGTTGACAGAGGCTGGCGAGCGCCGGGTTCCGTTCAAGCACTGTTGAAGCAGGAGACCTCGGCGACTCTGCGAAGAACGTATGCACTGACGCTGGCTCCGCAGGCTTTTATAGCCCGAGCTAGCGTCAGGCCCGCCTCAGCCAATCAGCACCGCCCTCACCGCGGGCTCCGCCTCTTCCGGTGGGCTCGCGGGCCCCGCTCCGGGGGAGCCGGGGGAGGGGCTGGTCGTTCGGGTGGCTACGGCGCGTAGTGACCGAGGGGATCCGGAAATGGCCGTGGTGTCCCCAAGGATGAGGGGAGCACCCGGGGAAACTCTGAGGCCTTTGACGGGGTGGGAGTGAAGACCAGGGCGTAGCGGTTAGCCCACCATCGAGCCCCTGGACTTCAGGACGCTGACCGGCTGGAAAGGACCCCAACCCCACCCCCGCCCCATTTTCAGATCACAAATGGGAACCCCGAGGCCCTGGACTAAGGGCATGTTGTTCAAAATCTGCGCAGTGCAGAAGCACTAACAACACCCTGGAGTAATGCTCTCATGTTTGCAAGTTGGAAAGGTGGAAACTTCGGGGTTGGGTTTGCAAAGGACACACTTTCTCTTCCTCAAAGCCGAGGAGGAAGCAATATGGAGGTAGAGTGGGGCCACTGCAAGTTTCGTGTCTGTCCCCGCCCCCTGGCTGCTGGCGACCCTGCCGCTGTCGGCAGAGAGCGAATATGGCTCCCTGTGCAGCGAACGCTGGAGGCTGGGGCGGAGGCGTCTCCCGGGAGATCCAGAGCGCCTTCCTCCAGGGAGTCGAGCTTCAAACCCATAGTTTAGAAAAGAAAGGAGAGCAACTTGAATATGGAGACCAGGCTGTGAAATGACTTCTTTGTGGGCCCCAATCATGGAAGCCTCAGACCAGGGAGGCCCTGTAAGGAACCACCGGTCTGCAGTTGTCCTTGGACCCTGGAGGAGCTGAGATCTGTGTATGACTCAGCTGTGTCCCACACTGGGTGGATGTGAATTCGTGGGAAACAGAACTGGAGCTAGCTGGGGGGGCTGGGGGGGCTGGGGGGGCTGGGGGGTGGGGTGGGGGGTTGCGCTGCTTCCCAGTCTTCCGGTCTGGGTGTCCACTATTGTAAGCCAGGTCCTTTGACACTTTTGTAAGGGTACCGATCTCCACCCTTTTCAAGATACTCGGAAACTTGGGACTGGAAGCTAGAGTTCCCCATTTTACAAAAAGGAATGTCACAAAAACAAGTTGCTTTTGGAATTATGACCGTGTCTCTTTTGTAGGTCTTTTACTGTATTTATTTCTAAATACACATTCGTTTCAGGAAGAAATTTTAGCAGGATTAAGAGCCACAATAAAGGCAGCGGAGTGTGTTGTGAGAACACAAATTAGGGTGCGTTACCCACTCTGGGACAAGAGGTCAGGGCAGGGTTTCCTAAGAAAATAATGCTTGAGCTGAATTGAAAGGAAATGTTAATGTAAAGGAGGGTGCCTGTCTAGAGAAAAGAAGATTGATGAACACTGAAGATGTTTGGAAGCAATCCGTCCCATGGACTAAAGGAGCATGAGAACATCAGTCTCTACTCCCTGAGACCAAAAGGATCACAGTAGAAGGTCCTGGTTAGAGTGGGGGGAAAAGTGGAATAAAATTCAAAATTCTAAAAAGCAAACAACAACCCAGGCTTACTGGTCAGACAGAAACTATGGCCCTTAATCACCCTTCAGGTCTGGAACAGAACTTGCTCCTGCCTCAATTTTTAGTCAAATAGGGAGTGTGGCGCTGTGGGTTAATGTGTCAGACTGCAAAGCCATTTAAACTGCAAGGTCGGCGGTTCAAGCTCACTAGCTGCTACTCAGAAACCCTATACAGGGTCGCTATGGGTCAGAATCAACTTGACAGCACTTGGCAACAACAACAGAGTGTAGTGGTTACGAATCAGGCTGCGAACTTTAAGGTCAACAGTTCGAAACTACCAGCTGTTCCTTAGGAGAAAGATGAGGCTTTCTGCTCCCGTAACGGTTTACAGCCTCGGAAACCCTGTACAGGATCACTTGAGTCAGAACCGACTCCACGGCACATAACCACCACCACCACCACCACCACCACCTGGTGTAATGCTGTGGGATAAAGCCTTGGACTGCAAGATTGATTTGAACCACAGGTTGGCGGTTCAAAATCACCAGCCACATTTTGGAAACCCTATACAAGATTGATGACACGTAACAACAACAATGGGGGGACAGCACTCATGAGATCTACACATGATACAGTGGTCAATCATCTGAGATCAAAAGGGCAGCATTTACCCAAGGACCAAGTGCAGAAAGGTTGGGAAAGAAGAAATGGAAACAGAAAACACAGGGAGGAAGTGATGTTATGTTGAGGGAATTACAATCATTGCTGGATTTGCCGAATGTAAAACTGGTGACCTGCTTTGTAAACCTTCACCCAATTTACAATAATGCTTTTTTTTTGGTTTTTTTGTTTTTTGTTTTTTTAAGGATAAAGTGGGAAAGGTGAGTGGAGGAGGGAACAGCAAAGGGAACAGGGTGAAGATATGTAGCCTGTTAAAGGAATCTTAAGGAGCTCTGGTAGCATACTGCTTACGAATCATGCTGCTAATCTCACATCAGCAGTTCGAAACTACCACCTGTTCCATAGGAGAACGATGAGGCTTTCTGTTCCCATAATGATTTACAGCCTTGGAAACCCTGTACGGGGTCGCTATGAGTCGGAACTGACTCCACGTCACGTATCAACAACAAAGTACCTGCAGAAAGTGTTGGCCTGAAAAGAAGAGTTGGGAATGCTGAAAGAGTGGGATAGGGGCAGGGCCAGGAAGAATTGGGTGCTATTAAAAGGGATTCAGCTTTATCCTGGAGACTTGTGGCTGCTAAGGGATTTCTAGCCAGGTGTTAGAGATTAAATTTTGTCTCCCCAAAATATGTGTCATAAATCCTAACCTCTATACTTGTGGTTAGAATCCCATTTGGGAATGGGCTTTCTTCGTTAGGTCAATTGTTGTTGTTAGGTGCCATTGAGTCGGTACTGACTCCTAGCAACCCTATGCACAATAGAACGAAATACTGCCCAGTCCTGGGCCACACAACTGTTGCCATGTTTAAGCCCATTGATGCTGCCACTTTGCCAATCCATCTCGCTGGGGGTCTTCCTCTTTTCCTCTGACCCTCCACCTTACCAAACATGAGATCCTTCTCCAGTGACCCGTCCCTCCTGACAATATGAACTGAAGTATGAGAGACGAAGTTTGGCCATCCTGGCCTCCAAGGAGTACTCTGGCTGCACTTCTTCTAACACAGATCTGTTGGTTCTTTTGGTAGCCCATGGCACTTTCAATATTCTTCTCCAACACCATAACTCAGAAGCATCAATTCTTCTATGGTCTTCCTTATTTGCTGTCCAGCTTTTGCATGCATATGAAATTATTAAAAATGGCTTGGGTCGGGCGCACCTTAGTCCTCAAGCTGATGTCTTTGCTCTTCAACACGTTATAAAGGTCTTGTGCAGCAGATTTGCCTAATGCAATATGTCGTTTGATATCTTGACTACTGCTTCCGTGAGTGTTGATAGTTGATCCATGAAGAATGAAGTCCTTGACCACATCAATCTTTTCTCTGTTGATAAGAATGTTGTTTATTGGTCCAGTGGTGAGGATTTTTGTTTTCTTTACATTGAGATGCAATCCATACTGAAGGCTGTGGTCTTTGATCTTCATTAGGTAAAATAGGCATGATTTAATATAGGATGCATTTTGAGTCCCATCTCTTTTGAGAGATAAAGAGGTTAAACAAGCAATCCAGAGAAGTAGAGATGGGGGTGGGAGGACAGGGAGAGAGATACCAAGCCCCATAAAGATCCCAGGAGGAAAAACCCAGAGACAAGGACCAAGGACCTTTACCCAGAGCTGATACAGCAACAGCCATCCCCTTCACCCTGGTTTGGATGTCTAGTCTCCTACACGATGACAAAATTAATTTGTTTGTGGTATTTCTGTTACAGAAGCATTAGACAATAACTAAAACATCAGGGCCACACTGCATTGGTTTTACTTGGCAAATTTATGTGGAATCAAGAGAAAAATGATTAGAATAACCATCGAAATTCACCAGCCACTTCTCGGAAACCCTATGCAGGTTCACTATGAGTCGAAAGCAACTTGACGGCACTAAACAACAACAACGAAGGTTTACTATGTAATCGTAACCACCACCTAGAAAATGTAATGAAAAGAAGAACTAAAAAATCACTGACACTGACAATAAAAGAATAAAGTTAACAAGGGGTGTATGAAAAAAAAGTTAGGTAAACTTTTCTGATGGACAGAAAAAGCAGCTTCCATCAATGAAGAGATACTATGTTTCCAGAAGGAAGTGCTCACACTTGTAAAGGTGCCAGTTATCTCCCCAAGAAACCTGACAATTCAGTGCAAAACTCAGTGGTGTTTTGTAATTAACAAAAAAATGATTCTAAAGTTCATTTGGAAGAGTAAGTGTATAGGAGAGTTGATAAGCATTGGCGGGAGGGTGGGGCGGGGCTTAATGAGGCTACATTTGCTCTCTCTGTTATAAAAAAAATTATTGTGAAGCCACACAAGCAGTGGGGTACACAGGAACTCCATGAAGGCAACAAAACAACCTGTCCTGCTATTTTGGGGAACTCAGTATGTGATAAAGCATCATTTGAAATTGTGGGGGAGAGAGAAAAGGATGTCAAATGGTGGTCATTTGGAAAAAATGACTCACTGTATTTAAAAATAAATTCCATGCAAAAACCAACAAACTTATATACAGCCTGCTATATTTGGTCAAACATTGAATTAAGTCACTCCTAAGTTAGCAGTTCAAAACTACCAGCTGTTCCGTGGGAGAAAGATGTAAGAGGTGTAAGAAGAAGATACATATTGTTGAAGGCCGACGAGTCGATTCTGACCCATAGCGACCCTGTATAGGGTTTCCAAGGAGTGACTGGTGAGCTTGAACCACTCACCTTGAGCTTCAAACGACTTTGCAGCGCATTAACACACAGCGCCACTCCAAAGACGATCTGTTCAATTTTGAGGGTACAACGTTCTTTTATGTCTGTCAGAAACCAGGGAAGGGCTGATGCCAGATTTCAGTACTCAAACATCAACAGCTGGAAGACAAAAAATGCTACACACAAGGCTTAATTAACAACTAATTACATTCATACCAATCACACCCTTTTATAATGACTTTTTAATAGTCTTCCAGCTACAGTATACTTTCAGCTCCTGGAGGGAAGGCATAGTTTCTGTCATCTTCATCTCTGTGTGATTGCTAAGTGCCACGGAGTGGGTTCCGACTCATAGTGACCCTGTATAGGGTTTCTGAAGAGCGGCTGGTGGTGTTGAACCACCGACTTTTGGGTTCTAACTGACTTTGCGGTCCAGTGTTTACCACAGCACCACATTGGTGCTTATTTTTTGTTGAAAGGAGCCATGAAGGAGTAGTGAGTTACATGTTATGCTGTTAGCCATAAGGACAGCAATTTGAGTCCACCAGACAATGAGGAAGAACAATGATGCTTTCTTGTGCGCTGGAATGAGCATGGAAAGAAAATCTCGTGTGTGTGTGTGTGTGTGTGTGTGTGTGTGTGTGTGTGTGTGTGTGTGAGTTCAGGTGGGCTCCAGGCTCCTGGCAAAGGTGATTTTCTCATTTCAGAGTCTCTAGATTCTTCCAAACCCATGGCCCAGTGTGGGGACCTTTGTTAGCAGGAGCCCGCCCACCCTTCCCCCTCCATGGCGTCTCGTGACTGAGCGGAGACAACCGCCTCCAGGCGCGGACAGCAGCCAGCGGGAGGGGACCTCTAGTGTTTCCGGCCCGCCCATCGGGGTTGGGGCCCGTGTTGGGGGGGATGGGGAGTGGGGAGTGAGGGTAGCCTTGGGGGAGGAGAGCTGCCCAGCCCACCATGACTCAGCACTCTGCTAGTCCTGAGCATCTGACTCCTAAAAGTGCTTTGTCACGGGGAGGCTTGGGGGTGGGGGGTGGAGACTTGAAGGGCTCTAGCTGCCTATGGTGAAAGGGTGGTTGATGATGGTGTGCCCTGGAGTGGGTTCCGAGGCTGTAAATCTTTACAGAAGCAGAAAGCCTCATCGTTCTCTCATGGATCAGCTGGTAGTTTCGAACTGCTGACCTTGACGTTAGCAGTCCTACTCATAACCAGTAGACCACTAGAACTAGGGTTCCCATTTCCTAACAGGATGAAGACAGGAGGCTGGTGAGGTTTATTTAGCTCCTTAGCCAGGCTCCACATGGTATTTTTGCTGGAAGAAGGATATCACGGCTCCTATTGGTTTATTCCTCCTGGTCCACCTACCCCATTGTGAGTTCTAACTGACAGGAGTGGTTGTTTTAGGTTACAGTTTGGACTCCACCACCAGGAAGCACCCAAAACATAACCAGACTAACCCCAGTGGCAATGACTGTATTCTGACTCTTCACGCGGCGTTACAGGGCAGACTAGAACTGCCCCATAGAGTTTCTGAGGCTGTCAACCTTTGCAGAAGCAGACAGCTCATTTTCTCTCCTGCAGAGACAAGTGTGTATTCTAACCACCCATCTTTTGATTGGTAGCCAACACTTACTGCACCCTCAGGTCTCCCCTTGAGAACTATGCCGCTGTTGTTATGTGCCCGCTGAGTCAGTACCAACTCATAGTGATCTTATACACAACATAACGAAACACTACTTGTGCCAGCCTCCTACTTGTTGGTACATTTGATGCCATTGCTGCTGCCACTGTGCCGATCCATCTCGTTGGGGTCTTCCTCTTTTTCACTGACCCTCCACTTTACCAAGCATGATGTCCTTTTCCAGGTACTAGTCTCTCCTGATAATATGTCCAAAGTATGAGAGATGAAGTCTAGCCATTGTGGCTTCTAAGCAGCATTGTGGCTGTACTTCTTTTAACACAGAAACATAGACATATTGAATGTTAAGACTTGGAAGGGACTTAAGCAAATCTTTTCAAATCACCTCACAAGGCCACAGAGGTCACCGGCAGAAACAGGCTGAAAAATGCAGGACAGGGTACACATGATGGGACATGGGGTATAGTCATTAAAAATGACACATTTGTTGCTGGAATGTGTATAGGAAATACCGTGAGGTGAGAAAAACAGAGCAAAACAAAACCCACCACCATCTGGTTAATTCCAACTCATAGGACCCCATAGGAATTCTGAGACTGAAAATAAATCTTTTTGAAATCAGATGGCTTCGTCTTTCTTCTGAGGGGCAACTGGTGGATTTGAATTGCTGACCTTGAGACTAGAGGCCCAACAGGTAACCCACTGTCTTTACCAGGTGAAAAAGGAGAACCTAAAATAGTTCACGTAAGCTGATCGCGTCATAAGTCTGAAAGCATAAATAAGGATTTGGGGAGAGATGTTATTCTAATTTAATTATTGATGTTTTAACTTTATGGGATTCTTCCTGAAGTTAATTAAAGTATACAGGAAAAATAGGGAAAATAAAGACTGAATCAGATTCGGGCACATTTCTGGATGCAGTATCCATGATTTAGAGAACTTGTCTTTATATCATTTCATGAAAGTCATGAGGCATTGTTGATTCAAAGTCTAGAGTCTTCTAGGAGCTTAGATTCAAGAAGTAGAGACCGGCAGGACCTGGAAGGTTTGGAAAGCAATTGCAGATGGACCACTCACTTCATTAAGGTACGTCATGCTGTTCTGCCTCTTGGAGACCTTACCAGATTCCTTCAGGGAGAGCCCTGGACTCCACACCTCTGCCAGAGATCTTCCCAAATGGGGCCCTGGCTGTTTGCGCATCTGTTTTCCCACTGAAATTTGAGCTGCTTTGTACTCTGTGTTCTCTTTGTATAGCTGGAGTTCTAGCAGTAAGCAGCTTTCTAGTTCTCTGGAATTTTCCTGGCCACTGCAACTTCTGGTTTCTCCATTGGAACTGTAGGCCCTTGGAGGTCAAGGAACATGCCTTTAATAGTGCCTGGCTGTATCCTTCCAACAGTGCCTAAACCAATGCCCTACACATACCAGATGTCCAATTAAAGTCCCTCCACCCCCCATATCTGTCCACATCCTAGATGCTTCCAAGAGATCACCTGACCTTTCTGGACTTTGATACTTATATTTATTTACAATACCTAGAAGAACCAACCCTTCCCCCAGGGCTGTCATTGGTTCCCCTATTTGGGTTTCCTCTTCACCACAGTCCAGGCTGCACCCCATCTACCGATACCCAGTCATATGGCATGCCCACATCATCCAGTTTGAGCTTGGCAGAGTCCGCAGGAGGGAGGAAGGAGAGAGAAGAGTAACTTGCTCTTTAACCTGGGAGCTGGGGGCCTCCTCATGGAAGTGGGCTTTTCGTGTGCACTCACTGACGACCCCCACCCACCGTACAGCTGAGGGAGGTTGCCCAAGCTCACTGTCGTCTTGGTGAAGGAGAAAACTCCACCACAAAGCTGTTAGAAAAAACCAGAGCTGGAGTTCAGTCTTCAGAGTCTGGGATGGGGCAAGGGGAGGAAGTTTAGAAGAATTGGTACAAGACCTCTAGCTACTAGAAGATAGTGTATTGTGCTTTGTCATGATGGGACAAGCATTCTTGGAATCCTTGTAATTCAAGTTATTCCATAAACATAACAAAAGCGTCAGGCATCATGCCAGAGAGTTTACACAAGCATGAGGACACCTTTTTGTGGCTGGAAAGGCACCACCTTTGCTTTGGTTCCTGAAATACCACAAGCGCGTGACTGTAACAAACACATTTATTTTCTCCTAGTTCAGGGGTTCCTGCTCTAGCTTTCCTCTCTCTGCTGGTTCTGGAAGGAAGCTCCTTCTGTCTCTGCTTGTTTAATCTCAAGACGTTCATCCTGCTTCAGTGACATAACAAAGACAACTCATTCTCACAGGGGTTTGTAGTCACTAACATAGAACTTCCGTTTACAGCACACATTTTGAGGGGAGACACACTGTAATCCATAACACCTGCGAGTAGGTAGGGCAGGTCCGCCATGTTGTCAAGATCAGAAAGGTTAGGTGACAGCTGGCAAGAAGGCTATGACTTTAGAAACCCAGAGTCTAATTGTGGGGTCATTTCCCAAATCTGGTGTCCTGACTCTTCCCTGCAATTCTGAAAATCACAACTGATAGTACGTGACCCTTGGTCATGGGCTGTGGAGGAAGATGATCCTGGAGATTGTCGTTGCCTGAAGACTCCTGAGATCTCCTTGAAAGTGGACAGTGTTGTTGAGAGAGCAGTTTCTGCAGATCTGAATTCCAGGGGCAGGCGAGCCGGCACCTGCCTTTGGTAGCTTCAGGGCAGCTGAGTTCAAACTAGTTGCTGTGATTCCACCAGCTGCTATGCAGTAAGAGATGATTTTCAAAATGACTAGGTTGGTTTGATAGTAATGGGAGCCTTTGCTCAGTGGGAGTCCTTTAGAAGGCGCTATTGGGGATCTTGTGGCAGGCTTAGACAGTGGACGTGGTCTTGCGGTATCTCCTGAGCATGGTGCTGGTGGCTGGCTAGCAGGCCTAGAGTCCTCTGGTCATTCAGTGGCACCTCCTCCTGAGACTAGAAAGCACGTCTCAGGATTATACTATCCGTAAGGACCAAGAAGACTAAATCTTTAGACCTAAAGTGTCCCCATGGACTTGGATCTCCTTTCCAAGACCTGGAGGCCTCTCCAGAGACACAAGTGAACACTGCCAGGTTAGGCACTCCCACCCATGCCCTGAGTGGGACCCAAGAGCCATCCATATTTTCCTGAAGGAACCTCCCTGGAGCTGAAGCTGACCACACATCAAGAAGTGTAGGGTGACCCACCTCCAAGTTGGGTCAATACCAGCTTTTTGGTGGAGGCTTCAGCCCACTCTTAGCTTTTCAGTGAAGGACTCATCCGCCTTTCTGATAGTGCCCACATGGTGTCCAGCATTAGAGTCCAGTCTAATTCAGTCTAGAATTAGACTGAAGAGAGCCTTCCTAAGAGAAGGAGGTCTTACATTCCCATGTCTTTGAATCGATTCCAGCTTCCTTTCCAACATCCCTGCCTTTTATAATTCTTTGTCGTTGTTAGGTGCTGTCCAGTTGAGTCCAACTCATAGAGCCCCTATACACAGACACTGCGTGGCCCTGTGCCATCCTCACAATTGTTGTGACACTTGGTCCCATAGCTGCTGTCACGGTCAGTTCATCTTATTGGGGCTGTCTTCATTTTTGGCTCTCATGGAATTGTTTTTAGTTTTCTTCAGCTTCAGCATGAACTTGCATATGAGCAATTGATGGTCTGTCCCACAGTCTGCCCCTGCCCTTGTTTCAACTGGTGATTTTGAATGTTTCCACCATCTCTTCCCATTGTTGTTGTTGTTGTTAAGTGACGTCAAGTCGATTCCAAGAAGCAGCTGGTGACCTTGAACCACTGACCTTGCCGTTCAAACCAACTCCTTCCTGCCCACCTCTCCCATGTGCTGTTTCTAGGGTGATCTCCTTCCCAAGATTTAGGGGAAGTTAGGTTTTCTGTAACTGGCAACACATTTTGTAATCAACTTACCTTTTAAATCATTTATATGACAACGGATTCCCTCATGAGTCACCAAGTTTTTGAGTCAGGAAGGAAACTTTGAGATGATGTTACCTAATGTTTTCATTCGGCCAGTGTTCTAAAAAACCAGTTGTGTGGTAAGCTCTGGAGGAAACTGAGGCTCAGAGAGGGGAGCGGGCCTGTCCAAGGTTACATAGAACGTTCGAGCAAAGGAGCAGCACCTAGGCCTTCTGACCTCGGTATCTGCTGTCTTTCATGTTCCTCTGCTTCCTGAGATTACACACATATATATAGTTTTTCCATAAATCGTTTTCCTTTTCAAGACTTTTTATTGTGAATTGAGTGAAGGTTTACAGAGCAGATCATCAGCTTTACATTCAACAAATCATGTACTTTGCCTCATTACAATGATTACAATCCCCTCCTTATACCATCCGTTAACAGTGATGGTGGTGGTTAGGTGCCGTGGAGTTGGTTCTGACTCATAGCAACCCTGTACAGGGTTTCCGAGGCTATAAATCTTTATGGGAGCAGAAAGCCTCATCTTTCTCCTGCAGAGCAGCTGGTAGTTTTGAACTGCTGACCTTGCGGTTCACAGCCCGATTTGTAACCACTACGCTATTTACCTCCACTGACTTTACCTCTGTGCTGCTCCCTGTGTCTCTTCCTACCGTCATCTTTCCTCTGCCAACCTCCCTCTTGTTGTAACTGCCTTCCCAGTCACGCTAGTGAATAATTCTCTCTTCCCTCCCACTCCTGATACTGAGATTAAATTCTTAAGGCCACATTTACACATGGTTGTATGAAAAGGCCTAGGGGTGGGGCCTGGCAAGGGTGTCTATAGACTAACTGATTATCATTGATGGTGGTGGTGGTTACCTGTCGTGGAGATGGTTCCAACTCACAGCGACTCTGTACAGGGTTTCCGAGGCTGTAAATCTTTACGGGAGCAGAAAGCCTCATCTTTCTCCTGTGGAACAGTTGGTAGTTTCGAACTGCTGAGCTTGAGGTTAG
>NW_006408828.1:2085007-2109269 GCF_000296735.1 Chrysochloris asiatica
TTTTTCTTCATAGAACCCAGCTTCTCAGATTATTTGCTCAGCATACAGGTTGAATAAGTATGGTGAAAGAATAAAACCTGTTAATTTCAAACCATTCAGTGTTCCCATGTTCTGTCCCAACAGCTGCCTCTTGGTCCATGTACAGATTCCTCATGAGCACAATTAAGTGTTCCAGAATACTCATACTTTGCAATGTTGTCCATAGTTGTCATGATCCACACAATCGAAAGCCTTTGTTTGTGTAGTCAATAAAGCACAGGTAAACATCTTTCTGATATTCTCTGCTTTCAGCCAAGATCCATCGGACATCAGCAATGATATCCCTCTTTCCACAGTCTCTTCGGAATCTAGCTTGAACGTCTGGAAATTCTCTCTCAATGTATGCTTGCAGCTGTTTCTATATTACCTATAATATACATAAGATAAACTATAAGGAGTTCTGGTAGCGTAGTGGTTACGAATCAGGCTGTGAACCTTAAGGTCAGCAGTTCGAAACTACCAGCTGTTCCATGGGAGAAAAATGAGGCTTTCTGCTCCCATAAAGATTTACAGCCTTGGAAACCCTGTACAGGGTAGCTATGAGTTGGAACCGACTCCACGGCACATAACCACGAACCACATAAGCTATAATGGGCAGGCTGAGAGGGCATCATAGAGAACATGATATGTTTGGAAACGTTCCCCTACCCACCCTTTTCACTGGATTGTTGTTGTTGTGAAGTGCCGTCGAGTCAATTCTGACTCATAGCGACCCTGTATAGTGTTTCTGGGGAGGAACTGTTGAGCTTGAATTGCCAACCTTGCAGTTCAAACAGCTTTGCAGTCTGGAACATTAATTCACAGCGCCACAAGGTTAAAGAGAAGGAGAGAGGAGAAGCAAGGAAGAAGAAAAAAGTGTCAAATATCAAAACAACATGCATATCAAAACAATATCACTAGGGAGATAAGCACACCTTAGAATAATCAACCATTTGAGACCAAAAGGGCAACATTTAGCCAGGACAAAGTTCAGAAGGCTTAGGAAAGAAGGAGGAATCAAAACAGGAAACACAGGGAGGACATGAGATAAGTGAGGGTCCTTTGTGAGGACTGCAGTCCAAACCATGCAATAAAATGGGTAGGAATGGTTGAACGGAAAACCCGGTCTGCTCTGTATAAACCTTCACCTAGTTCACAATAAAAGATCTTCAAAACAAAACAAAATGAAAAAACCCAGCGTGTGTAGAATTTTTCTAAAGCGCCCTGGTAGAACCATGGTTAAGCACTCTGGTGCTAACTCTGTAAAGATTGATACTGGAAGTTTGGGTTCCATGCCCTGAAGTGATTGAATTCAATTAATAACCACTGTAGATAGAGAAAGACAAAAGCCTTTATTCGGATTAAGGACATCGAGTAATGGGGCACCTCACAATAAATGGACTGCTTTAATTGGTCTTCAACTGACTTTCTTACAAACACGTTTTATACTACTTCTTGATAAGGTTAATCATGTGCTGCACGCAGGCCAGGGGAATGTGATAATTCTGATACTCACACTACATCACAAAGTAGTCATGATGCCCCCCCATCTCAAGGAGGGGAAGATTAACTCTCCTGTGTCTGTTTGTCCAGATGGTCACTTCTTATCAGAACTGGGACCAGGCTCCAGGCAGAGCAAGGCAATTTATTAGCATTCCAACTTAAGATAGTCAAAACATGCGTATCAGAAACAAGAACAAGTTGGAGTGTGTGTTTAAGATGTTTTCAGACAGTGCTTGCTTATAGTCAGTCTTAACTAAGCAAACTAGGTATGTTCTCCAAGTGGCTGCATTTTTGTTCTTAGGGTTTGGTAGCTTGAACCCGCCAGCTGCTCCAGAGAAGACTTGGCAGTCTGCTTCCATAAAGATGGTGTTGTTAAGTGTCATCAAGTCTGTTCCAACTTATAGCGACCCTGTATAGAGTTTCTGAGAAGCAGCTGGTGGGTTTGAACCACCAACCTTGTGGTTCACAGTCCAGTGCTGATCGTACAGTGCCACACCAAAGAGTCAATAAAGATTATAGCCTAGACAGTAGAAAGTTCTATGGGGCAGTTCGACAATATTACACGGGGTCGCTGTTAGAATAGACGCCAACAACAATGTGGAAAACGTAGTATGTATGAAAAGATCTGTTTATCTGTATTTTAAAAGCTAAACCTGAGTCCAGGGCACTGTTGGAGAAGCCCTGAACCACAAGGTTGGTTTGAACTGTAAGGTCAGCGGTTCAAAACTCAGCAGCCACTCCCTGGAAATCCTATACAGGGTTGCTGTGAATCGGAACTGACTGTGAATCAGAACGGATAGCACTTAAAAACAACAAAGAACCAACCCCTGGTGATGCTGTGGGTTAGGCGTTGGGTTGCTAACCTCAAGGTGAGCAGTTCAAACCCACCAGCTGCTCCTCTGTGTGCTCCTGTAAATGTTTATAGTCTAGAAACCCCGAAGGGGCAGTTCTCTTGTGTCCTGTAGCGTGTCAGAATTGACTTGATGGCAGTACATTTGTTTGATTGTTTGGATTTTATATCTGTCTGTATCATCAATACCTAGCTATCATCTATCTATCTACACACTTCTAGGCCAGACACCCACCTGAGACCCCACAGCAAGTATGTGACAATTAGCCACTGTAATTGGGACCTCACTGAGCACTGACCATCACTGACCAGAAGAAATAACAAATGCTTTCTGTTTCTGCTGTGAGTTTTAGACAGATCTGTTGTAGCTCAGGTATTGCCCATACATATGTATGTTGTTGTTGTTGTTGTTAAGTGCCCACTCTTAGCAACCCTGTAAGTGGTTTCCAAGGAGTGACTGGTGGGTTTGAACTGCTGACCTTTTGGTTAACTGTCCAATGCTTATCCTACAACATTATACAGGACTCTACGTATAGATGAGGTGGCTTCAAAAGTTTGTATCAAAATTCCATTATCTTTTACTTCCATTTTTCCATGAACGTTTTGAAGTCCCCTCATATATGAAAATCATATATGCATATAACTTCCTTTGTCTACCTAGTGTTATGGACTGAATCACGTCTAAAAAGATCTGTTGAAGATTTATGACCGATATCTGTAAATATGATCCTGTTTAGAAATGGGGGTCTTGTGTTAATGAGGTCATTTGGAGTAGCATGGGTCCTAACCCCAATCCCTTCTGAGTGGTGTCTTGTAGGTCGGACAGACAGCGCGTCATCGTGAGGTGCTGTGGTGTGGGAGCAGATGAACCAAGGAGCACTAAGAATTTCAGAGTTACGGTTGGAAGGGAGCACACACAAGACCACCCTCCCTTCTGACACCAACTGCAAGTTTTGGGGAGGTGGATTCCTTAAACCCCTCTCACCCTCAGATTGAATAATTTGCCAGAAGGTTTCAGAGAATTCACTGAAAGCTATTAAACTTATGGCTGATGTTTTATCAAAGGGGAAAAGGTGCAGATTAAAATCAGCCAAAGGAAGACGCACTGAAGGAGGACTCTGGGAGGCCTCAAGTGTGGAGCTTCCATTATTCTCCCCTGTGGAGTTTGGATGCATTACTTTCCCAGGGGTTCTGGTTTCAAGCAACAGTGCACACTAGCTGAAGCAACAAAAGGGGGTCCTTGGCTCATATAACTGAAAAAAAAAAAAAAAAATTCCAGGCAAGTGGGTTTCAGGCATGGCTCCATCAAGGCGCTGGCCCCATTTCTCTGTGATTTTCTCAAATCGGCTCTTCTTCATCCTCAGGCTGTCTTCCAGCACCATCCGGGACTTCAGATCTCTTTACTTTCCCAGGTCTGGGGTAAGACACCTCACCTTCCCATGTCACAAGGCTTGTAAAACTGTCCTGAGCTTTGTCTGTCCAGGCCTTGCTTCAGCAAGAGCTGCCTTTTGGATAGTCTGATGTAAATGACTGTTTAAGCAAACCAAGGAGGTGGAGTTGATGAGTGCTTCTAAATGGCATCTGGGCCCTGGGGCTCGAGAGATAATAGAAGTCCCTGCCAAGTGCTTTCTGCCCTGGCTTGCTGGCATCTGATTTTACCAAATAATTGAATAATCTCAGCTGCCAGGACACCGTGGCCTGCCAGTTCAGTTCTATATGTGGGTCTGCTTGAAGATCTATAGCATCAACACTCCGATTTTGGAGATTCTACTACATAGTGGTTACGAATCGGGCTGCAAACCGCAAGGTCAGCATTTTGAAACTACCAGGTGTTCCGCGGGAGAAAGATGAGGCTTTCTGCTCCCGTAAAGATTTACAGCCTCGGAAACCCTGTACAGGGTCGCTATGGGTCAGAACCAACTCCACAGCACATAACAACAACTACATATTAGGAGTCCTGGTGTGACGCTGTGGGTTAATGTGCCAGACTGCAAAGCCGTTTGTACTGCAAGGTCGGCGGTTCATGCTCACCAGCTGCTCCTTGGAAACCCTAGACAAGGTCCCTATGGGTCAGAACCAACTCGACGGCACTTAACAACAACAACTGCATATTAATGAAATCCTGGTGTGGCACTGTAGGATAAGCACTAGATGGCTAACTGCAAGGTCAGTGGTTCGAACCCACCAGCCACTCCTTGGAAACCCTATGCAGGGTGGGTATGAGTCGGAACAGACTCAACAGCACTTAATAACAATAGCATTACATATAATGGCAAACACTACAATTTCCCCACTTCCCACATTGAATATAACAATTAGTAGGACTTGAGCTCGGTTGCAGTATGACTCTGTCTGTAACCATTCATGGTGATTGATTTTGTTGGCATGTTTCTGAATTGAGTCAATATATTTTCTTGGGCCCTTGCAAAGTTCACAGGCCTTTGACCTGGGACTGTTGTACCTAATGAAGTAATCAGCCTGGCTGAGGCCGTGGAAAGTGTGTTCCCTGAAAGAACACCAGGCCTGGAGGCAGCTGGACTGGACCCTGGCTCTGCCATTTACTAGCTGAGTGACCTTGGGCAAGCTGCCAACCTCCCTGGACAACTTGTTAAATGGAGATAAGAATGTCTGCATGTCTTCCTTGGGTACCTCCCAGAGAAGCCTTCCTACTAGCTGTCAAGAGTGGAGGGGATTAATTGGGTCTTGCTGGAGAGCCAAGTAAACCCAGTTCCTTTGGGATTCGTCCAGCGGACACTTACTGACTGCCATTTATAAACCCAGCTCTGAGCCGGGCTCTGGAGAGGCAGGGCTTGCTGATGTGGACAGTCATCCAGGCTGACAGCCTTTCACTCCATGGAGAGGAAAGGTAAAATCACACTGGGATTCAGAGCCTGAGAGAACCATAGAAAAACCAGTAATGGCAGCTTCCTTTCCTCGTTGTTATGTGCAGTTGAGTTGGTTCTAACCCAGAGCGATCCTGTATAGGGTTTCTGAGGAGCGGATGGTAGCTTTGAAAACTGACCTTATGGTTCCAACTGACCTTTCAATCCAGCGCTTTATCCTGCAGCACCACACCAGTACTCCCCTTTCCTCATGGCAGAAGGTCAAATCCACAAACCAAGGTAACCGTCAGGAAGGGGCAGGGTGCATTGCGTAGAGACCTGGGCAGCAGGGGCCTCTCTTGGTGCCATCGCACAATTCCCTTCTTCCTTGGGTTTGCCCACATGTGTGGCATGGTGGGCTAATGCGTCAGACTGCAAAGTTGTTTGAACTGCAAGGTCGGTGGTTTGAGCTCACCAGCTGCTCCTCAGAAACCCTATACAGAGTCGCTATGGGTCGGAATCAACTCGACGGCACTTAACAACAACAATCAGTGGTTACGAGTTGGACTGCTAACCTCAAGGTCAGCTAGTTCGAAACTACCAGTGGTTCCATGGGAGAAAGATGAGACTTTCTGCTCCTATAAAGATTTACAGCCTTGGAAACCCTATATAGGGTCGCTATGAGTCAGAACCGACTTCACGGCACTTAACCACCACAAGTATACCTAGCAAAGGGTACACCATTCAGACAAACGCTCCACGTACAAGTCAGTGACATTGTTTATAGTCTTCACATTGTGTAACTGTTCTACCACCACGGATACTGCTATACTGCCCCCTAAGTATCTATCTCACCCGCCCCTCTGCCTGCCTCCTTTAAAGTACAGAGACCATCTTCCCTGCCCATTCAGGTCTTATCAGCAGGCATGCCTCCCTGGCCCCAGCCCTTTCCATTCCCATCTTTACTGTAACTGTGCCCCGACCCCACACCGTTCCAGAAATACTGCTCACCTGACCCTGCTGAAGTGTTCACGGTTTGGCCATACCTTCTGTAAAAGAATGCAGACAACCTTGCTTAGTTGGTGACGGTGTTTTCTGTTTCTTTGTGTGTTGTTTTTCTTTGCCTTTGAAAGGGGAAGGGTGGTATGAACAATGAGAAGTTCGCCTTGATTTTCTAAAAATTGTTATTATACTTACTTATGTCATTTTGTAAGTGAGAACATACAATATTTGTGTCTTTGTGACTGACTTTCATTGTAATGCCCTCCAGGTTCATCTATATTCCAAGAACTCCTTTTCTTCATTGCTTTGTAGCATTCCATTGCATGCCTGTGCCACGTTTTTCATATGCATTCATCTGTTAATGGCCACTTAGGTTGTTTCTATCCTTTTGCTATTGTGAATTATGAACATAAGTGTGTGCCGGGAGCCAGCCCCAGCAAACTTATTCCAGGGTTTTTCCAAAAGCGTATGTGGCATCGGCTGATTACGGAGTCATAGGCCATAATAAATTCAAAATCTTCTCATTACATGCTTTATTATTATTATTTCTATGGCTACTCTAATACTCTACTTCTCTCATTCTTTACTGTCCAGCTCATTCTTTACTCCCTTGGTCTCCTGCTCATATCTTCTGTTTCCTTTCTCCCTTCCCCTGGCTCCTGCTTCCCTTCTCTCCTCTCCTGCTCCCCTCTTCTGCTCCCCTCTTCTGTTCCCTTCTTCTGTGCCCCTCTTCTGCTCCCTTTACTAGCTTCCATTCTCTCCATTACTCCCTCTAGCCTCCCTCCATTCTTGTCTCGTCTCCTCTCCATCTCATATTCCTTCTTCTCCCCCTATTCTTGTCACTACTACCTCTCTGTTCTGTCTTACAACCCCCTTATATACCATTACAGAAAACATTGTATTCATAGTAATCAATGACATCAAGGTACAATCTATCTTGAGGCACATTCCTTATGGTTTACAATTCTTAAATTTACAACAGGGATGAGAAGTTACAGCAAAAACATTATCTCAAGGCATAGGAGACATTCAGGCGCCTTGAAACCTTTTAGTTAAACATTTGTTCATACATAAATCTATTCTTTTCTATGGGAAACAAGTTAACCTTCACATATTTCTTAACCTTTGTCTGTTAAATCTTGTTAATTTTAGTTGTTAGGTGCAATTAACTCTCCATTAACTTCTTCCATACTCTATCTGTTTATAGCCTACAAAAACACTTATCAGGGAAACTGAGGTTATGAAAAACAACTTCTCTAATTTACTGATCATTAATTTAAGAAAGTCTAAGTCAGACTTTTTATTTAGTATCTGTATATACCCAAAGCCTTTATCTAATTGTTTTTAGAAATTCTTGTACCCACAGTCCTTATTTATGGCTCTTCAAGTTTAGGATTCTTTATTGCCTTAAACTAAGGCTACAAGGAAGAATGTTTACAATCACTAAACCTAAGCTGGCAGTAATTCAATTGACAAGTCCTGTCTCCTAGCAGTCTTAAGAACATTGTTAATATAAGTATTAAAACTACGTATGATTACAAGTAGAATAAAATGTAGCTAATGTGTGGCTTCTAACTTTTAATGAGAATATACTAAAGTGTATGAGAGTCAAAAATCTAAAGTAAAAGGGATACTAATAAAATCATGAATAAATCAGAGAATGTTTCACCAAGAGAAAAATTCCACTAGGGGTCTGTGCATAAAAATAATAAAACAACTCTTTGTGGCTCTGCCATCCAAAGAGAGGAAGAAAGAAAGAAAGAAAAGGAAAAAGAAAAGAAAGTATTTCATTGTTGCTTTGCAAAGACAATGAATTCTTCACGCGCAGGTTCCCCCGTGTCTCATTTCTTTATTTCAATTCCTCGATTAATGTCTCAATTTCTTCATTTTTATTCCTTAATTAATTATGGCCCTGGCCAAGTATGCATATATGTCTGTGCCTCTTCTATTAGCTCCCAAGGAGTGGAATTGCAGAGCCCTGGTGTGGCGCTGTGAGTTAATGCGCTGGACTGCAAGGTTGGTTTGAACCTCAAGCTCAGCAGGTCAAGCTCACCAGCCGTTCCTCTGGAACCCTGTACAGGGTCACTATGAGGGGGAACTGACTCAACAGCACTTAACAATAACAACAACCTGTCAGCTCGATCTCTAGGTTTTTGAAGAACCACCAGACTGTTTTCCACAACAGTTTTACCATTTTATATCCCTGCTAACAGGTGTGGCCCTGTGGGTTAATGTGCTGGACTGTAAGGTCAGTTTGAATTTCAAGGTCGGCTGTTCGAGTTCGCCAGCCGCTCCTCAGGAACTCTATACAGGGTCACAATGAGTTGGAACTGACTCGAATGCACTTAACAACAACAACAACAACAATGGATGAGGATTAGGAACTGCTTTAAAAAAATTTTTTTTTCTTTTTACATTTTCATTTTCTTTTATAATTATATAAATATATATCTAATCAGAGTCAAATCGATAAAATAAGATATATTGAATAAGCCCTAATTTCTGTTTATTTATTTCCCACTTTATTTCTTTTGTTTAAACCACCAGTGTTGACTTTTTACATGTGAGAAAATATATACTTAGATTTTCATCTTCTCTCAGTAGCCCATGAGAACCATTTCCTCCTCTTTATTTTCTCCTTTTGACCGCGCCTTCTGGAGGTCACATGGCATTAGGAAAGAGAGCTGTTCACTGTTTTTTGTTGTTGTCCTTCCCTGGTTTTTCAATGGCTGCAAAGGACTCTTTTGTGTGCTGTGTTGTTGACTCAGCCAGGCCTCCATGGATGGATTTGACGTCTTGCCAGCCTTCTGCTGTTACAGACAGAGCAGTAATAAATAGCCTGGCACTTGGGTCTTTCTGTGTTGCTTCTAGCATGCCCTTAGGTTAGCGATTCCTAGAAGTGGGTTTACAGGATCAAAGGGTACCTGCACACATAGTTTTGTTGGATGTGGCCAAATTCCCTTTGGGCGGGATGGTGCCCTTTCAAATGCCCACTAGCAATGTGTGAGAATGCTAATTTTCTCACAGCCTGCACAAGAAAGTGTTTTGTTAAGCTTTAGAAGTTGGGCCGATCTGATCTTGGAGGAATGGTTTCCCAGAATCTAATACGTTTCTTCCCATAGGCAAGGCTGAGCAGATTTTCATATAGATTTGAGGCTTTAACCTTACTTTTTCTGTAGGCAGTTGACATTTTTAGATCCTTATTTTCCTTTTCTTGTTTGGTTGTTACCCTTCTTAATCTATATTTTCAGAAGCTCTTAATATACTAGGAATATGAACCCTTTGTCTGTGAAATAGATTCCAACTTTCTTCCCAATCTTTAAAATTTTTGCTTATTTACTTTTTTGTTTTATTTTCTTAACATACAAAAGTTCAATGTATTTAAATTTATGTATCTTTATTGCTTATTAATAAATTTATTGGGTCATTAAAAACTCCTCACCAAAAAGTCTGGTCCCAGATGGCTTTACTGGTGAATTCTACCAAACATTCAGAGAAGAGGTGATACCAATTCTATTTAAATTATTCCAGAACATAGAAAGGGATGAAAACTCCCAAATTAATTTTATGAGATGAACATAACCCTAATATCCAAAGCAGGCAAAGACATTTAATAAAATTGTAGTCCAATAATACTCATGAACATGGATACAAAAATTCTCAACAAAATCCTAATGAATAGAACCCAACAACATATCAAAAAGAAAATTATACATCATGACCAAGTGAGATTCGTCTCAGGCATGCAAGGATAGTTCAATATTAGAAAAATAATCAATATAATCCACCATGTAAATAAAACCGAGGAAAACAACCACATGATTGTATTGAGGGATACAGAAGAGACATTTGACAAAACACAGCATCACTCAACAAATAGGAATAGAAGGGAAACTCCTTAACATAATTAAGAACAGAAATACAAAACCGACAGTCAACATAACTCTCACTGGAGAGATTCTGAAAGCATTCCCCTTGCAAACAGGAACCAGACAGGGATGCTGAGGATGCCCTTTATCACCATTCCTATTCAATATTGTGTTGTAAGTCTCAGCCAGAGAGGGATATTAAAGGCAAGGAAGAGGTAAAACTCTTTGATATGATCCTATACATAGAAAATCCCAAAGATTCAGCAAGAAAATGATTGGAATTTACTGAAAGATTTAGCAAAGTGGCAGGGTACGAGATCAATCTACAGAAACCAGTTGGATTCCTTTACACTAGTAAAGAGAACACTGAAAACAAAATGGAGAAAACAATATTATTTACAATAATTACCCAGAAGATGAAATAATTAGCAATAAATTTAAGCAAGGAAACAAAAGACTTGTGCAAAGAAAAGTACAAAACACTACTACAAGAATCCAAATGAATTCTAAAAATGGAAGACTATACCATGTTTGTGAATTAGAAGACTTCACATTATGAAGATGTCAACTACCCAAAGCAATCTATAAGCAATCCCAGTCCAGATTCACCATCACACTTTAAAGAGACAGAAAAACTAATCACTAACTTTATATAAGGAGCTCTGGTAGCGTAGTAGTTACGAATCGGGCTGTGAACCACAAGGTCAGCAGTTCAAAACTACCAGCTGTTCCGTGAGAGAAAGATAAGGCTTTCTGCTCCTGTAAAGACTTACAGGCTCGAAAACCCTGTACAGCGTCACTATGAGTCGGAACTGACTCCATGGCACATAACGACCACCCAACTTTATATGGAAAGGAAAAAGGCCCTAGATAAGGAAAACATTATTGAAGAAGAACAAAGTAGGAGGCCTTTCACTTCTTGATCTCAAAGTGCACTACATCACCACAGTGGTCAAAACAGTCTGGAGCCGGTTCCACAAAAGACACATTGAACACTGGAACAGAATTGAGAACCCAGAAGTAAATCCATCCACACAGAGTCAGCTGATGTTTGACAAAGGGTCCAAACACACTAAATGGAGAAGAGATGGCTCTTAAATAAATGGTAGACTGGTAAAACTGGAAATCTGTTTGCAGGAGACTAAAACAAGACTCCTATCACACACCACTTACAAAAACGAAATCAACATGGATTAAAGACCAAAGTGGAAAACCTAGAACTGTATGGAAAAAAAAAAAAAAAAAGACTTTGATACATGGCATAAATACACTATCAAACATATCTAAAAATGCGAACAGAAAACAAAGTAGATGACCAGGACCTCCTAAAAATTAGACACTTATGTGCATCAAAAGATTTCCTCAAAAGAGTGAAAAAGGAACCCACAGACTGGGGGAAAAATGGTAGACATACAGACAAGGAACAATTGCTAAAATTTGTAGAAAAATCTAGCATCTCAACAAGAAAAAGACAAATAATCCAATTTTTAAATGGGCAGAGGACATAAACAGACATTTTACCAAAGAAAGCATTCCGGTAACCAACACACATATGAAGAAAAGCTCACAATCATTAGCCATCATTGTTGTTGTCAAGTGCCATCCAGTTGGTTCTGACTCATAGTGACCCTGTATAGGGTTTCCGAGGAGTGGCTGGTGAGTTTGAACCACTAACTTTACAGTTCAAGTTAACCTTGTGGTCCAGTGTTTACCCTACAGTGCCACATCAGCCATTTCTTTACTTTGCTCAGTATACAGGTTGAATAAGTATGGTGAAAGAACGCAACCTTGTCGCACTATTATTACCTAGTAACCTTTAAACAGGGTGTTTTCAAATGTCCACATATTAGATTTTTTCCTCTTGGTCTTCCTATTGTTGATTTCTAATTTTATAACAACATGATCTGAGAAGATGCTTTGTAGTATTTTGATGTTTTTAAATTTTATTGAGTCTTGCTTTGTGTCCTAACATCTAGTCTGTTCTGGAGAACGTTCTGTGTCCACTGGAAAAGAATGTGTATTATGCTGTTGTTGGGCTGAGTGCTGTGTATAATCTATGAGGTCAAGTTGGTTGATTGTGTTCTTTCCAGTCCTGTCCTTTATTTAAAGTGACATATTAAAGCCTCCTGGAGTCCTGGCGTGGCACTGTTGATGAATGCGCTGCACTACAAAGTCAGTTTGAACTGCAATGCCGGCAGTTCAAGCTCACCAGCTGCTCCTCAGAAAGCCTATACAGGGTCTCTGTGGGTCAGAACTGACTAAACGGCACTTAACAACAACATGAAAACCTTCTATTAATACCGCTGCTGCTGTTCGGTGCCATCAAGTTGCTTCTGATTCATAGTGGCCCTAAGCACACCAGAATGAAACACAGCCGGATCCTGTGCCAACCTCACAATTGTTACTACATTTGAGCCCATTGCTGCTGTCCATCTCATGAGGGTCTTCCTCTTTTTCTCTTCCACTTTACTAAGCATGATGTTCTTCTCCTGAGACTGGTCCCTCCTGTTAACATATCTGAAGTTAACATTTCTGTTAACATGTAAGAGATGAAGACTCGCCATCCAGGTTTCTAAGGAACATTTTGACTGTATTTCTTACAACACAAATTTGTTTGTTCTTCTGGCAGCCCATGGTACTTTTAAGAATCTTCTCCAACTTTATTACTGTAGAGTTTTCTGTCTCTTCACTTCTAGAAGAGTTTGGTTTATGTAATTTGAGGCTCTTTCATTGCAAGCATAGATATTTATTATGGTTATGACCTCTTGTATAACCTTGGAAATTTTATAGGGTACTCCTGCTTTGTTCCCGTAGGGTCACGATGAGTCACAATGAACTCACTTACAGTAGGTTTGGGGTTTGGTGAATTGCTTCAGAATGTTGAGTCAGAGTTAGGAAAATTCTTCTCATTCCCAAATTACAAAAGATTTCTCCATGCTTTCTTTTGGATTTTATATGGTTCCCTTTGCACATAAATTCTTTCGCTCCTTTGGAATGCATCTTGGAGCCCGAGGAGCACCTCCAGTTATCAGAACACGGCCTTTTAAAGCCCCCATTCTTTCTCCGGGGGCTGTGATACTGACGTTATCATGCTAGTTCCAGGTGAGTTGATTTCTAGTCACAACTCCAGAGTAGAACTTTACTCCAAAGGATTTTCATGACTATGCCCTTTCAGAGGCAAATAGACAGACCTTTCTTCCCAGGTGTCACTGCGTGGGTTTAAGCCCTCAACCTTCTGGGCAGTGGTGAAACGCTGGCCAAAGACTCTTGTCAAAGACAGATTTCTATACCCACCTGGGACTATTTCCAGGTTTTCTACTCTGTTTCTCAAAGGAATCACTTAATTTTCAATGTAAAGCTTTGTCTCTGCTTTATTCTCTTGCCTACCAAGATAACCCCAGCCTGTCAGAGACAACCCTGGCCTCAGGTTGAATATATGTAGGGTTAGGTTCAGGACTGGGGATTGGGGTGAGGAGGCTGGAATTCTCCATGTGGCACCAAAGTCCTTTGTTATTCCAGGCTCAGAGAACAAGCTTTGGAGGCAAATGCTCTTGAGGGGGAGATATGCCGGCTTGAAACTCACAGTCAACCACACTGCAGATGAGAGGCGTTTTTGGAGAATCTGCTTTTGAGAGGAAGGGAGTGGGCAGGAGGGCTCTGTGGCTGGAGGAGGCATCCTATTCTGTCTCTGGGGAAGGGATGGGTGAGGCGAATATTCTATACTTACAACTGTAGAAGTAGATGGGGAATCACATGCTTGGGGAGTGGTGGTGGCCTTCAAGGGTCATTTCTTTCTAAGGAAGACAGAACAGTCATCTCTCCACCCACCTAACCATCCACCCACCCTTTCCTCCCCTAAATAATTACTTAACTTCTACTCCATAGCAGGCACCCTATTCTCTGCTGTGAGGGAAGAGTCCAGCCATTGCTTTTACTTTGCTTTGGAGTGATAAGAATAGAAACTCAGTGGTTATGAGATTGAGTACTAAAAACATCATAAAAGGGAGTGTGGGCCTGGTTTAATTAGTAATGATCAACAGAGCTATTTAGGGAAATGAGCACTCTCTTATTTAAACTCCACTGGACCCAAACACAAGTTGCAGGAGGGACGGGGTCAAAGAGTGGAATGAATGGAACTAGCTGTTAGTGGCATGTGGAGTTACCTTTCACAAATTATTTTCTGAGTTCAGATCGAAGCTTAGGGGGCAGTGAGCATATTTTAATCATGGGGGAACCATCTAGAAAAGGAGGGTGAGAAGGCGGCACAACTGGAAGAAGGTCATTCACGTTGCTGAATTGTTCATGTAGAAATTGTTGCTCTGGATTTAGCTGTGTAGATTTTCAACAACAAGAAAAATAAATGATTTTTTTAAAAGCACACAGAAAACACGACTTTCCAGAAGACAAGCTTGAAGTTTGTGGTTGCTGTTATATGCCATCGAGTTGGTTCTGGCTCACAGTGACCCTGTATGGGGTTTCTGAGGAGCGACTGGTGGGTTTGAGCCACCGACCTTGTGCTTAACAGGGTGCTTCTCCTGTAGCATCACACCAGGAATCCAGACTTGAAGTTTAGAGGGGGACACATCATTTCCAGTTTGGGGACTCTAGGGTGAATTCAATGAAGTGATTTGCTGCAAAACATAGTTTGGTGGGTTAGCTTTCTGTGGGTAAATTGGTGTGCCTCCAGCTTGGGCTTTAGGTTGGGAGGGGTCCTTTTGGGCACCTCACAGCTCTTACTCCCTCCAGACTCTTAAAGACAGGCCCTAAAGTAGGTGTTCAAGAAGAAGGTTCATCTTACTCTCCTCTCTGGATGATGAAAGGGCCCTTAGTGGCACAGTGCTTAAAATGCTTGGTTGCTAACCAAAAGGTCAGCGGTTGGAATTCACCAGTCGCTTCTCAGGAAAAAGAAGAGGCAAACTGTTTCCTCAAAAATGTACAGCCTGTTAGTTTCAGAAAGGAGCTCTGGTAGCATAGTGGTTATGAACCGGGCTGCTAATCTTACGGTCAGCAGTTCGAAACTACCAGCTGTTCCATGGGAGAAAGATGAAGCGTTCTGCTCCTGTAAAGATTTACAGCCTGGGAAACCCTGTACAGGGTCGCTGTGAGTCAGAACCGATTCCACGGCACGTAACAACAACATTACTTTCAGAATGATGGGGGTAATGTAGAATCCTCACCAAATAATTTTCCTCTTCTCCAGATGGATCTGGTGAAAGGGGATAGGGGATTATGCTGATAGGATTTGATGATTCCATTGTCAGTAATTGTTAGCAGGATTCATTGTGATTGTCACAACTGTAATTGTAGAAGACATGTAGCTTAAATGGGGGAGTAGTTCATCCTTAATTTTAGGACCATCAGGAAGGAACAGCATGAGTGGAGCATGAGACCCCTACCTAGAAAAGTGGCAACAGCAGAGACGATGACAGAGGTGGTGGCCTGGAGAGACAGAGCAGCTGCGGGCTCTGGGCCCATGGACTGAGTTAGGCTATGTGCCTGCCAGCAGGAGGCTGGCTTGCAGAAAGTGCCCTTAGGACATTTAAATGAATATATATTTTTTGTTTTGTACGTATCCATTAAATATTTTTACCTTGTTATTTGTGAAATATAAGATGTAAAAGGGAAGCCACAGGGAGGAAGTAGGTTAACTGTTGTTGCAGGGAGGGGGTTGTAATCACTGAAATGAAACAAAGCGTATAATATGTTGAATGTAAAACTGATGATCTTGTCTGTTAACCTTCATTCAATTCACAATAAAAAGTTTAATAATATAATAATAATAATAATAATAAAGTCCATCCTAGGAAACCGGATAAGCATTTCTACTCAGTTCTACAGAGTTGCTATGAGTTGGAATTCACTCAATGACGGTGATTGGTTTTTGTTTGGGGGGGGGCGGGGAGTGGTGCAGCACTAGGGTGGTGATCTAATACCAGTTCGACCCACCTCACAAGGTGGTGGTGAGGCACGGCATATGTGAAGACACTTTAGGGCCTGCAAAGCGCCCACAACATTCAGATGGCTCATGTGGCCTAGATTTTGCAACTACTACTGGTACTGCCCAACAGCCATCCATAGCTCAGGCCCCTGCACCTCCCTTACCACGGAAATAAGTGAATAAACAAAGGCTGCGGTGAACATACTCTGAATACTTCTTCAAGTTGTACAGCTATTCTTGCTAGCCTTCCCAGTGACTCCACCACCATTAACATAAACTCACGCCCCCCTAAGCACAAAGTTCCTCTTCCTCCCTCCACTCTCAGATGGCCCCAGAGTCCCGTCTGCCAAATGGGCACCATGGACCCCCCACCTGCACCCTGACTGTCAAGTTACCATTCTGGCTGATGGACGATACCAACTCTAGTGACACTATTGTCTTGGTGGCCCCTTCCATGTGGCACCTGCCTGCCATGGACCCTTGGTCATTTTGGTGTCAGGGGGTGTTCCTCTACTGATGCCACTGTGGCCCTTCCTGTTTCTTTGACCCCCTGTCCCCACTTCTGTCCTCAGCAGTTACCCCCATGTCACCTGAGAGACTCCTCTTATGACACCTGTTCCAGTCACACCATCTTTCCCTCATCAAAAGAGAAACTCCTCTTCTCTTGCCTTTGCCCCATGTGACGTGCCTTCCAACCGCCCCTCTGTCCTGGTTGTTCTCACCAGCGTCTTCCCACCCTGGGTGGAGAACAGAAGGCTGTATATCTCCCAGAATGCAGTTGTGTCATATTGTTTGGTGGGGACATGCTGCTACAGGAACTTTTCAAGGACCCTGCAGAGAATTGACCAAGAAATTCCATGATGAAACCAAGTAGATGTGGCCACTTGGAGTGGGTGAAGGTTGAGATGCTTCTGGATGGTTCTCCCTTCCTCTCTAGATAATGATCATCTTATTTTCATAGAGAAAACCAAGCCCATAAGATCAAATTTCAGGGTTTGGGGGTGTGAAGTTAACTTAAGAGGGTCAGCCAGAGGAATGAGAGATGTAGCATGGAGTTTGAAGTTCCTAAGAACGTGGCATCAGGATTGGAGAGAGACTCATTAACAACCTGTGATACGCAGATGATACAACGTTGCTTGCTGAAAGCAAAGAGGACTTAAAATACTTACTGATGAAGACCAAAGACCACAACCTTTGGTATGGGGTGCACCTCAATATAAAGAAAGCACAAATCCCCACAACTGGACCAATAAATGACATCATTCATGATAAATGGAGAAAAGATTGAAGTTATCAAAGATTTCATTTTGCTTGATCAACCATCAACACTCATGAAATCAAAGGACGTATTACATTAGGCAAATCTGGTGCACAAGACCTCTTTAAAGTTTTGAAGAGCAAAGATGCCAGTTTGAGGACTAAAGTGCACCTCACTCAAGCAAGCCATGGTGTTTTCAATATGCATGTGAAAGTTGGACAATGAATACGGAAGACTGTAGAAGAATTGATGCATTTGAGTTTTAGTATTGGAGAAGAATATTAAAGGTACCATGGACTGTCAGAAGAACAAACAAATTTGTGATGGAAGAAATACAACCAGAATGTTCCTTAGAAACATTCTAAGATGGTGAGATTTCATCTCTCATATTTCAGAAGGGACCAGTCCCTGGAGAAGGACATCTTGCTTGGTAAAGTGGTAAGTCAGCTAAAAGGGGCAGATGGATTGGCATAGTGGCAACAACAATGGGTTGAAATGTAGCAGCAATGATAAGGATGGAGCAGGAGCGAGTGGTGCTTCATTTTGTTGAGCATAGGGTTACTATGAGTCGGAACTGATTCAACGGCACTTAACAACAACAACAACAACAAGCTTGTTCTGATCTCTCTCTTGAGTGTTTTTCTCATCAATTCAGTGCAGTAAATGGTCTTCCATCAAGCTAGTGCCAGGTGGTATTGTTGTTGTTGTTGTTGTTGAGTGCCGTCGAGTCGGTTCCGACCCACAGCGACTCTGTATAGGGTTTCCGAGGAGCATCTGGTGAGTTTGAACTGCCAACCTTGCAGTTCAAACGGCTTTGCAGTCTGGCGCATTAACCCACAGGGCCACACCAGGACTCCTTGGAAACAGGTGATTACTGTGTGGCCCAGACACAAGAGGTTGGAGGGAGCCCAACTTTGGGGCAACTAAGCAACTGAACCATTATGTAAAAGAACCTTGATGGGCTGGCCTGGCACTGGAGGCTGCTGGGAGGCTATTCTAGACCTTGTGTGGCCCCACATCTCCTAGGAAGAGAAATTCAGGTGCCAATCCCCTTTATTCCAAGAGGTATTTGGGATCTGCTGAAAAGTATTAGTGTTTTTGGCTTGTTGAGTTTTCAACATACTGTGTTTAAAGAGAACGAATTTGGAGCAATATTGTTGGGAGAGGAAGTTTCATCATCTTAGGCTTGGCACCCAGAACCAGGCAGTCTGTACACAGGTGACTAGGACATTTGGCTCCATGAGGCACTAAAAAAGAAAACTGAAGACTGGCCTCTGACCTTATGAAAGCTTTGGTTTTCTGATGAAAACCGAGTTTACTCTCTAGAAGAAGAGCCTCAGCAAAGAGCTCTGCTTTGTCTAGAAGACAGCCAATGCAAATGCATGTAAGCTTCCTGCAGATATATAGGATTCCCGGCCCCCATGTTCATGCTTGCAAGGAACCTGATGAAAGGGAAACTGATCCCCAGATTCCCTGGAGACCTCCTGGGGTCTTCTTGTTCTGGGAGGAGAACCATTGTCTTCAAGTCAATTCGAACTCATGGTGAACCCATGTGTTATAGAATAGAAGTACTCCATAGTACTTTCTTGGCCGCCATCTTTCTTCTGTGGGCTGCTGGCTGGGTTTGAACCATCAGCCTTTAGGTTAGTGGTCAAGCACAAACCATTTACTCCACCCAGGGGGACCTCAGGACTTCCTTATTTGTTGTTTTATTTGTCTGAATGCTTTCTCCCTAAGTCTGCTGAGCTGTAACCCCTTCTCAGCTTTCCCTGACCACACCCAAAGTGACCCCTCCCCTGACAACTCATCTCCTTCTACATCATTACTGTTTTTTCTTTACAGATGTTGGTAGCAGTTGTTGAGTTGGCTTCTGACTCATGGTGACCCCACGCACGACAGAATCAGATGCTACCTGGTCTTCTTGCTCAAGTGTGGATTGAGCTGTTGTAAGCCATAGGTTTTTCATTGGCTGGTTTTCTGAAGTAGATCATCGGGCCAGTCCATTCCAGTATGGAAGCTCCAGTAACACCTGTTCAGCATCAGCGCACCATGTAAGCCTCAACTGGCATATGGTTCATTGGTGTGCGTGAGGAGAATTGGCTAGGAGTCAAAGCCGGGTGTCCTTTATGGAAGGTAAGACTTCCACCATGGAGCCACCATTGTCTCACTTCCTTAGAGTCCTTATTCTTTCTTTCTTATTATTTTTCAAATCTTTGTAAAAATATATATAACACAACGTTTGCCATTTCAACATTTTTTAGGTGTCCAGCTTTCTCCAGCCTCCACTGACAAGGGTTAAACTCAGTGTTGGGTCTCACTGTTATGATCATTGATGGAGCCCAGGGCCTAGAACCGTGTCTGGTGTCTGGCGGGTACCCAGTCAGTATCTGTTCAATTGGTACATGGTACTTGGTTTGGAGATCCCTGGGTGCCACAACAAGTTTGCACTCAACTACTGTACAGGGTTGCTATGAGTCGAAACCGACTCCATGGCACATAACCACCACCTCCACTGGAAAACTGGTGTGGTTGGGGCATCTGACCTACTCTAGCTGCACAAAGGGGAAGGAGAAGCCAGATCAGCCATCCAAGGCAGATTTTTCTGGGATGGAGGTCAGATATATACCTTCTCTCTTTAACCTTTTCCCCAAAGCTGACACCAGCCATCCCTCTCACATGCTTGCTGCTACTTTACTGGGTTTGAGAATTTGTTGTGATGGCCATACAGAACTCATAGACCATATTCAACAGGTATGGGAAGAAGCAGGTTACTACTCAAGATCAGGAATAACTCAGGGCAGCTTCCTGGCCATGCTTATAGGCAGGTTTCTCTGTGGTTCTTGGTCCCTCAGGTCTCTTGGACCACCCTGGCCTCTGTCCTGATCTAGCAAATGTTACCAAGCTAATTAGCTCCACCAATAGTGCCCAGAGGCACCCCACTCATCCAGAAGTCTCTTGCCTGAAGGCACTCAGCTCTCTCACTCTCGGTCTGACAAGCCTAGCTCTGCCCACGGGGTTGCCATAAACTGGAAGAGTTCAAGAGCAAAGATGTCAGCTTGAGGACTAAGGTGTTTTCAATAACTTCATATGCATGCGAAAGCTGGACGGTGAATAAGAAAACCATAGAAGAATTGGTGTATTTCAATTGTGGTGTTGGAGGAGATTATTGAAAGTGCCATGGGCTTCCAAAAGAACCAACAGATCTGTGTTGGAAGACGTGCAGCCAGAGTGCTCCTTGGAAGCCAGGATGGTCAGACTTCGTCCCTCATACTTCAGACATATTGTCAGGAGGGACCAGTCCCTGGAGAAGAATATTATACTAGGTGAAGTGGGAGGTCAGAGAAAAAGAGGAAGACCCCCATCGAGATGGATGGGCATAATGGCAGCAGTAATGGGCTCACGCTTAACAATGGTTGTGAGTTTGGCGCAGACTACACAGTGTTTTGTTCTGTTGTGCATAAGGTCGTGGAGACTTGGAATCAGCTCAACGGCACCTAACAACAACAACAATAACAAATGGCAACATGTTTGGTTTGCTTTTTATCACTAGGATTGGGGTGGAGAAAGAAAGACTGTGACTTAGAGAGAGAAGACGGGCTGCCTGGAGTTGATGACCTTTCCTTTGTCAGCTTTCTTCTTCATATTGTCCTCCTGATGAGACACATCACCTGCCTCTGTACCTTTAAGCACATTCACCAGGAAGAAGGTGATGCTGTAAGACTTGCAATCTTTGTCCTCCAGGGTCAGAAAGCTCAAATTGTGTATAATCTTACTGAAGACGGTCCACTGCTCAGAAACTTCAACCCCCCTGGGGAATGGTGAGGCTCCAGTTGCAACAGGCAAGCTCAAAATGCCTGGAATTTCCAGAGGAACTGAAAGCCCAACCTCAGCACTAACGGCTGACCCTAGCCACCCCCACAGCTAGCTCTGCTTGAAGCCCAGAGCAAGCCTATTTTCCCAGAAGCACACTCTTCACAAACCCCTAGTGCGCCACAGAACTGGGCCACTGGCCAAAGCCCCTGTTGGCTGAGCCCACTGAGGACCCGGGAGGTCCCACACTAAGGCCTGACAACTGACTTAGAAACCAAAGTCAGGGTCTTTCTTGGTGTATAGTGTCTGTCACCATCTCTGTCTCTTATTCAATGAGTAGTTGTTAAATGGGGACAGGATCCAACCTTCATGCCATCCATAATGAATAGAAGGTCAAAAGTCAGAAAAGACGTTCCCATGACAACACAGAGGCCAGTGTCCTATCTCTGCTTCATAACAGTTAAAAGAAGGGGCCCATGGTAGGGTTTTGAACAAGAGCCAAGGCGGCAGTTGGACTGTGCCTCCAACCAATCTGGAGGAAGAAATAGGTGCAAAGAAAGACAGTATTCAGTGCTGCAAGTGGCCTCCCTCTCTTGCTCAATCCCTCTCTCTCTCTCTGAAATTCTCCCCACCCACAGGCACCCGCTGTTTCTGTCCCATGATTGGTGTGTGGGGAGAAGAGAATTGCCTGCCCAGCTGCAGCTGGCCACGTGGATACAGACTGTAGGTCGTGGAGCACAAGGGATCCAGGCTCAGAGTGATGTTCCCCTACCATTCTGAGCCTGGATCCCCGATTAGCCTTTGAGTACCTTCCTTTTTCTACCACCCAGGGGACTAAGGACTTTGCTGTCTCCCAAACCACACAACCAGACTCATGACTTTTCTTGCAGGAAGGCTTTTGGGGGATTGATGGGAAGAGCACCTGATCAGAGATGGGACCTATGAAGTTCCTCATGGAAAGTGACTTTATAGAATCTACATGAAAGTTGCACCTTGAAAAGAGAAAAAAAGACGATTGTGGTGTTGGTGAAGAATATTGATTATACGGGTGGTGGTGGTCATTATGTGCCATGGAGTCAGTTCTGACTCATAGAGACCCTGTATAGGCTGTAAATCTTTACAGGAGCAGAAAGCTTCATCTTTCTCCCATGGAGCCACTGACGTTACAGTTGGCCTTACAGATATAAGTCCAGCTTGTAATCCACTATCCTACAGAGCTCCATTTGACTATACTGTGAACTGCCAAAAGAAGGGAAAAAATCCATGTTAGAAGATAATCCAACCAGGATGCTCCTTAGAAGTAAGGATAGAGAGACTTTGGCGTGTTTACTTTGGACCTGCTGTCTGGAAAGACTGTTTGCTCGAGAAGAAGGTCATATCTGGTAAAGCAGAGGGACAGCGAAAAACAGGGGGAGTCCTCAGTGAGATCAACTGACACACTAGCCCCACAAACAACGGTCTGAAGCGTACCAACAATTCCGGAGCTGGTGCAGGTCTGGGCAGTGTTGCATCCAGTTAGACACAAGGCTATCACACAAAGCCAAATGCAGCCAGTTCAGCGGCAATGAGCAACAACTAGTGTTGATCTAACTTGAACAGATGTTTGGGATTGAAAAGGAGCAGCAATTTTCAGCATGTGTATGGCAACTTCTCCCAGAAGTTTTTCTTCTAGAAATACCAGCTACCTAGATGACACCAGAAGGAGCTCTGCTAGCGGAGTGCTTACAAGTTGGGCTGCTAACCTCAAGGTCAACAGTTTGAAACTACCAGTTGCTCCAGAGGAGAAACATGAGGCTTTCTGCTCCTAAAGATTTATAGTCGAGCAAACATTATATAGGAGTTCTGGTAGCATAGTGGTTACGAATCAGGACGCGAACCTTAAGGTCAGCATTTCGAAACTACCAGCTGCTCCACGGGAGAAAGAGGAGGCTTTCTGCTCCCATAAAGATTTACAGCCTCGGAAACCCTGTACAGGGTCGCTATGGGTCGGAACCAACTCAACGGCACATAACAACAACAACAAACATTACATACTGGGTGGCTATGAGTCAGAACTAACTCCACGGCACAACACTACCACCATCAGGTGATACCAATGTTCAAGGTTCATATAGCTATATTTTATAGATATATGATTTAGCTCAAAATCTACCACAAGTTCAAGAAAACTCTGCCCAGGTCAGTCCAGTCCAATGAGACGAGTGTTGTGTTTTATTAAATCTGCTTTTTAAAAATATATGTCTTTATATAAAAATATATCTTTATTAAATATATTTTAAGGAATTAGGCCTGCATTCAATTGGCTCTTTCTCTTGTGCCTTAAAAGTGAATGAAATCGATGACGTAAAAGAGCAGACGATTTCAAAGAGCAACTCTAGAAGACAAAGTATTATCAGGAAATGTGCAAAGATCTGGAGTTAGAAAACCAAAAGAGAGGAGTACACTCGGCACTTCTCAAGTTGAAAACAAAATGAAGGAAAATTTAAGGCCTTGAGTTATGATACTGAAGGATTCTATTTGCAAAACACTGAATGATGTAGGAGGCACCAAAAGAAGACAGAAGCTACACACAGAGTCACTGTACCAAAAGAACAAATTGATCTTTTGGTAGCATATGATCAAGAACCAAGGAAGAAGGAAGAAGTTCAAATTACACTGAAGGCATTGGTGACAGAATAAAAATTCTTTGTTTTTTTCCTACAAACTGATCCAGTGCTGGAAGCACTTACTTCTCTATGCCAAGAAATTTGGAAGACAGTTACCTAGCCAACCAACTGGAAAAGATCCATATATTTGTGCCCATTCCAAAGAAAGATGACCAAATGTAATGCTGAAACCATCAAACAATATCATTAATATCACATGCAAGTAAAATTTTGCTGAAGATAATTTTTAAAATGGTTGCAGCAGTCCATTGACAGGAAGATGCCAGGAATTCAAGCTGGATTCAGATGAGAACATCATTGCTAATGTCAAATGGATCTTGGCTGAATGCCAAAAAGATGTTTATGTTTTGTTGGCTATGCAAAGGCACTAAACTGTGTGGATCATAGCAAACTCTGGACATAGGTTATTATGGGCAAACCCTGGACATAGGTTGTTATGGGAAAACCCTGGACATAGGTTGTTATGGGCAAACCCTGGGCATATGTTGTTATGGGAAAACTGTGGACATAGGTTGTTATGGGCAAA
>NW_006408828.1:2109707-2111978 GCF_000296735.1 Chrysochloris asiatica
CTTGTGTTCATGCAGAATCATGAATAGATCAAGAATCAGTCAACAGCTCAAGAGACAGTGGTTAGAACAGAACAAGGGGATACTGAAAGGTTTGATATTGGGAAAGGTGTGCCTCCAGGTTCCATCCTTCCATTATATTTAATCAATCTGTATGCTGAGCAAAGATTTTAAGAAGCTGGACTATACGATGAATGTGGCTGGGCCTCAACAATATTGTACTAAGCAAAATAAGCCAACCACAAAAGGCTGCAGAATAAAGGATTTCATCAATATGAAATATCCAAAGAGATCACCCCAGAGAGGCAGCAGATTCCTTGTTAGCAGGGTCTGGGGCGAGGAGGCACTGAGACGTGACTGTCTACTGGGTACAGATTTCCTCTTGGGGGCACAATAACATCCTGGAACTAAATAGCACTAACTGTCATTGTACAACATTGTTAATGTATTGAAAGTCACCAAATTATATGCTTTAAAATGGAGAGCTTTATGGTATGTGAACTTGACCAGAATTCAAAAGTTAGTGGTGATGGTATACCTGTACAATAGATACGGCAATGCCGTGCATGACTTCATATGGCTCTTCTACCTATTATCTTCATAACTCCCACGAAACAGTGTTTTTCTTACTGGGTCTGGGTAGGAGAAGGTGGGGAGAGATGCTGATAGAATGATATGAGCCAGCTGTGATTGGTAACAGAGTTCACTGTGGTTGTAAAAACTTGGAACTGTAATGTGGGGTTAAAACTGAACCATCTCAAAAGCAGGAGGAGGGATCTCATTGCCACCAAGAAAAAAGCACCAGGAGTGGAGCTCACCTTTTTTTTTTTTTTTAATGTTTTATTGTGAATTATGTGATCGTTTAGATGGGAGAACATTAGCTTTACATTCATCCTATCGTGTATCGTTTCATTGCCATGGTTCCAATCCCCTCCATGCATCATCAACCAACCAAGGGTACACCCTGCAAGACGGTCCTCTGCTCATCAGCACACAGCCCCTCTCCATCTCTGGGTCTAGAGTCCCCAGTCACTCCATTTCTCCCGTCATCATCTCTGCCTCCATCTCTGGCATCACTGTTTCTGGGTAGGGTCCTGCACTCAGCTCTTCTCCCTTGATGTCCCAGGGGCCACCACTCCTTGACTATAAGATCGACAACTCCCCTCCTTTTGCTACAAAATGTGTATCTTTACATTTCCAACCCTCACAGTCAGTCCTGATGTCAATTATTCACTATTGTACCACAAGAGACCTATCCACCCACATCTTCTTTCATCAGTCCTGCTCAGATAGATTGGATACTTCCCAGTGGAGATTCTACCTTCCTCCACACCCTCTGGATCTAGGCTCCCTCTTGAAAGCTTGTAAGCCAGTCACTTCTTGCCTTTGTAGTCCCCCTCCCCCATTTTGGGTAGCCAATGTCCAAGTTGCCCATCTCTGTCTACCCTGTGTACCAAGGGGGGAAGCTCGTCTTTTGTACCCTGAGATCCCTGCATATGGAACATCATCCACCCAGGATGAGAAAGCTGTGACAATGGAGAAGTAGTAGAGGAGGGGCGGAGGAGCATCAGCAATGGAACAAAGAGCCAGAGCACAAGACAGAGCAGTGGACTGCCCAGCCCAGGAGCAAGCAAAGCTGAGTAATTTTTGGCAGGAGGCTTGCTTACAGAGTGGGGTGCCTCTAGGCACTTAACTGAGGGAGCTTATGGTGGACTGGTGTGCCCTCTGGGCATTGATCAGCAGCCCTGAAAGAGCTTTGTAACATTGCAGGGACAGAGAGAGGCCTACCTGTGGGCTCAGCGGAGGAGAGGCTGTGCTGAGTGGAAGAACTGTGCTCAGAACATCCCTAGCCCTGCATCGTAACCTGTTGACTTCTCTAACAAGCCCCGTAACTGTAAGCATGGTGTCTGAGTTCAGTGTGACCACGGCAATCAATTATGGAACTCAGTTTCTCAGCTCTGTAGGCCTGGCTTGGGCCCCTCTTTAGAAAGTGCTATGTATTTTGTATCCACATCTATTTGCTCAAAACTAACAGTCTTTGAGCTGATTAATGGTGGCAGGCACTTTTGGTGGTTGTCCCCTGCTGGCACTGTGGGTTAGGCATTGGGCTGCTAACCTCAACGTTGGCAGTTCAAAACCACTAGCTGCTCCACATGAGAAAGATAGGGTATTTGCTTGTGAAGATTTACAGCCTTGGAAACTCTATGTAGGGTTGCTATGAGTCGGAATCGACTTTGGCAGTGAGATGAGTGGTGAGTTGGTTATTTAGTGCTG
>NW_006408828.1:2112313-2116739 GCF_000296735.1 Chrysochloris asiatica
ACAAGGTTGGCAGTTCAAACGCTCCAGCTGCTCCTTGGAAACATTATGCAGGGTCACTATGGGTTGGAACAGACTTGAAGCCAGAATAGCAAAAGTTGGTGGCTTTAATAAACAGAAATTTATTTTCTAACAGTTTAGGCGGCTAGAAGTCCCAAACTCAGGGCACTGGCTCTAATGAGAAGCGTTCTTTCTGGAGGCTCAGGGAAAAGGTCCTTGTCTATTTCCAATTTCTGCTGTTGGGTGATCTTCGTGTGGCTTGGCAGCTCTCTGTTTTTTCATTAATCGCTTTTATATCTCAAAAAAGATTGATTATGCCACACCCTACACAAATCCTCTTCATGAACATAACAAAGAAGACCAACTCCCAAATGGGATTCTAGCTGCAGGTACAGCTGTTGAGTGTCAGCAAGTTGGTTCAGACTCATAGCGATCCTGTAGAGGATTCCCAAGGAGTGGCTGGTGGGCTGGAACCACCAACCTTGTCGCTATTGTTGTTGTTGTTAAGTGCTGTACAATCGGTTCCAACTCACAGCGACCCTGTATAGGGTTTTTGAGGCTGTAAATCTTTACAGGAGCAGAAAGCCTCATCTTTCTCCTGTGGAGCAGCTGCAGGACTGGAACTGCTGACCTTGTGGTTAGCAGCCCACTAGGGGTTAGGGTTTACAGTACATATTTTTGAAGGACGCAATCTAACCTATAACTGTTGGCTAACCTCTATTTCTGTCCTTCTCCCACTGGAGGCCTGGGATGGTCTGATACACACTTTGCAGCCCGTTTCTGGCTGGTGAGATGATAAGAGAGGTTCTGCTGATTCTTGGAAATAGTCCTTCCTGGCTGATAGAACCTGGGAAAGAAACTCTTTACCCTGTTCCTGCTTCTGCCCATGCTGTAAGAACCAAGTTAGTGGGGCCACTCTGCAGCAGTCTTGAGACCATAAGGAGATGGCTAAGTGAACTAGAAACACCCCAGAGTCCTATCATCTTGAACAAGAAAAGGTAAAAACATTCACTGCCTTCTCCTCCCAGGAGACAGGATAGAATGTTAATCCGGTTACTGAGTGAGACCAATCCTCTGGTTTCCCTCTTGTCTTTAAACAGGTCCGCAACCTAGCCCCTCCCCAATTCTGAGTCTATATAAGCCTGCACTGCCCTGCACTCGGGGCTCAGAATCTGGAGAAGTTAGCTCTTCTGAGACAGCCGGCTTAATAAAATCTGAAACTCTGCTTCACCTCTCCAAGTGGCCTCGGTTTCTTCCACGATGGATCTGGAGTTGCTGTAACACTCATTGGGCCCAGAGCTGCTATGATACTCTCGAATCTAAAACTGCTGTAACAATCTTATTTGAGAAATATAAACTTATACTTGCTTAGGACACTGTTGGTCAGGTTTATCTATTACTTGCAGCTGAATACATTCCTAATTGTGGCACGGATCTTTTTATTAGACAAAAAAAGTCCTCATTTTTCCTAAAAGCGGATCTTCCTTTGGGTTCCTCAGTGCTAAGTCAGTGTCTTGTCTTCTGTAACTGAAGATTTAGGGGGAAGAAGGAAGAAGATTTATCTACTTGGAACTTGAACTTGGGGAGCTAGTCCAGTTTCAGGCAGTGAGGTCTGTGAGTAAGGTTGATACATCCTCTATCCACTCTAAGCCTGAAGCTCTCTCCCAGTCCCAGTCCTGACCCTGGGCCACTTGCAGATCCAGAAGATGCCTTCTCAGAACCAAGCACCTCTGAACATTAGCAGAAGTACTGGTGGCAAAAGCCCTGGGTGGAGAATCAGGAGACTGGGCCCCAGTCCCAGCTTAGCCACTAACTGCCTGTGTGTCCCTGGGCCTCAGACAACTCCTGGGGGGCAAGTGCTCTGAGCCCTCATCCATGAATAGGACACTCTGTTCACAGGGAACCTGCCACCCCCAGCCTCTTGGTCTTGGAAACTCGTCTTGGAAACTTGAGTCAACCTGGTAGGTGAGGGGGAAGCTCAGGACTTTGCCTCACATTCTGTAAGCCAGTGTCCATCCTGCAAGACCTCAGCTTAATAGGAGGAACTCCTTCCTGATGGTGAGCTCCCAAGGAGCGCTGAGAACAGCACAAAATCACGTGACTTCCTGAGAGCCAGGTCCGGTGGGGGCGAGGGGTGGAGTGGGTGGCCAGGATGGCTCACAGGAAGCGCCTGCCCCTGCCGTGCCAAGGAGGGAAAGGATTGAAGCAGCTCCCACTACACTACGGTGGGCTTGATGAGGTGGGCATGGTGGACCTGCCCGGAACCCCTGGCTTCTGAGATGGCTTTGTTCTGGCTTCTCAGGATGCTGTGCGGCTGGGACGTTCCCACCACCCACCAAGCCTCCTGGCTTTCCCGGAATTTTCCAAATCCTCATGTTTCCTGCTCCCAGGGATGAGCTAAGAAGAAATCTGCCTTCAACACTAATCCTAACAGACAGGAGTGTGGTGTCATTTGGTAGAAGCTTGTGGGGTGCCAGGCAATTTTGTTTAATTAATTGTAGTGAAATTAAACTAAATTAATAAATTTGGTGCTTGGTCCCACAAATCTTTGCACAGCAAGGCGATTTTTACATACATGATCTCATTTAGCTCCCTGAACAAGTCTAAGAAGTGTCGTGTTGGTTTTATAGAGGAGGAAACAGAATCAAAGAGGCTGAATGACTTGCAAGGGGTCATACAAGCCAGGAGTCCCAGTGTGGTGCTGTAGGATAAATATTTGACAGCAAAGTTGCCTTGAACCACAAGGTCGGCGGTTCAAACCCACCAGCTGATTTTTGGAAAGCCTATATAGGGTCACTAAGGAGCTCTGGTAGCGTTGTGATTACGAATTGGGCTGCGAACCACAAGATCAGCAGTTCGAAACTACCAGTCGTTCTGTGGGAGAAAGATGAGGTTTTCTGCTCCCGTAAAGATTTACAGCCTCAGAAACCCTATACAGGGTCGCTATGAGTCAGAGCCAACTCTATGGCACTTAACAACAACATATAGGGTCACTGTGGGTCGGAACTGACTTGATGGCACATAACAACAACATATGGGCCAAGATGTGGCCTGCCAGGATTCCCACTCAGATTCACAGAACTCATGCCCTGCCGGAGGCTGACTGTCCCCATCACCTTTAAACTCGCAGCATGGCCCTCCAGGCTCTGTCCTGTACTCGTCACTTCCGGCTGCATCAGCCACGCTGCGTCCCCTGACCACCATCTCCCAATTGTTTCTTCTGCCTGCACAGAACACATTCCTCACCCCCTGCCTATTTCCCCATCTTTCTTGGCTATTTCCTATCCATCCTTCAAGGCTCCTCAGTGGTCTTGCATCTTAGGTGAGGGGTGAACTTCTCAGCTTGGAGGGCATCACACTGGTCCTGGGTGAAGCAGACTTGTCCAATGTTCCCTCCAGCATTGTTCCCCATTGTCCATTTTTCTGTTGAGCACCAGGTGACATGGATGCAACCTGTTGTATGCTAGAATTTCCAAGGACTTGGGGAGATGATGAGTTCGGTTGGGGGTATGGGTTGAAGGGGTAGGGCTGAATTAGAGATTAATTTCTGAGCACTTGGTTGCGAAAGACTATGGAGTCCTGGTGTGGCACTGTAGGATAAGCACTAGACCACAAGGTCGGTTTGAACTGCAAGGTCAACAGTTCAAACTCACCAGCTGCACCTCGGAAACCTTATGTTGTTGTTAAGTACTGTGGAGTTGGTTTCAACTCATAGTGACCCTTTATAGGGTTTTCAAGGCTGTAAATCTTTACAGGAACAGAAAGCCCCATCTTCCTCTCATGGAGGTACTGGTAGATTTGAACTACTGACCTTGTGGTTAGCAGCCCAGCGCATAATCCACCATGTTACCAGGGCTCCTCGGAAGCCCTCGAACAGGGTCTCTATGAGTAGGAAGCTTCATTTAACAACAGCAACAACAAATAGTTTACAGTGGGAACCCTAACTCATTTTGAGTCTTAACAATTCCGCCTCCACTGAGTTCTTTTGGGCCACTAGCCAGCCATGTGAAAAACTGAGCCTTCAGGCAGAGTACATTTGAAAATGGGTTACTTCACCTCCCCTGGCCTGTCCAGGGAGGGCAGTCTTTGCCTCAGGGATTTGCCTTGGCATGCTCTTAGTGGAAATTGGGATATCAGGGTCACATGCTCATGAGTCATAAACCCTGGCACTTGAAAAAGAGTGATTAACACAGCATATGAAGGTGGCTGGGGACAGCAAGGAGTCCCTGCCTAATGTAAACAGTTAATGGCACTCAGCTGCTATCAGAAAGGTTTGAGATTCCAGTCTACCCTTAGGTGCCTTGGAAGAAAGACCTGGCAATCAAATTCTGAAAAAATCAGTCAGTGGAAGTGCTATGGAGCAGTAGTTCTGCTCTGACACACGTGGGATTTAGAGAGAAGGAGATGGGGGAAGATTATAGTGGTAGGG
>NW_006408828.1:2117015-2119349 GCF_000296735.1 Chrysochloris asiatica
AGAACATTAATTTTACATTCATTCTATCGTATATCGTCTCATTGCCATGGTTACAATCCCCTCCATGCATCATCAAGTGGTAGGGTCTTAGAGAGGGAATGGCTGTTGCACTTTTTGGGCATCACTGGATTGGTCTTCACATCTCTGCCCCCTTCTTATTCCTCATCAAAAAGAAAAATGTTACAAAGGCAAATGACAATAACACAGCAATCAAAATGTCCCAAGCACTGGTGTGACTTCTCCTAGGAAAGCTGTGAATGAAATTGTTGTTAAGTGCTGTCTAGTTGGTTCTGACTCATAGTGACCCTATGAAGGATTTCCAAGGAGCGCCTGGTAGGTTTGAACCGCCAACCTTACAGTCCACTGCTTCATCCTACAGTGCCACAACAGGACTCTACGAATGAAGTGAGGCCTCATAAGTCACGCTGAGTGGAGACAGGGGGTCTGCTGTTTTGACCCCAAACCATGCTTTCCCATTACATACTGCTGACTTCTGATTTCAAATGAAATGTGAGCGGGGGACATCAACACCATACACCTAAGGACTTTTATCCCAGTAGGACGAGAAGGTTATTATCAGGGGGGAAGGGGGGAGCACAGTCAGCTTTGCAATTGTGGAAGAAGACTGGTTATTGGTGAAGAGCCTGTGGTAGAGGGATCTGGGTAGGAGGCTGGTGATGCTGGAGGTGGTGATGACTGGTTGCATTCATAACACATTTTGAAGGTAGGATCAAATGGACTTGGCTTGGGCGTGAGCTGTGAGGAACAGTGGCATCAAAGATGATATGTAGGTTTTGGCATGCGCAGCAGGGTTAAAGGTGAGGCCATATATAGGGGTTTGGAAAAGAATGGAGGAAGAGCAGGCTTTGGGAAGGAAGACCCAGAATCTGAGATGCTCATCCTTTAGAGTCATTGGCTGGGGCTGGAAACTGTACCAACCAGGACTAGCAAGACGAAACACACATGAGTGGTGATACATCTCTCAAAGTGCAAAGAGAGCCCCAGGAGGGTATAGCTAGCATTCCCACTTCAGAATCCCCACTCCTGTGCTTCAGCTAGAGACTAATTCAGCAGGAAAACAAGGATGAGAAAGATTGTGGGACCAAACACCAAGATCTGTGTTGTTAACATCAACACCCTTCCAATGGCTTCCAAAAAGGAATTCCCCCAGGGTTCCCAGGGCCAGGATGGAAGAAAGCCCTGGTCTATGGTTGAATGGTCCGGGCCTCCTCGCTGGGTTATTGCCAGTGCAGTGACGGATTTTCCAGCAAGGGGATACTCAAGCAGATCACTATCCCTTCAAGTTCCGTTTTCCTGCTGCCTAGAGGCCCTTGTAGCGTAGTGGTTACGAATCGGGCTGCGAGCCGCAAAGTCAGCAGTTCGAAACTACCAGCTGTTATATGGGAGAAAGATGAGGCTTTCTGCTCCCGTAAAGATTTACAGCCTCGGAAACCCTGTACAGGGTCACTATGAGTCGGAACCGACTCCACGGCACACAACAACAACAGAGGCCCTTGAGGACTCCTGGTGTGGTGATGTAGGATAAGCATTGGGTTGTTAACCAGCAGTGGGTTAATGCCCTGGACTACAAGGTCGGTTTGAACCACAAAGTCGGCAGTTCAAGCTCAACGGTCGCTCCTTGTTGCTGTTCTTGTTAAGTGCCATCAAGTCGGTTCAGTGCCAGCTGCTCCTAGGGAAACCTATACAGGTTATTATGAGTTGGAACTGACTCCACGCCCCTTAGCAACAACAACAGAGGTCCTTAAGGACTCCTGGTGTGGTGTTGTAGGATAAGCATTGGACTGTTAACCAGCAGTGGGTCAATGCGCTGGACTGCAAGGTCAGTTTGAAATGAAATGTGGACGGTTCAAGCTCACCAGCTGCTCCTAGGAAACCCTGTACAGGGCCGCTATGAGTTGGAACCGACTCAACATTTAGCAAAGGAGTCCTGGTGTGGCACTATGGGTTAATGCACTGGACTGCAAGGTCAGTTTGAACCACAGGTTGGTGGTTCAAGCTCACCAGCCGCTCCTTGGAACCCCTGTATAGGGTCGCTACGAGTCGGAACTAACTCAGTGGTGTTTAACAACCGCAACCACAACAAGGGGTCCTTGAGGAAGCTCTGGGTGGTGCGAATGGCTAAGCACTCAGTATGAACTGAGAGGCGGGCAGTTCAAACGGATAGTGAGGTGCCTTGGAAGAAAGACCTGGTGATCTTCTGAAAGATCACAGCCGGACACCGGGGTCAGCATCAGTGAGGACCAGCTGTATACCCAGGGTCAGCATCAGTGAGGACCAGCTGTATACCCAGGGTCAGCATCAGTGAGGACCAGC
>NW_006408828.1:2119453-2131607 GCF_000296735.1 Chrysochloris asiatica
GGGTCAGCATCAGTGAGGACCAGCTGTATACCCAGGGTCAGCATCAGTGAGGACCAGCTGCACACCTGGGGTCAGCATCAGTGAGGACCAGCTGTATACCCGGGGTCAGCATCAGTGAGGACCAGCTGGACACCAGGTTCAGCATTAGTGAGGACCAGCTGCACACCCTGGAGCCAGCAGCAGTGAGAACCAGCATCTGGTAAAGAGGACTCCGGGACCTCCAGGCCAACTCAACAACTCTTTGCTGAGCGCCATCTCTGTGGGAGATGGGCAAGGTCCTTCTGGTGATGTCAACTCGCCTCAGGAGCTTACAGTGTAGCAGCAGAAACTGCACCATGATCCTGGGCCACCAGCACAAACAGAGTGAGGAGGCACATGACTGTAGCAAGAAGGACAGATCTGTGATTTCACACTTAATGAGTCACTTATTTGTTAAGGCACCAAACTCGTGTTCCATCATATCAACTAGATTCTCAACACTGAAAACACGGCCCTTTGTCTTAAAGAAACAGAGTCTCACCTAAGGAGACAGAAACACAGACAAATAAAAACTTCACTAACAATATCAGGCAACATTGATAAGGGTGAGAATCCTTAGTTGGTACACATGGTTAACATGCTCGGCTGTTAACTGAAAGCTTGGAAGTTCAAGTCCAGACAGAGGTGTATCTAAGTATCAACCATCGAGATCCTATGGAGCTTAGCTCTACTGTGACACACATGAGGTCATTGTCCTGCCTCCTGGTTCTCCAGACAGTCAGTAGGGAGCAGGGAGTCTCAGGAGCCAGACAGCAAGGCGGCGGGGGGTGGAGAAAAGAATGACATTGAGCAGAATCAGGGTCAGTATGGATTTAGGATGAACCGTTAGAGAGAAAAGGGCAAAGAAAGGAGAGGGGGATCCGATGTCATTCCAACAGAAGGATGGACGAGGCATCTAGAGTAAGAGGTAAAAATTGGAGAAGAGAAGAATCTGGGGAAAACATGAAGATCATGAAAAGTGAGAACAGAAGAAGAGAGATGAGAGGCTGAGGACAAGGGTCCCAGGGAGCTGTGGCCCTGCAGTGACCCTGGGCTCAGTGACACCAGGGAGACTACAAGCATGTGTCCACCAGTGGGGAGCACCTGCTGTCTGGCTGGAGTGGACCACTATGGCAAACCGAGTACCCACTTCATAAAGAGGTCTGGCACACACCCAGCGTTAAAGACTTTGATGGGCTTTCTATGCAGAATGAGATGTTTAGGGTGTGAGTTACCCATTAGGGTGTGAGTTACCCAGGCTGCAGACATGGCTGGGAGTCTCCCTGGAGGCCAGGCTGGATTCAGAAGCAGAGACTGTTGCAAGGGCATTTGAAATTGACCTCCTTCAGTTACCTGGGGAGTCTCTGAGTGGTTGTGCTATGTGGTTAATGGAAAGATTGGTTGGAGTCCACCAAGGTGACGCAGAGTCCTGGTGTGGTGCTGTAGGATAAGCACTGGACTACTAGCAGTAAGGCCAACGGTTCAAGCCCACTAGCCACTCCTTGGAAACCCTATACAGGGTCACTATGAGTTGGAACCAAGTCGACATCACTTGGCAACAGCAACAGATGTCGGAGAAAATCTGGCAATCTGTTTCCAAAAATCAGTCTCTGAAAACCCTGTGGAGCACAAGTCTCCTCTGACACACTGGGTCACCATCAGTTGGAATCAATTTGACAGCAACTGTTGTCTCCCCCACCCCACCGCCACTTACCTATACTTTATAATTTCCTGTAGTTATAGATGGACTTCTGTTGTAGAGCTGTAGGATCAGCACTGGACTGTAAACCACAAGGTCAGCAGTTCAAACTCTATGCAGGGTTACTATGAGTTGGAATTGACTCGATGGCACTTAACAACCTAGTTATATCTTATCTGGGCCAAGGTCCAACACACCTGAGGAGAGACAGTCTGACACAGTGGTCACCTGCAAACTCTGTGTAGATTGGGCCTGGGTTCATATCTCTGGTCACCTCTGACAGATTGAACCTCTCTGGCCTTGATTTTATGATCTATCAAATGGGCACCAAAGCCAGGATGGCAAGACTGTGACTCACTTACTTTGGAGACTTCATCAGGAAAAGACCAATGACGAGAAGCGGACCATCATGTTTGGTAAGCAGGAGGGTCAGTGAAAACAAAGGCAGCCTTCACTGAGTTGGGCTGTCGTAGCAGCCACAACAAACTTATCAGAGATCATGAAACTGATGCAGAAACATGAAAAGCACGCTTCTGTTACACATAGGGCACCATGAGTCTGACTGCTGTGTTGTTGTTGTTAGGTGCCATCAGGCTGGTTCGGACTCATAGCGACCCTATGTACAACAGAACAAAACACTGCCTGGTCCTGGGCCCACTTCACAATCATTGCTATGCTTCAGCCCCTTGATGTTGCCACTGTACCAATCCATCTCGTTGGGGGTCTTCCTCTTTTTCTCCGATCCTCCCCAGTTGCATTTTGAGTGCCTTCCAACCTAAGGGGCTCATCTTCCGGCATTCTATCTGACACTATTCTGATGCTCTTCATCATGTTTCAATATTCAACAATCTGGTGCTGACAGTGTTCCACCGCTATTCAGAAGGTTTTCAGTTACTAACTATTCGGAAGTAGTTCGTCTCTCCTTCTTCCTAGTCTGTCTTCATTTGGAAGCTCAGCTGAAACCTGTCCACTATGGTTAACCCTACCGGTTTTTAAAATACCGGTGGCATAGCTTCCCGAATCACAGCAACTCACAAGCCACCACAGTACAACAAACTGACAGACGAGTGGTGGGGATCTGACGCAACGTCAACTAATAACAAGCCTGGTGGTGGTTGTGTGCCATCGAGTCAGTTCTGACTCTGTGTGGGGTTTCCTTCTTCTATGGAGCAGCTAGTAAATTCGAACTGCTGACCTTATGGTTAGCAGTGAACGCATAACCCACCATACTATCAGGACTCCTAAACAATGACTCTGCTGTTGTTGTTGTTAAATACTGCTGAGTTAATTCCAACTCATAGCAACCCTGTATAGGGTTTCCAAGGAGCCGGCTGGTGGGTTTGAACCACTGACTTTGTGGTTCAAATCAACCTTGAGGTCCATTGCTTTATCCAACAGCACACGCCTTGTTGTTGTTGTTGTTGTTGGAAGTGGCGTTGAGTCAGTTCCAACCCGCAGCGACCTTGTGTAAGGTTTCCAAGGAGCAGTTCAAAGAGCATTGCAGTCTGGTGCATTAACCCACAGTGCTATTAATGTCTTGAATGACTGAAACAAACAAACAAGCTAGGTAGTGACAGTTTCCTATAGCCAAATGTTCAACTCTACTACACAATTGGGAGAAACATTTCTAATTGCTTTATTTTTTTTGATCTAAGAGATCTAGCCCTCTCCACAAAGGTCAGAAGTAGGTTTAATACCAGTTTGTATTTCCTTAGGTTTTTTTCTGACCAAGGCCTCAAAGCTGCCCATAGTGAGTGAGTCATAGTGAAAATTCAGGTCCTCTCCTGCGAGCATAGTTTCTACCTGGTCCACAGACCCCTGTTGTGGGAAGTGCCCCCAGGGGCTGCTGATCCAGGAAACAGTCCAAATCCATAGCTCAGGGCAGCATGCGTGTTTTCAAAAACAGAGGGGACTGCAGACGTGGCCTCCTGAGGAAACACATCTGACCGCCTTGTTAGGACACCGCTGAAGTCAGCGGGAGGCTCTGCAGTCAGCAGACACCCACAGGAAGTGACAGGATTTGTTTTGGTCACACACCTCCCCACAGTTACAGGACGAGCCTCAGGGGAAAGTCCAGATAGCATGACTGGCAAAAAAGCAACCATTTGGGGAACTATTTTGTACATTACAAAATCACATTTCCAATCACTGTGTACATATGTCCCAGACTAGCTTCTGGCTGATGGCTCCTGACCACAAGAAATGGAGAGAATATGTCCTGTTCCTCATCTTCCCCAGTGAGATCACCGCTTCTACAGAGTCTGGGCTTTCTTCATGTTGTCGCTGCCCTGGAGTCCCCTCTGACCGGCCACCCTGTGTGTCCAGTAGAGCTGCTTCGTAAGGTGTTTTAAAACTGTGACCTCTCAGAAACAGATTGCCACGCCTGTCTTCCAAGGCACTTCTGGACGGGTTCAAGCAACCAGTCAGTCCTTTGGCTGGTAGTCAAATGCTTAGCTGTCTGTGCTTCCTTAGCTCTCTTTAATCTACCTACACTTTGCTCCTGGAGGACACAGTCTTTGAACTTGAACCTTTACAGCATCCAAGCTCAACCTTGATTTCACAAAAACACAGTGCTCCAAAATGACCATCTCAAACCATGTCTCCTATCCCGTCCCCCTACTCCAGGTATCTAGGAAAGAGGAGACGGCCCTCTCCTCCTGCTATGTGTGAAGAAACTTCTGTTTTCAGGCTTCAGTTATGCGTGTGCTAGGAAGGAGCCAACAGCCCCCTCCTCCCACTCTGCAGACCCAAACTCTTTGTTCTCTAGAATAGGACAGGTAATCCTGCACCTGGTATTTTTTCCTACCTCTTCCTTGTCTGCAAACCACCTTTAACTGCCCTGATGCCTCTGAAGTTTCTATACCCCATGATATAAAAAGACCCTAACCCACACCCGTCATGTGGAAAAACGTCACTGGTCCAACTGGCCACCACTGGAAACAGCTGTTTTGGTTTTCACCCCTTGTAAGTAACTTTCTTTGTCAGCAAACCATCTTTTTTATTTTATTTACTGTAGTAAACTAATGCTTGTTAGATTGGGTCCTGGTCATTTTCTTGGTTTTAGCACCTATGTACACCAAAGGCTTTTCCCTTCTGGGCCTAAACCCCAGCAAGAGTCACCTGGAGAGCTTTGAAAAATCCCAGTGTCCAGGCCACACCAAGAGCAATTCCTTCAGCTCTGTTTGGGAGTCAGGATGTTATTAAACTCCCCCAAAGTCAGGAGCTCTGGTAGCATAGTGGTTACGAATCCAGCTGCTAATCTCACTACCAGTGGTTCCGTGGGAGAAAGATGAGGCTTTCTGCTCCCATAAAGATTTACAGCTTCAGAAATGCTATGCAGGGTCACTATGAGTTGGAACCAACTCCAAGACACTTAACAACAACAAAAGGTCAGGAGGCACTGCTGTAGTTTTGCTCATAGGACATCTTCAGTCGTTGTTAAATGCCGTTGAGTTGGTTCCGACTCATAGTGATCCTGTATAGGGTTTCTAAGCAGCAACTGGTGGGTTTGAACTGCCGACCTTGTGCTTTACAGTCCAGTGCTCACCCACAGTGCCACACCAGAAGTCCTTCAGTAGAGATTGAAAATAAAGCAGAGTCCTCACCACGTTTGCTTCCCAGGGCAAAAGGATTTTGTTGAGGGGGAGGGCCTTGAACTCAACAGTAACCAAGACTTAGCCTTGATCCTGTGGAACTGTCGTTCACCAGGCTCTAGTCTGAGGAGAGGACTTCTGGTGTGGTGTTGTAGGGTAAGCACTGGACCACAAGGTCGGTTTGGTCAGCAGCTTTGGCAGTTCACGTTCACCAGCTGTTCTTCAGAAACCCTATACAGGGTCACTGTGAGTTGGAATCAACTCGATGGCACTTAACAACAATGGTTTGAGGAGATCCCGGAAGAACCCATGTCTAGGGTAACATAATGGTTATGAGTCAGGCTGCTAACTTCAAGGTCAGCAGTTAGAAACTACCAACCGTTCTGTGGGAGAAAGATGACACTTTCTGCTCCTGTAAAGATTTACAGACTCAGAAACCCTATGCAGTGTCGCTATGAGTCGGAACCGACTCCACAGCACACTACCACCACCAGTACCACCAGAGCAGAGTTGGCAGAAGCAGGAAGCCAGCTCTTTGCCACAAAGACATGAGCGATGGCGTGAAGCAGATACAGATGGTGGTTCTGGAACCCTGAGTATCAGAGGATAGGACAGACAGGTAGCCTGGGTACCTACTGGAAGAGGAAGCTGAACAGGAGACGTGAGAGAAGAAAACCTGGTGGACTGTGGGCAAGCATGGAGCAGTTATTGAAGTAGCGGCCTGCAGGTACAGGTTGTGATTGGAGGTAAGGGAGGTGTGGTTCTCCCTGTTCCATGCCTTTCTAGTAGCCAGGAACAAGGCTAGTCCCTGCACTTGCCATCCCAGCAGCCAGTGGTACCCCTTCTGTGCGGCCTCGGCTCTGCCTGGGGTCAGGGGTCAGGTATAGTGCCCCGGCTTCTAGAGGCACATGAACCTGCCCTGAATTATGCTACACAAACATGGTTCACACTTCCAGTCTCTACCACATCCACTAGGAGACTGGTGATGAGTGCCCGAGAACACATCACGATACAATCATCAATTAAATATAAACACAAGAACATCACAGTGTCTCAGAGAAAACAGACAATTTCAGCTTACACAAAGAGGCAAGACAGAATGCCTCTATGGTACCTTGAAATTGCTGGATATGGCTTTTCTATTCAAAGTCATCTTAATTCCCACCAAATGATCCGGTGGGCCCATGCAAATAAGGTATACAGGACTCTAAGGCCGGGATTGGTTAGTTTTGCTCTCCAGCAAAGTTTAAAAGGACTCATCTCAGAAGCAGGAATGGAAGATCCCAGGACCATCAAGAAGGAAGAACATAAATAGAGCATGAGATCCCTACCTAGAAAAATAGCGACAGCAGAGGTGATGGCAGAGGCAGTGGCATGGAGAGACAGAGCATCTGTGGACTCTTGGCCCATGGACTGAGGCAGAGGCCGTGGGGCCATGTGGCCAAGAGGCCAAAGACAAGAGTGAGGCATGCCTATCGTATGGCAGACAGGAGGCATTCCTGACTGGAGAACTTCTGTGTCCTAAGTTATTTCAGATCCTGAATTGTACTGTTCACTTCTCTAATAAATCCCCTAATCATGAGTACGGTTATGAGTTCTGTGTGGCCATTGCAATGGATTACCAAACTCAAATATGAAGCAAAGAGAGCTGCGGGAGGGATGGTTGGTGTCAGATAGGGTAAAGGAAGTTGTAGGGTGAAGACATGTCTGACCTCCACTTCATAGGAACTGATTTTTAGTTTTGATTCCCTTTCTCCCTTGTGAAGCCAGGGGAAATCAGACATAGTTCCCACATGGTTTTTCCAGTCTCATATAAGTGACCAAAATACAGAGTCTGAAAATATAATGCCAGACATGGTATTGGAACTATCTGATAGGAATTTAAACGATGCTATTTGGATAACTGCTATAGACTGAGGAAATGATTGAGAAAACTTCAGATGAAATCACAGAAAGACTGGACACAACTATAGAAGAATTCAGGAAACATACTGACAAAATAAATGAAAAAATGGGAAGCATACAGAAACACAAATTGGAAAGCCAGAAGACACTAAGATTTCAGAAGTATATAATACACTGAAAGGGCAAAGAAGCAGCATTGAATCAATGAAAGGTCACATGACTGAGCTTGAAGAAAAACCTCTCGGTGTCATCTGCTAGAGCAGGGCTGAGAAAACTCCAGTGCTGCATCCGACATCAGCTATTCTCCGTAACCTACGCAGAGAGATTAAACCTGTGTAGGGGTGATGGGAGATTAGAAGAAAAAGGAAGACACTAGACACAAATGAAATAAGTAAAGTTGAGACCAGGTGGGATGGATGCAGCACTCTGATGGCGATACTGCGACTCAGACCAAATGCAGCAAGTTTATTTTATACACAACTCAAGGGGAGGTGTTTGAGGCAGGGTTAGTGAGTCCAAGAACATCTTGTACTGATAGTGCATGCAGTAAGTGAAACTTAATCAGAAAAACTGTAACTAGTGGTACCTAGTCGGAACACAGATAAGAGCAGCTAAAATGTTGCGCAGACTGAGCTGGAGGACATGGCTGTGTACAGTGAAAGAACTTGCAAGTTCCCTGACCCCTGAGGTGACCCTGCAAGCTCTTCAGGTGCAGCTTGACTTGGATGCAGCTCGAGTTTCTGGACCACAACTGTCATTTCAATCCTTCGGTTAAACTACCCCCAAGTCAGGGACCTTCGGCTCAGTTGCTCCCAGACTCCAACCTGTAAAATCATTTGGCCTGGCCCTGTTAAGGCAACAGCAGTTCCAGCCATCTCATTAGGGGTGAGTTCATTTAAATGTCTGACCAAACATAGGCTAATTTTCAAGTTGAAAATTTTGTTGGCCCGCAAATGATGTTATAAATTTGGGCAGAAAAAAGGTTTCCCACCCCATGCTAGAGGAACAATCAGAAAAATAAACAAGGTCCTAGGCCTAGCCTAGACATAGCCATAGTCCCAACCCTAACCGCCACTTCATACTCCTACCCACCCCACCAAAAGAACAAAGAACCCACATCTAGAGGTCCCCATTGGATCCCCAGTTTCCAAGGAGCCTTTGCATCCCAGCACAGCCACATTAGAGCTCAAATGAATGGTGAAAGCCAGGAGATTAGGATGGTGGGAGCCAGGAGCTTGGGTGTTTCAGCAGGATCTGAGACAGCACCTGTTCTTGAATCACACACTCTTCCTTATTGCCTCCAGCTTCCCTTAACAGTCAAGGCCAGGCCATTTGCTCCAATGAGCATGGATAGGACTGGAACAGCTTACCACAACTAAGAAGGAGTAGATCTTAGCATCCTAGTACTGTCATAACACGGATACCACAGCCAGTACCTTTAAAGAACAGATACTAATTTCTCACAATACAGCAACGACTGTGAGGATGGTGCAGGGCCAGGCAATGTTCCCTTCTGTTGTACATGGAGTTGCTGTGAATCATAGCAGACTGGATGGTACCTAACAGCAAGAATTCAGGGTACCAGGTATAGAAGAAGACTCTCTCCATCTGTTCTGGGGGGAGACCCTTATCTTAGCTTCAGTAGGCCCAGTGTTCCTTGGTTCCTTCCACTGGCATCTTCCTGCCTTCAGTACTGTTTGTGCCTGCTCGTTTCCGTGTCTAGCTGCTTCTCATAGCTCAGGAGTGATGAAGTTCAATTTTCACCTTGCTGGGTGACACAGGCTGTTTAGGACAGGCTGATAAACTGAAGGTTGGTGGTTCAAACCCACCTGGTCATCTGTCCCTGTAAAGATTACGTAAATCCAAGGAAAACCGATGAAGCAGTTCAACTGAACTTTTTAATTTTTTTAAATGGACTCTGATATGACCTTATTTATATATCAAAGACAAACCCTATTTCCAAATGGGACTACAGCCACAGGTATGGGGGCTCGAACCCCAGCTTTTAAGACATTCTTTGTGGTGATGGTGGTGGGAGGAACACAGGTCAGTCCGTAATAGGAGTGAACTTTGAACTCTGTTGGTCATGAGGTGAGCTATAGCTGTCAGGTCCACTTGAGCTCTAATGACGTCAAATAAAGGTTGTTGCTGCTGCTGTTGTTGTGGTTGTTCGTTGTCATTGAGCCCAACTCATGGTCACTCCATGCCCATCAGAGCAGGACTGTGATCGTAAGGTGTTCAATGACTGATTTTTCAGAAGTGTATCACCAGACCTTTCTTCCTATGGACCTGTGGATGAACTTGAACTTCTAACCTTTCAGTTAGCTATTTACACCATGCTGGAGCCATTCATTGCAAGTTGTTGTTGCCAGGTGTCATCAAGTCTAATACCCACTCATAGTGACCCTATGCACAACACAACACAACACAACACTACCTGGTCCTGTGCCAACCTCACAATTGTTGCTATGTTTATGTCCATCGCAGCTGTCACTGTACCAACCCATCTCATTGAGGGTCTTCCTCATTGCAAGAGCCTCCCACTAATCCTGCCTCAGTTTCTGAGATCCAATCCATTTTTCACCTTGCTTCCTGATGTCTTCTAAAATGTGAACTTGATGACATCACTCTCTTCCTCAAAAACCCACAATGACTCCTCATTGCCTGCAGAGACCCACCTGGCTTTGGACACCCCCTCCATTACACAGCCCCACATTTCCTGCTGTATCTTCATGCCCTTCCCTCCTAGATACCAAGTTGCTGCTGCAACTGTGTGCTTTCCTTCGTCTGTCCTCTAACCCAAACCACTCCCTGATTGCTTCCTCCTTGGTAAACTTCCTTCTTCCTGATGTTTCCAGTCAGAGTCAGCTGCTCCCTCCTTCACGCCATCACAGTTCCTCCACCCACCCTCCACCCTCCAGTGGCCCTGCCTCAGATTACTGGAAGGTGTTCACAAGTCCTCTCCCCCATAGACAAGAGTTCCTCCAGGGCATTGACCATGAACTCACCTTTCTGTGGGCAGAGACTCTTCTATTTATAGGCAACACGATATCCTCTTTGGGTACAGCATCCTTCCCTAGGCACTACCTCTCTGTGCTTTTCCATAACAGCACTTTTTAAAAGGAGGAAAGTAAGGACAGTGGAAGTTAGCCCCCTGTGACACGGACGGTGGTAGTTGGAGGTGCTAATCTAGTGTAGAATCAAGTGAGGATAGGGAGGAGGGCCACCACTACATGGCAGTCCCATCTCTTAAAGAACAGCCCCGTCCTGGCCCCCATTGCAGATGGGATTTGGTGCCTATAGAGCTGCCGGAAATCCTTTCTCCAAGCTGATTTCTCAAGTGCAACATGCAACACATTGTTCAGCGCCTATCGGTAGCATTTTTCTTATTCTGTCAGTTTTTAAGCGCTTTCCTCTGGTTCTTCTGACTGTTTTGTCTAAACCTCTGAGGCTGAGTCATCTTGCTGAACCCATCTCATGTTGGAGATGCTCTTGTTCCAGCCCAGTTTCCTGGGCAACTGAGTCACACAGTTGTGGAGACTAGCCGTCCAAATTCAGAGTATGGGCAGGGTGATATTCTTTCTGAATTCTCTAAGGAAAGGCCCTTTCTTGCCTCTCTCAACTTCTAGGTACTGCTGTGTGCCATCGAGTCAACTCTGACTCACAGCGAACCTGAAACACAGAGTAGAACCACTCCACAGAGCTTACTAGACGGAAATCTTCGTGGAAGCACTTGGCTGGATATTTTCTCCTGCAGAGTGGTTGGTGGGTTCAAACCAACCCCCTTTCAGTTAACAGCTGAGTGCTATACCCATTGTTCCACCAGGGTCCCTCAGCTTCTGGTAGCCTCAGGAATTTCTTGTTGTGTGTCTTCTCACAACTTTCTTTCCCTGTTGTGTCCCGGTGTCTCTTCCTTTCTCAAGGGCACCATTCAGATGGAATTCAAATCCCTGGGTGATGCAGATGATTAATGTTCTTGATTGCTAAGCTAAATAAAGGTTGAAGGTTCAAGTCCACCAAGAGGTAATTCAGAAGAAAAGTCTGGCAATGTACACCACCCCCAAAATCAGTCATTGAAAACGCCACAGAACACAGTCTTACCCAAACACACATAGAGTCGCCGAGAATTGGAACCAATTCCTCCGCAAATGATTTTTCAGGATGGAAGTCATAATCTGGCCTGATCTCAGGTAAACTTAACTGGTAACATTTTCGAAGCCCCTATTTTCAAATAAGGCCACATTCACAGCTACTCAGTTATGGCTTCAACAGACCTTTTTGGGGAGCCCTGCATGTAGAAAAAAAATCGTAATTTTTCCAAGGAAACAAATCTGTGAGTACCTGAATCACAGGAAGCATGGTATTCCTGTGGTCCCTATCGAACCTTCTGCCTCTTCTTTTCTTCCTTTGCCTCTGGATAGTTATGAATACATCGTTGTCCAGCTGGTGCCGTCAAAGTGAGCCAGGAGGAAGGCACAGGCAGGTGAAGGGTGCTTTATTTGACCCGTAGATAAGCACAGACAGTGTTAAGTGATGACAGGTCTGAGCTGTATTCTCAAGGGGTCACTCTGGCTGTTAAGAGGTTTGCTGGATGATGCAAGTGGTTTACAATCAGCTGCTAACCTAAAGGCTGGCACTTGGAAGAAAGGGCTGGCGATCTGGTTCCACAAACATCCTATGGAGAGCACTGCTAGTCTGTAACACCTGGGGTTCTATGATTCAGAATCAGCTCAGCAGCAATGGCTTTGTTTTCTTCCTGGCTCTTGAGACTGGATTTTGGTGGGTGTGTCAGGGGGGATAATATGGATTGAATTGTGTCCCCCTAAAATATGTATTGTCGAGCTAAAGAGGATAGAGAGAAACTCTGTTAACTGATGGTATGTGGAGGGGATTATAATCAATGTAATGAAACAAGGTATATGAATGTTTGAATGTGAAA
>NW_006408828.1:2131737-2135154 GCF_000296735.1 Chrysochloris asiatica
ACTATAGTGATTACAATCACTATGGGTCACAACCAACTTGATGGCAGCTAATCATAACAGCAAAATGTAAATATCAGCATGTTGCCATTGTTTCTGGCTTGCTTAATTTCAAATAAAATTCTAATATGAACAACAACAACAAAAATATGTATTGTCGGTCTTAATCCTAGATTTGTGGTTATAATCCCACTTGAGGAACCCTGGTATTTTAGTGGATTATGAACTGGACTGCTAACCACAAGTTCAGCAGTTCAAATTCTACCAGCCATTCTCTACAGGCCAAAGATGAGGCTTTCTGCTCCCATAAAGATTTACAGCCTAGGAGACCCTATACAGGGTCTCCTAGGCTGGACCCTATACAGAACCCTCTCGAAGGCACTCAGTATGCCTTAAGTCAACCTGCCTTGAGATTTAAAAGAGCAGATTGGGCAAGGAAGGGAAATAAAAAGAGATAGGGAGAGATATGTTGTTGTTGTTAAGTGTCGTCGAATCAGTCCGACCCACAGCAACCCTGTACAAGGTTTCCAAGGCTGTAAATCTTTACGGGAGCACAAAACCTCATCCTTCTCCTGAGGAGTGGCTGGTAGTTTCCAGCTGCTGGCCTTAAGGTTCACAGCCTGATTTGTAACCACTATGCTACCAGAACTCCTTAGGGAGAGATAGGCTTTGAGAATTGATGGAATACAAATTGAAATCTTTCAACAAACTGATGCAGCACTGGAGGTCCTCACTCATCTATCTAGGCCAAGAAATTTGGAAGACAGCTAACTGATCAACTGATTGGGAGAGATCCATATTTGTGCCCATTCCAAAGAGAGGTGACCCAAGGAATGTGGAAATCATTGAACAATATCATTAATATCTCATGTAAGTAAAATTTTGCTACAGATAATTTAAAAACGACTGCAACAGTACATTGACAGAAAACTGTCAGAAGTTCAAGCCAGATACAGACAAGGACGTCATTGCTGATGTTAGCTAGATCTTGGCTGAAAGCAGATAATTCCAGAAAGATATCTACTTGTACTTAATTGACTATGCAAAGGCTTTTGACTGTGTGGATCATGACACACTACAGACAGCATTGTGGAGAATAAGTATTCTGGAACACTTAATTGTGCTCATGAGGAACCTGTACATAGACCAAGAAGCAGTTGTTGGAACAGAACAAGGGAACACAGAATGGTTAAAATCAGGAAGGGTGTACAACAGGGTTGTATTCTTTCACCATACTTATTCAGTCTGTATGCTGAGCACATAATTCGAGAAGCCACATTATATGAAGAAGAACATGGCATCAGGATTGGAGGAAGACTCATTAACAACCTGCAATACGCAGATTATACAACCTTACTTGCTGAAAGCTAAGGGATTTAAATACTTACTGATGAAGATAAAAAACTCTCAGACTTCAGTACGGGTTGCACCTCAGTGTAAAGAAAATATTACGGGACCAATAAATAACATCATGATCGTGATTGGTCCTCACCACTGGACCAATAAATGATACATAGAGAAAAGACAAGCTGTCAAAGACTTCATTTTGCTTGGATCCTCTATCAACACTTATGGAAACAGCAGTCAAGACATCATTAGGCAAATCTGCTGCACAAGAACTTTTCTAAGTGTTCAAGAGCAAAGATGTCAGCTTAAGGACTAAGGTGCGCCTGACCCAAGCCATGGTATTTTCAATAACTTCATATGCATGCAAAAGCTGGACAGTAAATAAGCTTTTGAGTAGAATTGATGCTTTTGAGTTATGGTGTTAGAGGAGAATATTGAAAGTACCACGGGCTGCCAAAAGAACCAACAGATCTGTGTTGGAAGAAGTGCAGCCAGAGTGCTCCTTAGAAGCCAGGATGGTGAAATTTTGTCTCTCGTATTTCAGGTGTGTTATTAAGAGGGACAAATCCTCAGAAAAGATATGCTTGGTAAAATGGAGGATCAGCAAAAAAAAAAACCCAGGAAGACCCCCAACAAGATAGATAGTCACAATGGCGACAGCAATGGGCTCCAACTTAACAATGATTGTGAGGATGGCGAAGTTGCCGTCTGATGTACATAAGGCACTATGAGTCCGAACCAACTTACCAGCACCCAACACCCATAACAATGGCCACGCCACCAAGGGGCCAAGGACAGAAACTGAAGAGACGTGGACCTGCCCCAAGAGCAGACAGAGAGAGAAAGACTTTCCCTACAGCCAAAGCCCTGATTTCATCAGACCTCTAGTCTCCTAAACTGTCAGAAAATAAATGCCTGCTAATGAAAACTACCATAGGATAAGCACTGGACTGTTAACCATAAAGTCAGCCATTCAAACCCACCAGGCACTCCTTGGAAATCCTATGCAGGGTCACCAGGGGTCAGAACTGACTCTATGGCACTTAACAACAACTTGTGGTATGAGGAGGGCTGGTGGTGCACTGGGTTAAGCATCTGTCAGATAACCGAAAGATACTGTTGTTGTTGTGAAGTGCCATCGTGTCGGTTCCGACCCATAGTGACCCTGTATAGGGTTTCCGAGGAGCAGCTGGTGAGTTTGAACCACCGACCTTGCAGTTCAAATGGCTTTGCAGTCTGATGTATTAACCCACAGCGCCATACCAGGACTCCAACCGAAAGATAGGCGGTTGAAATTCACCACCATTCTGCAGGAAAAAGATGTGGCAGTCTGCTTCCATGAAGATTTACAACCTTAGAGACCCCAGGGAACATCTGTCTTGTCATATAGGGTTACCATGAGTCGAAAACAACTTGAAGGCAGTGGGGTTTAGTTGGGTCCAATTTGTGATGTTTCTCTTAGAGCATCGACAGAGAACTAAGACCAAGGGAAAAGAGAGAGGGTAGGGAGATTTCCCCAATGTAATATTTCACTTGATTTCTTTTCTTTTTTAAAGGGAAAATATATTTTTATCCCTTTTTTAAAAACTTTTTTATTGTGAATTGAGTAAAGGTTAATAGAGCAGATCATCAGTTTTACATTCAACAAATCACACACTTTGTTTCATTTCCATGACTGCAATCCCCTCCATGTAACAACAGTTATCCCACTTCCTCCCAACTTTCTTTACCAACCTTTTGTCCTTTGGTAAATTCTGTCCTTTTGATCTTGCATGGTTGACTATTCCATGATGTGCATACCTTACTAGGTTGCTAGCCCACCTGTATACCTATCTATTGCTTGGCTGAAGTTGACCCAGACCTAAAGGGTAACCGAGAGCCATAGTCCCAGTTCCTCCAGTCTCTTTCTGACCAGTAACCCTGGCACTGTTTGTAATTTGGAGTTCTGGTCTACATTTTCTCCCAGTCTATCCAGGATCTTTTAATGTGATCCCTATCAGAACAGTTGGTAATTGTAGCTGGGCACCATCTAGTTCTTCTGGTCTCAGAGTCGTAGAAACTGTTCACATGGTC
>NW_006408828.1:2135959-2137686 GCF_000296735.1 Chrysochloris asiatica
TTGCAGTTTGGCACCACACCAGGACTCCATTGCTCGGCATACAGATTGACTAAACCTAGTGAAAGGATACAACCTGGACGCATACCTTACCTATTTTAAACCAGGCAGTACTCCTTTGTTCTGTTTGAATGACTGCCTCTTGGTCTCTGTACAGGTTCCGAATGAGTATAGTTAAGTGTTTCGGAACTCCCATTGTTTCAAGCCTTGCTATACCTTGCTCCACATCCTTTGCTGAATGTCGCTTCGATTTCTGCCAGTTCCCTGTGGATGTACCAGTGCAACCACTTTTGAATTATCTTCAGAAAATTTTACTTGCTTGTGATATTAAAGATAGTTTTTGATAGTTTTTCATTCTATTGGGTCACCTCTCTTTGGAATGGGCCCAAATATGGCTCTCTTCCAGTTGATTAACCAAGTGGCTGTCTTCCAAATTTCTTGGCATAGATGAGTGAGTACCTCCAGTGCTACATTAGTGTGTTGACACATCTCAGTTGGAATTTCACCAATTCCTGGAACCTGCCTAGCTCCTTTCCAGTGCTTTCAGTGCAGGTTGGTCTTCTTCTTTTAATACCATCGGTGATTGATCATATGCTACCTCTTGAAATGATTGAATGCTAACCAGTTCTTTTTGACCCAGTGACTGTGTGTATTCCTTCCATTTTCTTTTGATGCTTTCTGCACCCGTCAATATTTTGCCCTTGGAATCCTTCAGAGAGACAATGTGAGGCCTGAATTTTTCTTCAGTTCTTTCAGCGTGGGCAATGCTGAGCATGTTTTTCCTTTTTGGTTTTCTAACTCCAGATGTTTGCACATTTCACTGTGACATTTGATTTTGTCTTGTCAAGTTGCCCTTTAAAATCTTCTGTTCGGTTTCTACATGCCATCACTTCTTCCAGTGGCTATGTTCGAGAGCAAGTTTCAGAAACTCTTCAGATATCCACTTTGGTGTATTCTTTCTTTCCTGTCTTTTTAATAGCCTCTTGCTTTCTTTATGTACGATGCCCTTGATGTCATCCCACAACTCATCTGGTCATCAGTTCAATGTATTAAATATATTCTTGAGATGGCCTCTAAATTCAGTTAGGATATATAAGGGGGCTTCAAAGTTCATGAAAGAATTACATTATCATTTCATTTCATTTTTTTCCATGAACTTATTGAAGGCCCATCATACTCAAGGTCGTATCTTGACTCTCGTGGACTTGTTTTAAGTTTCAAGGTTCAACTTGAAGTTGTATGTAAGCAATTGATGGTCTGTTCCATAGTTGGCCCCTAGGTCTTATTCTAATTGATGATATATGTAGTTGATGTGATTCCTGTATATTCTATTTGGCAAGGTCCATATGCATAATCACCATTTATACCATTGAAAAGAGGTATTTCTAATGAACAGGCCAGGAGTCCTGGTGTGGCACTGCAGGTTAATGCACTGGACTACAAGGTCAGTTTGCACTGTTAGGTTGGTGGCTCAATCAACCAGCCGCTCCTCGGAAACCCTATACAGGGTCACTATGAGTCATAACTGACTTGACAGCACTTAACAACAATGAAGAGGCCACTGATCTTGCAAAATTCTGTTATTTGAAAAAAACACAGAGGGAATAGAAGCAAATACTGTTGAATGATGAAGCATGCAAGAGATGGTAATCACTGCAATGAAACAAAATACGATAGGATGAGCGTAAAATGAATGTTCCACCATGGAAGCTATCACTCAATTCACAATA
>NW_006408828.1:2138966-2146290 GCF_000296735.1 Chrysochloris asiatica
AGTGGCTGGCAGTCTCGAACTGCTGACCTTAAGGTTCACAGCCCGATTCATAACCACTATACTACCAGAGCTCCTTTTTAGTAGGTTTTTAAAAGAATGTTAAAATAAATACTATGTTTTACTAAGGCACAGCAAACCATTTCACAACGGGCTTGAGTATTGTGACACAAACTACGTACCTAGAACAGGCTCTGAATTACCATCGAGGAAGAAACAAGTGCAGAAGTTAGAAGAAATCGTTGTAGAAAGTTCCATAGTAATTTGTCAGCGTGAATTTCTGATTATTGAATCTAATAATAAAAAAGGGGCTTGCATTTTGTAAGTCTTTGTTCACTTCCCTTTTCTAGTAATCGTCAGTGTATTTTACAGAAATATTGGCCTGTAACCCATTGGCCATAAAGAAAACCAACCTGCCTCGTTATCCTGGAAATGTAAGAATCACTGAGTCCAGCTGGGGAGGCAAGGTGGGCTGGTGGGGCCAGAGGTTGGATTTCAGTTGGTTGTCTTAGTCATATCGGGGACCTGCAGTAGATCTGATGAACGTGCCTCCCTGAGAGAGAGAGACAGCGACAGCATTTAGCTGTGCACTTGATAAAGACAGAGCAATGTATCGTCTATGACAAAGAACAATGAATGGGTCACTCACCATGGGCAGTCACATATGGAAACATCAAGCTTTCCTCTCCCTTGTCCCAGTCGCATCGCCAAAAGAATGATGTGTTGTCGGTTGTTGCTGGTGGTGATTGGTGATGGTGGTGTTGTAGGCTGTTGGCCATTGAGTCAAATCCAGCTCATGGTGATCTCACGTGTGCAGAATAGAACTGCTCCATAGAGTTTTCAAGACTGCGGCCTTTTAGAAACAGGTCACCAGGATGGTCTTCTGAAGTGCCCCGAGGTGGATTTCGATGGCCAGTTTTCTGGCTAGTAGTTGAGCAATTGACTGTTTGCACCAACTAGATGCTCCACCAAAAGAATAGGCACAAGAAAGACCAAGGGGATGTGAGACAGATTGTTTTACTTCCTGTCCCATCTCCTCCAAACAAACACATAGCTTTCCTGGTGACTTAAATAAAAAACATAGAAGTTGTTTCTAGATGGGGGGAGGGGGGAATATATATAAATGTATATATACTGCCAGGAGCTCTGGTAGCATATTGTTTACGAATCAGGCTGCGAACCTTAAGGTCAGCAGTTCAAAACTACCAGCTGTTCCGTGGGAGAAAGATGAGGCTTTCTGCTCCTGTAAGGATTTACAGCCTCTGAAACCCTGTACAGGGTCGCTATGGGTCGGAACCGACTCCACGGCACATAACAACAAATACACTGCCATTAACAGAAGCTGAGTGTTCCACCCCTTCCACTCCTCCCACCCTTAGTGACACTCCTGGTCTCTATACCTTTGCCTATTCTAGATATTTCATATAAGTGAGATTATACAAGAAGACTTCAAAAAAAGTTTATGGAAAATTGGAATGAAAAGATAATGGAATTTTCCCATGAACTTTTTGAAGACTTCTTCTCGAACCCCATACAATAAGTATTCTTTTGTGCTTGACGTATTCACTCAGGATAACATTGTCAAGGTTCAGTCTTGTTGTGGCATGTGTCAGAACTTCATCTGTCTTTATGGCTGAGTAATATGGAGTCCTAGTGTGGCACTGTGGGTTAATGCACCAATAGACTACAAAACCATTTGAACTGCAAGATCAGCGGTTCAAGCTCACCAGCTGCTCTGGGAAACCCTTTACAGGGTTGATATGGATCAGAACCAACTGAATGGCACTTCATAACAACAACAATATTCATTATAGGAGTCCTGGTGTGATGCTGTAGAATAAGCATTGGACTGGAAGATAGATTTGAGCCACAAGGTCGGTGGTTCAAACTCACCAGACACTCCTTGGAAACCCTATACAGGATCGCTGTGAGTCGGAACCAACTGATAGCAATGAGTTTGGTTTGAGTTTTGAGAATATTCATTTTATGCTGTAAGATTAGCACTGGACTGTGAACCACAAGGTCAGGGTTCAAACCTACCACCTGCTCCTCAGAAATCCTATGCAGGATAGCCATGAGTCAGAATTCACTCAACGGTACTTAACAACAACACGCATGAGCCACATTTTGTTTATCCATTCATTTGTTGATGTATATTTCGGTGGTTTCCACTGAAATTATTGTTAAGTGTTGGCAATCTACTGTTGAAGAGTCAGTTATTGCAAACCCTGGGGAGTACAGTTCTACCGTGACACTCATGGGGTCACCAAGAGTCAGAGTCAATCGGAAGGTCACTGGAAAAAGAAACCCTGGCCAGTGTTTTCACTTTCAAAAGGATTGAAGCATGTGATCATCTCTCCTGAGCCTCAAAACCTCCCCCGGATGAGGCAGAACATGTTGTCAGTGTCTCTGGTAACCTATGAAATGAGCACCTTGGCCTGTCCCAGAGTGGGGCTGACACACGTCTGGGTCAAGAAAATTAAAAACCTCATCCCAACTGACTCATTTGTCTGAAACAAGTTCAGACGTCAAAGCCCATGGAGAGGAGGAGATGTCTTTTCGGTAGGAAGAAGGAAATCAGAAGGATATTTCAACATATTGGAATGATTTTTTGTTGTTGTTGTTGTTTTAAAGGCACGTATATTTAGCAAAACATAAAAGGACTGATTCTTTGGATGAGAGCTGTGAAGTTCACAGAGGTGAATTGGTCTGTCCAAAATAATTCTTGGTATTAATAATAGACCAAAATACCCAGACCCACTGCTGTCGGGCTGATTATGACTCATAGCAATCCTGTAGAAGAGAGGGAAAGTGGCCCATGGGTTTCCCAGACAGTGATCTTCATGGAGGCTGAAACGCACATCTTCCTCTTGCCATAGAGATTGGTGCGTATGAGCTACTGATCTCTTGATTTGCAACTAAGAGTTTGAATCACTACACCAAGGGTGGTGGTTATGTGCCATGGAGTCAGTTCTGACTCATAGTGACCTTGTAGGGGGTTTCTGAGACTATAAATCTTTACAGGACCAGAGAGACTCATCTTTCTCCCATGAAATGGATGGTAGTTTTGAACTGCTGACCTTGAGGTTAGCAGCCGACTCGTAACCATTATACCAGGGCTAGGTGTTGTCTAGTGTCGTTGAGTCGGTTCCAACTTAAAGTGGTGCTGTATACAATAGAATGAAACCCCGCCCACTCCTGAGCCGTCCTCACACTTGTTCTGTTTAAGCCCATTGTTGCTGCCACTGTGTCGATCCATCTGGTTGGGGGTTGGGAGAGGTCTTCCTCTTTTTCACTGACCCTCTAGTTTACCAAGAATGATGTCCTTCTCAAGGGACAGGTCCCTCCTGATAATTTTGGACATATTGTCAGGAAGGACCAGTTCCCAGAGAAGAGCACAATGCTTGCTGAAGTGGAGGGTCAGGCTCTGGGGCCTCCCATGGTTGTAAACTTCATCAGGAAGGCAGGGATTGTAGATCGTATTATCTCAGACTCTCCGTGTGTGGCTCCTAGAAGGAACTTCAATATTTACTAAGACTTGAATAAATGAAAAGTCTTTGCTTGGGGGACCATCATCATTCTTCTTTTTTTTAAACTTTTATTTTGGTGAATTGAATGAAGGTTTACAGAGCAGATCAGCCATTTTCCCATCATAGACCGTTTCTTTGCTGAAGAAAACCTTTTCTTAACTTTACATAATATTTGTCCTTTTGTGATTAACTGATTTTACTCAGCATAATATTCAACCAACAAATAACATCAAGGTAAGTAGAGAAATGATTGAAGTTGTCAAAGACTTCGTTTTGCTTGGATCAACCATCAACACTAATGGAAGTAGGAATCAAGAAATCAAATGACGTATTGCATTAGGCAAATCTGCTGCGTGAGACCTCGTAAAGGGTTCAACAGCAAAGATGTCAATTTAAGGATTAAGGTACACCTGACACAAACCATGGTATTTTCAATAACCTCATATTCATGTGAAAGCTGGACAGTGAATAAGGAAGACCATAGAAGAATTGATGCATTTGAGTTGTGGTGTTGAAGGAGAATATTGAAAGTGTCATGGGCTGCCTAAAGAACAAACAGGTCTATCTTGGAAGAAATACAGCCAGAATGCTCCTTAGAAGCTAGGATGGCCAGACTTTGTCTCTCAAACTTTGGACATATTATCAGGAGGTTCTAATCCCTGGAGAAAGACATCATGCTTGGCAAGGTGAAGGGTCGGAGAAAAGAGGAAGATCCCCAAGGAGATAGACTGGCACAGTGGCAGCATCAACGGGCTCAAGCATAGCAATAATTGTGAGGTTGGCCCAGGACCAGGCAGTGTTTTATTCTGTTGTCATAGAGTCACTGAGTAGGTACTGACTCAATGACACTTAACAACAACAGGTGTATCCATGAGAACCATCATTATTCTTGAGTAGTATTTGAAAGGATTCTTAAATGTATACAGCAAAAGTTGTGTAAGTTTGAACCTGTGTAAGGCAGAAACCTACCAGAGAAGGAAAACTCAAATACTTCCAACTAGAATGAGAGCTAGAAGAGTGTGGAATGCGTAGCCTACCAAGGGTGACACACTTGGGAGACATGGGATAAACCAAGTGGTCCTCTGAGTTTCAGCTCTCACAGCCTTCTGTGTGCATCTGACTGCTTAGTTGTTGTTCTCAGGGATTAGTCATTAGCCTTCGGGCATGGGGAGGTCACACCTGACATACAGTCTTTTAGTGGCTAGCTACCTTTTGGCACCAGTCATGTGCCAGTTCCACATCAGTCTGGAGTTCACATCCACTGCCCATTCCCACCCCCCCAAACTGAGGGAAGACTGCCAGTCTTCTGCTGAGACTTTCTCTTTCATTTGAGGGTGAAGTTCTGGCCCTTATTCCATAGTTCATTGTTTGAGGGTGAGACACCAGGTCCTAATGATGAGAGACCATGTTCTGTGAAGGAGAACGGAGTTCCTGAGATTGTCATCCAGTACATCGGGCTGCAAACCTTAAGGTCAGCAGTTCTATACTACCAGCTGTTTTGCAGGAGAAAGATGAGGCTTTCTGCTCCTGTAAAGATTTACAACCTCGGAAACCCTGTACAGGATCACTGTGGGTCGGAATCGACTCGACAGCACTTAACAACAACCACAACAACAACACACTGGATCAGCAAAGATGAGTTCATCCAGAGGACGTTTCTACATCTGCTGGGAGTCTGGTCTGCCAAAATTGGTCCTTTCTGGCTGTCCACAGAAAAGAATATTGAATATACCATGGACTGCCAAAAGAATGAACAAATATGTCTTGGCAAGAGTCCAACCAGGTGATCCTTTAAAAATGAGAATGGGGATAGTTCTCGCTTATTTTCAATGTGCCATCTGGAAGGACCAATCTTTGGAGCAACACATTATGCTTGGTAGAGTAAGGGTCAATGAAAAAGAGAAAGACCCTTACTGAGATTATTGATACAGTACCACAACAATGCACTTACTCATAGCAGCAATTGTGAGGCTAGCCCAGGACCTGACAATGCTTCAGTCTGTTGTACACAGGGTTGTTATGAGGCAGAGCTGACTAACTTAACAACGATCCTGAAGTAAAGAAACTTTACCTCTAAGAGAGTCCAGCCTGCGTCTTCACTCTACAGGGGTAGTTAGCATTCCAAAGTGGCTTACTAAATGGACCTTCTTCACTCAAGAACGTAGAGATCTTCTCTAAATGCTCCTTTGTTGTTGTTGTTGTTGTTAAGTGCCATCGAGTCGGGTCCGACCCATAGCGACCCTGTACAGGGTTTCCGAGGGTGTAAATGCTCCTTAGACTTTTTATTTCATCAACTGGTCAAGTTCACATTTTTATTGCAAGAGCGCCACCTTCCTGTCTCCAGCTGCTATTTTCCCTCTTCACGTAAATTTTTGCTCTGTTCTGGACTTTATCTCTTGCACTTTGGGCATGCTATCAGGAGGGACTAGTCCCTGGAGAAGGACAGCATGCTTGGTAAAGTGAAGGGTCAGCAAAACCAAAAAAAAGAGAAAGACCCCCAATGAGATAGATTGACTTCATGGCAGCAACAATGGCTCCAAAGTAACAACACTTGTGACAATGGTGCAGGACTAAGTGCTTTGTTCTGTGGTGCATAGGGTCACTTTGAATAGGAACTGACTTGATGGCACCTAACAACAACAACAACAGCATATGGAAAGTAAAAAACAAAACTAGAAATGGAAGAGAACTTGAAAAAGTGCTCTCCACACTTTCTCTCTCTCTCACTCTCTCTCCTGCATGTTGTCCTCTTGGTCGAATGTGCCACCTACTGTCCTGCTGCTGGAAAGTGAACCCTAGCCCTGTCCTTAGCCCCTCAAACAGGGCTGGGTGGGAGCAGCAGATGGTGGGGTCCTGCCATCTTCAGGAAGGGGTTTCTGTGTGTCTCGTGGAGGATTTACGATCTCTTCTGTCCAACAAGGCAGAGAAGAGCCTAATATGCTATGGCGTACATGGATCCCCTGAGAAGCCTCAATAGAAAAGATACAGTGGAAAACAAACAAACAAACAAACCCAGAATCGAAAAGGAAAGAAAAAACAGAGACAAGGCCTTAGGGAAAGCTAAATGTCTACCATTCCCTGACGTGGCTGCCATTTCCTAAGTAACCCCCAAAGCAAGCCAACCACCACTGAGCTGGTTCCAACTCAAAGAGACCCCATGTGTACAAGAGTAAATTCTGCTCCGTAAGATTTCCACGACTGTGACCTTTCAGAGGGGATTGCCACGCCTATCTTTCCAGGTACCTCTGGGTGATTTGGAACTGCCAACCTGGGGTTCATTAGTAGCTGAGCACTGGATCGTTTGCACAACCCAGGTGATCCGTAACTGAGGACACACAGGGACGTACTCTTCATTTGGGGCCTCCAAGGCCATATTTGTGCCCATTTCTAAAAGAGGTGACCCAACAGAATGCAGAAATCATCAGACAATGTCTTTGATATCCCATGCAAGTAAAGTTTTACTAAAGGTAATATAGAAACGGCTGCAAGCATACATTGACAGAGAACATCCAGAAGTTCAAGCCAGATTCAGAAGAGGCTGTGGAACAAGGGATATCATTGCTGATGTCCGATGGATCTTGGCTGAAAGCAGAGAATACCAGAGAGACGTTTACCTGTGCTTTATTGACTACACAAAGGCTTTCGATTGTGTGGATCATGACAAGCTATGGACAACATTGTGAAGTATGAGTATTCCGAAACACTTAATTGTGCTTCTGAGAAATCTGTACCTAGACCAAGAAGCAGTTGTTCGAACAGAACACGGGAACACTGAATGGTTTAAAATTAAGAAAGAT
>NW_006408828.1:2147905-2152210 GCF_000296735.1 Chrysochloris asiatica
ACCCATTTTTGAATTGTCTTTTGCAAAATTTTTCTTGCATGTGATATTAATGATACTGTCTGATGATTTCCACATTCTGTTAGGTCACCTTGCTTTAAAATGGGCACAAATATGAATCTCTTCCAATCAATTGGCCAGGTAGTTGTCTTCTAAATTCCTTGGCCTAGATGAGTGAGTACTTCCAGTACCACATCAGTTTGTTGGAAGATTTCAATTTGTATTCCCTCAATTCCCAGAGCCTTGTTCTTTGCTCATGGCTTCAGTATACCGTGGACATCTTTCAGTATCATCGACTCTTGAACATATGTTATTTCTTGAAATGGTTGAACATCATCCATTTGTTTTTGGCACAGTGATTCTGTATATTCCTTCTGTCTTCTTTTGATGCTTCCTGCATCATTCAATATTTTGCCCATTGTTGTTAGGTGCCATTGAGTCAATACTGACTCATAGCAACCCTATGAACAACAAAACGAAACACTGCCTGGTCCTGGGCCAACCTCACAATCATTGCAATGTTTGAGTCCACTGATGCTATCATTGTGCCAATCCATCTTGTTGAGAGTCTTCCTCTTTTCTTCTGACCCTCCACTCTATCAAACATGATATCCCTCTGCAGTAACTGGTCCCTGCTGATAATATGTCCGAAGTACAAGAGACCATTCTGTCCACCCTGGCTTCCCAGGAGCACTCTGGCTGTACTTCTTCCAAAACAGATCTGTTTTTTCTTTTAGCAGTCCATGGTACTTTGAATATTCTCCTCCTACACCATAACTCAAATGCATCTTCTACGGTCTTCCTTATTCACTATTCAACTTTCGCACACATATGAGGTTATTGAAAATACCATGGTTTGGGTCAGGTGCACCTTAGTCCTCAAACTGACATTTTTGCTCGTCAACATTTTGAAGAGGTCTTGTGCAGCAGATTGGCCTAATGCAATATGTTGTTGGATTTCTTGACTGCTGCTTCCGTAAGTATTGATGGTTGATCGAGCAAAATGACATCTTTGACAACTTTAATCTTTTCTACATTTATCACAATGTTATTTATTGGTTCAATGGTGAGGATTTTTGTTTTCTTTACACTGCAACCCATACGGAAGATTGTGGTCTGTGATCTTCATCAGTTAAGTATTTTATGTGCTGTTCACTTTCAGCAAGCCAGGTTGTATCATCTGCATATCACAGATTGTTAATGACCTTTCCTCCAAACCTGATGGCATGTTCTTCTTCATATAACCCAGTATCTCAGCTTAATTTTTTAATGGAATTTGCTCAGCATACAGATTGAATAGAAATGGTAAAAGAAGACAACCCTGGTGCACACCTTTCCTAATTTTAAACCATTCACTTGAGATGTAGTTATCCCCATAATGAGATGGAATTTAATGTAAATAGCTCTTTGATGACTTCTGCTATGAGCAGTCCATCAATTGAAAGGATATTTCCTCGGGGGTGTGGCCTGCTTCCAATATATTGGACCCTCAGGCAAAGCTTGCTTGGTCTGTGCTGGGTCTGGATCTTGCATCTGGTTCATCTTCCAATCTCTGATTCTTCGGACTTGAGCCAGTGACCTGCTCTGTTACCTGCTGACCCTGGGAGTCCTTGGCAACCTGTCTTCTCTCCTGCCAGACCTGCCTGCTTCCTCTGCATGCCTGCCTGACTGCTGTCTTGCCTGCTGATTGTGGTTTATCTGACCCGGTCTTGGGACCCTCCCAGCTTTGCAACTGGGTGAGCCATTTTCTTGATATAAACTTCTCTTTGTATATACATTTATGTTTTACTGCTTTTCCTTCCTAGAGAACCCATCCTAAGACAAAGGCTTTCAGAAGCAGAGAGTTCCCTGTTCTCAAAAATGTCATCTTTGCAAGATACTAAGAGTCTAATGTAAATGAGACAAAACTTGCATAACTCAGTTTGAAATTATTGGTAGGAAATTCCAACAGTATGATGTGAAAGAAGTGGTTAATATGAGCTATTAATTTGGACCAATTGACCTCGAAACACCTTTCCTACTTGGATCTCTCAGAATCTATGAAATAAGAAAAACTCTGTGGCTGAAAACAAGATGAAACCCTCTTCCTGGGAGTGGAAGGCAGCCGCTAAGATGGCCCCAGTCATCCTTGTTCCCTGGCAGTCACAGCCTCAAGTAGTTCTTTCTCACAACAAATGGGGCTGCTCTTTGTATCCAACTGGGTGTTATAGAAATGATGGTGTGTGACTTCTGAGTCAGGTCATGAAGGGCACGGTAGCCTCCTCCTTGCTCTCTTTCCTTACTCACTATATAGGAAGTCAGTGGCCATGGCTTGAGGGACTCAAGTAGCCCCTTGGGGAGGTCCTTGTGGTAAAAAAAACTGAGGCTTGTTGCCAACCATTAGTGCTAACTTCACAATCATGCTGGTGAACCATCATAGAAGTAGACCCTCCAGCCCCAGTCAGGCCATTAGATGACATCACCCATGGCTAACACGTTGTCCAGATCCACACTGGTCTTGGAGCCAGAACCATGGGCTAAATTGAACTCAAAGTCTAAGTTTTGAAATAATTTATTATGCAGCAACAGATGATTAGTATGATAGTTTTTGTATGAATATGCCACCAACCTACAACAACAAAACGCTTCCAATTACGTAAATGCCTTTGAATATTATCATTGCCCTCACAAACTCTGAAAGAGACTGATATTAAATGAAGTCTTAGAACTGATAGATCATTTCTAGAAATTTCTCCGGGAGTGAATCACAACGTTGAAAATATCTTCCCGATTTTAGTGTATGCTCTTTTCTTCTTTATTTATTTACTTTGTAGTTGTTGGGAATCTACACAGTGAAACATATGCTAACTCAACCGTTTGTACACACACAGTTCAGTGAAACTGACGACATTCTTCAAGTTATGCATTCTTCAAATTATCCAGTTCAAGCCCACCAGCTGCTCCTTGGAAGCCCTAGACAGGGTTGCTATGGGTTGGAACCAACTTGACGACACTTAACAACAGCAATCATTGTGTTTATATGAGACTTTGTGCTCCCGTAGAGATTTACAGTTTCTGGAACCTTGGAGTGGCACTGTAGGATTACCACTGGACTGCAAACCACAAGGTCAGCAGTTCAAACCCACCAGCTGCTCCTTGGAAACACTGTACAAGGTTGCTATGAATTAGAACCGACTCAATGGCACGTAACAACAACAACAATGAATCAGAATTGACTCAATGAAAATGTGGTTATTTTTGTTTGTTTATATTGTATTATTCAGGTTATACTCTGGTGTGGCACTGTAGGATAAGTGCAGGACTGCAAGGACAGTTTGAACCCCAAGGTTGGAGGTTCAAACTCACCAGTTGCTCCTTGGAAATCCTATACTGGGTTGCTGTGAGTCGGAACTGACTCGAACGAAGGCACTTAGCAGCAACAACAACAAACATTTCAAAAACTGTACAATTCTGGCAAATTATTTATGGCTTGAAAATGCTAGATTTTTTAGGTCCGTATTGTGATTTGAAAAAAAAAAGTTTTGCAACTTTTTAAAGCACTGGAAATATACGAACTAACGCTCAATCCTTTAGGGTTTAATTTAGTCATAGGGAAAGGGTCAACTTGTGGTCAAATTCACAATACAAGGTCAGCGGTTCAAACCCACCAGCTACTCCTCGGAAACCCTATACAGGGTCGCTATGAGTCAGGACTGACTTGGTATTAACTGGTCTTCCTTGTAGGCATATGGGTAGTATTCAATCACAGACAGCGTTATATATCAAAATAGATCTTGATATGTTCTTTTGGATGATGAATGTGTCACCATTCCTTTTCAGTGTGTCATCCTGGCGTAGAAAACCACGTAGTTGTTCAATTCAAAGTGGCCAATACCAGTCCATTTCAGCTCACTAGATGGCGGATCGGGTAGACATGTAGTGAGGAGCTCGGTTAACAACAACACGGAAAACCGGGTCAAGAGGACTCATGAGTTGGTGTTGGAACTCTGTAACAAATATAAAGGTATGTTTGGAGTTTCAGAGGGTTTATAGCTGGGGAATTTTCAGGAGAATCCAGAAATTCATTGTTTTCTGGATCAAGACACTCAGCTATTCTGGGAACCGCCATCTTGGGAAAGTTTATCATGATTGTACCAGGATTGATAGGATTAGGAGAGAACATCTTGATTATATCTTATGTATATAAGGAGCTCTGGTAGCGTAGTGGTTACGAATCGGGCTGCGAACCTTAAGGTCAGCGGTTCGAAACTACCAGCTGCTCCGCGGAAGAAAGATGAGGCTTTCTACTCCCGTAAAGATTTACACCCT
>NW_006408828.1:2156641-2158267 GCF_000296735.1 Chrysochloris asiatica
AAGCTGAAGAAAATTAAAACAAATCCATGAGATCCAAAACATGACTGAACATATCCCACTTGAATTTAGAGATCATCCAAAGAACAGATTTGATACATTAGACACTAATGACCAAAGATCAGAAGAGTTGTGGGATGACATCAAGGATATCATACAGGAAGAAAGCAAAAGGTCATTAAGGAGACAAGAAAGAAGGAAAAGGCCAAAATGGATGTCATAGAGACTCCGAAACTTGCTCCAACATAGAAATGCTAAAATAAATAGAAAAAAGGAGCTGAACAGAAAATTTCAAAGGCAGCTCGAAAAGACAAATATTACAGTGAAATGTGCAAAGAACCGTAGTTAGAAAACCAAAAGGAAAGGACACATTCATTATTTCTCAAGTTAAAATAACTGAAGAAAAAAATTAAAGAATTATATAGGCAAAATATTGAGTGATGCAGGAAGCATCAAAAGAAGGTGGAAGGAATACACAAAGTCACTGCACCAAAAGAAATGATCGATGTTTGACCATTTCAAGAGGTAGCATATGATCAAGAGCCACTGGTACTGAACAAAGAAGTCTAAGGTGCACTGAAGGCATTGGCAAAGAAAAAGCTCCAGGAATTGATGGAATACAAACAGAAATATGTCAACAAATTGTTGCAATGCTGGAAGCACTCATTCATTGATGCCAAGCAGTTTGAAAGATGACTCCTTGGCTAACTGATTGGAAGAGATCCATATTTGTGTCCATTCCAAAGAGAAATGACCCAACGGAATGCGGAAATCATCGGACGGTATAATTAATATCATATGCAAGTGCAGTTTTACTAAAGAGAATTCAAAAACAGTTGCATCAATAGATTGACAGGGAAGGCCAGAAATTCAAGCCAGATTTAGATGAGGACCTGGAACAAAGGATATCATTGCTGATGTCAGATGAATCTTGGTTGAAAGCAGAGAATACCAGAAAGATATTTACCTGTGTTTTATTGACTATGCAAAGACTCTTGACTGTGTGGATCATGACAAGCTATGGACAACATCACGAAGACTGGATATAGCTTGCCTTGATGGTTCCCAGGCAAACAGCTTGCTTGTTCTTGTAGTAGCCAAACAGTCTGCTTTGGTTTTTTTTCCCCTGCTGGTCTTTCTTTCAAGAAGTCTCTTCTGTTCCTCTAGCCTGTCTGGGTTGGTCTGCATGTCCTTTCAAGTGGGAATTTCATACCCCAGAAGGTTCTGGATGGGGCTCAGGATTCCACGTAAGGTCCTATACACTACAAATGCTCCACAGGAAGTCCATTTCACTGGGCAAATTCTAGAACCTCTTTTAGGTATTCTAATCAATTATAGGCTGAAGGCAGGCTTACAAAATTTCTGTAATCATATTTCCTGATATTCCTTTCTATCCCACTCAAGAGGCTATTTTACAATAGTAGGCAAGGGAAACCAATATCCACAAGACAGTCAGGTATCTTAACATTATTTCCCTTCTTTTACCCATTCAGGCTATGCCTCAGTCCCTGTATCCCAGAGGTCTGCTGTTCCAAGGTTGAGCACACATCACTAGTTACCTCTGCCCCACTTAGCCCATGCAAACCTGCTTAACTGTTCTCCCATCCACCTTGTTCTTCCACTCCCATA
>NW_006408828.1:2158847-2162238 GCF_000296735.1 Chrysochloris asiatica
TGGACAGTGAATAAGGAAGACCATAGAAGAATTAATGCTTTTGAGTTATAGTGTTGGAGCAGAATATTGAAAGTGTCACGGGCTGCCAAGAGAACAAACATCTGTGTTGGGAGAAGTACAGCCAGAGTGCTCCTTGGAGGCCAAGACGGCCAAACTTCGTCTCTCATAGTTTGGACATATTGTCAGGAGGAACCAGTCACTGGAGAAGGATATCATGTTTGGTAAGGTGGAGGGTCAGAAAAAAAGAGGAAGAGCCCCATCAGGATGGATTGGCCAAGTGGCAGCATCAATGGGCTCAAGCATGGCAACAATAGTGAGGTTGCCCCGGGATCAAGCAGTGTTTCATTCTGTTGCACATAGGATCACTGTAAGTCGGTACCGACTCGGTGGCACCTAACAGCAAGATAACAATAACAATGGGCAAAATATTGAATGATGCAGGAAGCATCCAAAGAAGATGGAAGGAATACACAGAGTTACTGTAAAAAATAATCTGTTGACTTTCAACCACTTTGGGAGGTAGCATAGGTTCAAGAACCGATGGTATTGAATGAAAGAAGTCCAGTCAATTGCAATAAAAAGAGGCTGCAGTAACTGGAGTAATACCAACGGAAATGTTTCTGCAAACTGATGCAGTACTAGTGAAACACTCACTGGTCTATGCCAAGAAATTTGGAGGACAACGATCTGTGAACAGACTGGAAGAGATCCATATTTGTGTCCATTCCAAAAAAAGGAGACACTACAGAATGTGTAAGTTATCTAACAATATCATTAATATAGCAAGTCAATTTTGCTGAAGAGAATTCAAAAATAGTTGCAGCAGTACATCAAATAGGGAGCTGCCAGAAATTCAAGCCTGATTCAGAAGAGGACATAGAACAATGGATATCATTGCTAAGGCCAGATGGATCTTAGATAAAGACAGACAATGCCAGAAAGATGTTTGCTTTTGTTATATTAGCTATGCAAAGACATTCAACTGCATAGATCATAACATTGCAAAGAATGGGAATTCCAGGACACTCAATTGTGCTCATGTGCAATCTAAACATAGACCAAGTGTTGTTTAAAATCAGGACAGATGTGTATCAACTGTTGCATCTATTCAATCACCATTGCAAACACATAATCCAAGAAGCTGGACTGTATGAAGAAGAAAATGGTATCAGGACTGGAAGAAAACTCTTAATCAGCATGCAATATGTAGCTGACACAAGCTTCCTTGCTGAAAATAAAGAAGACTTGAGGAACTTGTTGAAGATCAAGCAATACAGCCTTCAATGTGGATGTTCAATACAACTCAGTGTAAAGAAAACAAAAATCCTCATAACAAGATCAGTTAAAAAAAACCACATAAATATCATAATAAAAGGAAAACATTGTTGTAGTTGTTAAAGATTTCATTTTACATGGATCTACAATCAATGTTCATGGAAACGGCAGTCAAGAAACCAAACGATGTATTGCATTGGACAAAGCGGTTACAGAAGATCTCTTTAAATTGTTAAAGAGCAAAGATGTCACTTTGAGGACTAATGTGCATTTCACTCATATTCATGGGAAAGTTGGAAATGAATAAGGAAGACCTGAGAAGAATTGATGCATTAGAATCATGGTGTTGGTGAAAAATATTGCAAGTACCATGAACTGTCAAATGAACAAAAAAGTCTGTCTTGGAAGAAGTACAGCCAGAATGCTCCTGAGAAATGAGAATGTTGCTGTTGTTACGTGCCGTGGGGTCGGGTCCGACTCATAGCGACCCTGTACAAGTTTTCTGAAGCTGTAAATCTTTATGGGAGCAGAAAGCCTCATCTTTCTCCCTCAGAACAGCTGGTAGTTTCGAACTGCTGACCTTGTGGTTCACAGCCCAATTCGTAACCACTACGCTACCAGAGCTCACATGAGAAATGAGAATAGCAAGACTATATCTCAAATTTCATGGGGAGAGTTCTCTGTGTTATTAGGAGGGATCATTCCCTGGAAAGGCACATCAAAATAGAGGGTCAGCAAAAAGATGTCCTTCAACAAGATGGACTGACAAAGTGGTTGCAGTGATGGGCTCAAATATAGTAACAATGTGTTGTTGGAGGAGACTGGGCAGTGTTTCATTCTGTGTGCAGAGGGTAGCTCTGAGCCCACTTGATGGTACCTAACAACAAGTTTGTTGCCTACAACATGATAAACAAGATTTCATTATTGTAATGATGTATCAACTAACCAACACTTAAACTTTATTGAGTAATATCCATTCACTAGGTGATGCTGGGATAAGAAAAATCCCTGTAATGTCTTATTGTCCAGGGAGTGGCATATCTATGGGTAGAGAGATTTCAGGGAAGGTGCTAAGGCCAAGTGTTCATAAAGTGTTAGATGATAAAGAGGATGGGTGATGGTAGTTGTGTGCCATCAAGACGGTTCTGACTATTTCTCCTGTGAAGTGCCTGGTGGCTTCTAATAGTTGATCTTGTGCTTAGCAGCCCAAGTCATAACCCACTACCCCATCAGGACTCCTTAGAGAGGACTAATGAGGGCCAATAGGCTTTTATTGTATCCAGCAATGCACTTTACTGTTGTGGTCAGGTGTGTATTGTTTTTGTTGGTGTTAAGTGCCATCCTTTCGGTTCTGACCCATAGCAACCTTGTGTAGGGTTTCCAAGGTGAACTTGAACCACCAACTTTGTGATTCAAACTGACTTTGCGGTTCAGCGTATTAACCCACAGTGCCACACAGGTCTGCATAGTGACCTTTAGCATGAGTAATAGCAAATTCTAAAGTTAAGCAAAGCAAACTGTCTTGAAGATCCCACTAGGAGCACTAGCTCAGTAGGGACCTAGTCTGTTTCTATAGTCCTGAGGTCATTTTTCAGAGTCTCCAGAAAACATATGAAAATATTTCACTTTACCTGTTGTGGATGCCAATGGGTCACCCCTTTCTTCTCTAGACTGCAGAAGGAGAAAAACTACTTATTTTCCTCATCCTGAGTAGCATTTGTGTTTATAGAGGACGCAACCCCCCACTCTTTGTGGGTGGTAGCTGTGATATAGTTTTGCTCAACTCTCTGGTTCCCAACGTGGGCCGAATTACAATGAGATGGATGTATCTCAAGAAGAGTTAATGCACCCATAAACATGTATATGTTTGGTATCAGATATTTCTATAGAGTATTTGTAGGGAGCCCTGGCAACATAGTGGGTTACATAGTGGGCTGCTAATTGCAAGGTCAGCACTTTGAGTCCACTATGCATTCCACAGGAGAAAGATGAGACATTCTGTTCCCGTAAAGATTTACAGCCTCAAAAACCCTATATAGAGTCACTATGAGTTGTAACTGACTCTATGGCGCACAACCACCACCAACCACCACCAACCACCACCAACCACCACAAC
>NW_006408828.1:2163658-2167927 GCF_000296735.1 Chrysochloris asiatica
GCTACCACCACCACAAGTGGCAGAAAAAGGTACAACAAAATTCAAAATCATAAAGCCAGCCCAGATTTACTGGTCTGAGAGGGGCTGGTGGAAGCTCTGAAATTATAGTCTTCAGACACCCTTCAAACATGGAACCCAATACTGAAGCCTGTAAAAATGAACTATTGATACTGTAACATCTGTGCTCCTCAGAGCAATCAACCATACGAGACCTAAAGAGTAGCCTCGTCTCATGCTGTAAAGCATCTTAAGATGGCAAGAGACTCCTTGACAGCCCAGTGTGTTCAATGCTATGGAAGAAAACTTCTAGATTACTGTCTGGAAGTCTCAGGTGAGAATTTTATGTGAGCAGCGCTCCAGAGCACCTTTGAATACAGCTTGCTTCTTCACTATGATTGGGAGGGTTTTAGACCACTGTTGTTCTGTTACATACCATCCAGTGGGTTCTGACTCATAGTGAGCCTGTCCAGGCTTTCTGAGGAACAGCTGGTGGCTTTAAACCACCAATCTTGTTTATTACAGTCCAGTGTTTATGCTACATCACCACAAAGGACCTTTGATTGTTTTTGATTTCATCCTTACTCTGATATTGGTTTTATGTTGCATTTTGTCAACACTCTGGATATGCAGTTGTAATATAATGTTGAAGTCTTTGCCCTATAAAACGAGAACCTGGTCTGAGTTTGTGTTAAGTGAGATTCTCCAAAAGAGACCGTATGAGTATTGGTAAAGCAAATTGAATAACACGCCAATAATGAGCAAATCGAGTTAGAAGTAGTGTTCTTCAACTATCTTTAGTCATTGCAACTTCTCTTGAAGTCTGAAGCGATTTCAAAAACAAGGCTAAGAAATTCTATTACTTTTGTGATGAACACGGCTTCTGCCTTCATGGAGAGGTCTCAGAGACTATACACATTATAGATGGGTCACCAGAGTGTCCCCTTGACGTCAGATGGGCTATGAAGTAAATTTACCGGCAGATGAAACGTCTTCAAACTCTAGGTTGTGTTCTGAATGGAATCTAGATTGGCCTAGACTGGCTTCCCCGCATTGCAAATATCGGTGTACCCATACGAATCTACAAACTTGGAAAACCTTACATTTCTGCTTTGTTTATTTGTACCTCTCTTAGGGTATGCCATAGAGAAGTGACAGAGGCCAGTGATGAGAGCTCATCTCTGCAATTGGGAGAGGAGAGAGCTGTGTTGTCAAGACCACACACAGAGTGCCCTATCCTCATTGATGTTGTCATTGTGGAGAGACAAAGTCATCTGCAAAAAAGACAAGGTCAGGATTTTGAAGAGGTTGATGCCAAGTCAGAGGAAAGAAGAGAAAGCTCACCAATCCCATGTTTGTTGTTGTTGTTGTTAAGTGCCATCGAGTAGGTTCCGACCCATAGCGACCCTGTACAGGGTTTCCGAGGGTGTAAATCTTTATAGGAGTAGAAAACCTCATCTTTCTAGCCTTCTGGAATTCCTGGGTCCAAGAAAGAGTCTGGATGCCTCCAGGAGATGAGGAAGGAAAGTAGCTAAAGGTCAGAAGAGATAAGCCTCATCCTTAAGGAAGGGCCTCAGGGGCTTGGAGTGGGGGGGCTCCCTTCTCCTCCAGGTGAGGCTCTGCAGTTATCTGGGCAGAAAGGGAGTGCTGGGATCCACCAGGAAGGAACTGCATCTTGAGTCATACTCCAGAAAATACCTGCTGGGTCAGTGCTCCATGTGAAGATTCTGGTGGGTGATGGCTGTGTCTTTCTTTTGTAAATTGGGACCAGAAAGATTATGAGAGGGGAGGCTGCAAAGGAGAACCAGTGTGACCACATGGTAGGTCTATGGTCAAAGAGTAGATGGATGTTAGGATGCAGAAGTGAGTCCTTCAACTCCCCATCATGCATGCTCCATGGGAAAGGTTTGTGTGCCCCCCCCCCCAGAGTACATGCATACCACATTGAAGACCAATGTTCTAGAGATTCTGGGATTTACAGCCTCAGCCAGAAAGGACATATGTGACCAGCACATCCTGGTGAGGGCATGGGTCCAGCGACTCTCTGTGTGTTTAGGAGAAATAATATTTACCTCCATTAGAGCCAGATTTTGAAGCACATTTTATTAACATTAGAATAAAGGAACAGCCTTTGGTGGCAGAATTAGACTGTATTGATACTTTTCTTTGGGAATGGGGTGATTCCTTTTTTTTGGGCGATTACTTATATTCTTCCTTTAGTTGCATAATTTGAATAACTGACATAAACTGAACATATATTGTGTGCCAGATACAACTGGATCAATAAATAACATCAAGGTAAATGGAGAAAAGCTTGAAGTTATCAAAGACTTCATTTTGCTTAGCTCCGCCATTAGCTCTGCTCATGAAAGCAGCAGTCAAGAAATCAAACAACATATGCATTAGGCAAATCTGCTGCACAAGACCTCGTTAAAGTGTTGAAGAACAAAGATGTCAGTTTGAGGACTAAGGTATGTCTGACCCAAGCCATGGCATTTTCAACAACCTCATATGCATGCGAACAAACAAATCTGTGTTAGAAAAGTACAGCCAGAATGCTCCCTAGAAGCCAGACTTGGTCTCTCATACTTTGGACATATTGTCAGGAGGCACTAGTTCCTAGAGAAGGACATCACGCTTGGTAAAGTTGAGGGTCAGTGAAAAAGAGGCAGACTCCCGAGCTGGATTGGCACAGTGGCAGCAGTAATGGGCTCAAGCACAGCAATGATTGTGAGGTTGGTGCAGAAACGGACAGTGTTTTGTTCCATTGTGCATACGGTCCCTATGAGTCAGTTCCAACTCAATGACACCTAAAAATAACAAGACTCTAAAATGGAACCATACAGGCTAGGACTTCCAATCACCGGATAGAGGGCTATGTTCAGAAGGGACATATAAGTAATTCTAAGGAGCTCTGGTAGCGTAGTGGTTACGAATCGAGCTGTGAACCTTAAGGTCAGTGGTTCGAAACTACCAGCCGCTCCGCGGGAGAAAGATGAGGCTTTCTACTCCCGTAAAGATTTACACCCTCGGAAACCCTGTATAGGGGCGCTATGGGTCGGAACCGACTCGACGGCACTTAACAGCAACAACAACAAGTAATTAACGACATCATAGAACATCGATAAGCACAGACTTACATGTGCTTGTTTGTTAATCTGTACTGAACAATTTTTCATTTTTTTCACCACATCAAAAGTTTTGCTTCTAGGTTTGACTGGATGTCTCTCTACCAACCCCACAGCAACTATCTGCAAAATCAAAGCCTTTTTTCAAATTTATAATCCTGAGGTGGGATGGAGTACCCAGTAAGCAAGATAAACTTGACTTGCTTGTGGCACTTACTAATCTGTTGCGAGGAGTTTCACATGTTTTTCACCACATGTGATGCAAGCAGTCTGTCAGTTTGTTGTCCTGTGGTGGCTTGCATATTGCTGTGATCCTGGAAGCTGTGCCACAGGTATTTTAAATAGTAGCAGGGTCACCCACAGTGAACAGAATTCAGCTGAGCCTCCAGACAAACACACACTAGGAAGAAGGAGAGATGGACTACTTCTAAATATTTAGTCAATGAAAACCTTATGAATAGCAGTGGAATACTGTCAGCACCAGAATACTGAATACTGGACCATGATGAAGAGCACCAGAATATTGTCAGATACAGTGCTGGAAGATGAGCCCCTGAGGATGGACGGCACTCAAAATCCAACTGGGGAAGAGCTGCGTCCTCAAAATAGAGTTAACGGTGAGGATGCCAATGGAGGAAAGCCTTCTGGGCATTCATTTGCTGATGGGACATTATTCAAAATGAAGATAAACAGCTGTAAATATCCATTAATAATCAGAACACGAATTGGAAGTATGAATCTAGGAAAATTGGAAACTGTCAATAATGAAATACGACACATAAACATAGATACCCTAGGCTTTAGTGAACTGAAATGGACTGGTATTGGCTATTTTGAATCTGACAATCACATGGTTTATTATGACAGAGATGACAAACTGAAGAGGAAGGGCATCGCATTCATCATCAAAAAGAGCATATCAAAATCTGTCATGAGGTACAACACTGTCTGTGATAGGATAATATCCATATGTCTTCAAGGTAAACCAGTTACTATCACTATTATTCCAATTTATGCACCAACCACCAAAGCCAGTGATGATGAAATTGAAGAGTTCTGCCAACTTCTTCAGTCTGAAATTGATCAAACATGCAATCAAGATGTATTGATCACTACTGGTAATTGGAATGCAAAGGCTGGCAAC
>NW_006408828.1:2169337-2171012 GCF_000296735.1 Chrysochloris asiatica
TTCAAGTGGTAGCATATGATCCAGAGGCAATGATAGTGAAGGAAGAAGTCCAACATGCATTGAAGGCATTAGCAAAGAATAAGGCACTGGAAATTGATGGCATACAAATTGAAATTTTTCAACAAACTGATGCAGCAATGGAGGCATTCATTTATCTATGTCAAGAAATTTGGAAGACAGCTACTTGGCCAACTGACTAGAAGAGATCCATATTTGTGCCTATTCCAGGGAAAAGATAAATGTTACTTACAAAGGCAAGCAAATCAGATTAAGCTCTGACTATTCAGCAGAAACCATGCAGGGAAGAAGGCAATGGGGAGACATATACAAAATCCTAAAAGAAAAAACTACCAACCGAGAATCATCTATCCAGCAAAACTGTCAATCAAGTACGATGGTGCAATCAAAACATTCCAGGATAAACAGAAGCTAAGAGATTTTGTCAAAGCCAAGCCAACATTTCAAAACATCCTAAATGAAGTTCTTTGGACTGAAAACCAACAAGAACTGATAACAACCAGAGATTTCCAGGTGTGGCAACACCACCTGAAACTCAGAAGACGGATAGCAAAGTCCAGAACAGAACAAAGCTACAACAGTGAACTCAAAAGAGTTGGAAGGTCAACAGAAGATCAAAATAATAACAATGTCAAAGAAGGGGAAAATATAGGAACAGGGTTCCAGGAGGTAAGGAGGTCAGGTAGATCACAGGATACAAAAGATTGTCTTAAATGGAGGGAAAACTTAATAGACTATAAGGTAACCCCAAAGAAAGTTAATACTTCACAACTTACCATGAAAATGAACTTCCAATCAGAACATGACAACAAAGAAAAAAATGACCAGAAATAGCACAAAAAACACAAACTCAGCCCAAGAAGCATATGCAGAACAAAGGAATGAACAGCACTACCAAAAATTAACATAATGGCAACAATTCATTCATACCTATCAATAATTACATTGAATGTCAATGGATTAAATGAACCAGTGAAGAGACAGAGAGTGGCAGAATGGATAAGAAAACAAGACCCTTCAACATGCTGCCTGCAAGAGGCACACCTTACACACAAAGACTAAAACAGACTAAAAATTAAAGAATGAGAAAAAATATACCAAGCTAACTGCAACAATAAACAAGTAGGAGTGGCACTATTAATCTCCAATAAAGTAAACTTTAAGACAAAAGCCAGCATAAGAGATAAAGAAGGATACTATCTATTGATCAAAGGATCAATTGCGCAAGACATAACAACATAACCATAATAAATATTTATGCTCCCAATGAAAGAACACCAAGATACATGAAGCAAACCTTACTAGAATTGAAGAAAGAAATAGATAAATCTATAATTATAGTGGGAGATTTTAGTACGTCACTTTCAAAAAGGGACAGAACAACCAAAAAGAAACTCAACAAAGTTATAGAGGAACTAAACAATACAATCAACCAACTTGACCTCATAGATGTGTACAGAGCATTCAACCCAACAATAGCACAATATACATTCTTCTCCAGTGCACATGAAACATTCTCCAGAATTGACTATGTGTTAAGTCACAAAGCAAGCCTCCATGAATTTACAAACATCAAAATAATACAAAGCATCTTTTCAGACCACAATGCTATAAAACAAGAAATCAACAATAAGAAGACCAACAAAATAAGTCAAAT
>NW_006408828.1:2172128-2173659 GCF_000296735.1 Chrysochloris asiatica
TCCTTCTCCAGCGACTGTTCTCTCCGGACAATGTGTCCAAAGTATGCAAGACTAAGACATGTGAATTACAGAGAGTGCTTGTTTGCAATCATCCACTGATTACAGAGACATATTTAAACTTTTTTTTTGCTTGGAATAAATTCGTGAATGTTTGAACTGGAAAACAAAAACAAAAACAAAACTCCCAACCAAAAGGAGTCCAGTCTTCGCTGGTGAGTTCTACCAAACATTCAGAGAAGAACTGTCACCAATTCTACTCAAATTATGCCAGAATATAGAAGAGGATGGAAAACTCCCTAATACTTTTATGAAGCAAGCATAACCCTCATACCAAAAACAGGGAAGGACATCACTAAGAAAGAAAATTATAGACCAATATCCCTCATGACATAGATGCAAAAACCCTTAACAAAATTCTAGCCAACAGAATGCAGAAGCACATCAAAAAAATAATACATCATTACCAAGTGGGTTTCATACAAGGGATGCAAGGATGGTTCAACATTAGAAAAACAATCAACGTAATCCACCACATAAATTTTTAAAAAGGAAAAGAACCAATCATATCAATTGATGCAGAAAAGACATTTGACAAAATCCAACATCCATTCCTGATAAAAACACTCAACAAAGTAGGAATTGAAGGGAAATTCCTCAACATAATCAAGAGCATATATACAAAAAAAACAGCCTACATCACTCTCAATGGAGAGTAACTGAAAGCCTTCCCTCTGTGAACACAAACCAGACAAGGATGCCCTTTGTCACCACTCCTATTCAATATTGTATGGGAAGTCTTAGCCAGAGCTCTATGGCATGATAGAGAAATTAAAGCCAAATTGGCAAAGAGGAAGTAAAACTCTCTCTATTTGCAGACGATATGATCCTATGCATAGAAAACCCCAAAGACTCAGTAAAAAAAAACAAACTACTAGACATCATTGGAAGATTCAGTAAAGTGGCAGGATATAAGATCAAAATACAAAAATCAGTTGGATTCCTCTATAGTAACAACGACAGCACTGAAAAGGACATTAGGAAAGCAATACCATTTACAAAAGCTGCCCAAAGGATGAAATATTTAGGGATAAATGTAACCAGAGAAACAAAGGACTTATACAAAGAAAATTACAAAACACTACTACAAGAAACCAAAAGAGACTTACAGAAGTGGAAGAATATACCATGTTCCTGGATAGGAAGACTCAACATCATGAAAATGTCAATACTGCCCAAAGCAATTTACACATATAATGCAATCCCAATCCAGATTCCAGCAACATTCTTCAAAGAGATGGAAAAAACAATTACAAACTTCATATGGGAAGGAAAGAGATCCAGGATAAGCAAAGCAGTGCTTAAGAAGAACAAGGTTTGAGGCCTCTCACTCCCCAATTTCAAATTTTACTACATGGCTACAGTGGTCAAAACAGCCTGGTACTGGTACAATGAAAGATACATTGATCAATGGAACAGAATTGAGAATGCAGAAATTAGCCCACCCACATACAGCCAACTGATTTTCGACAAA
>NW_006408828.1:2174898-2208919 GCF_000296735.1 Chrysochloris asiatica
AAAAAGGGGGAGGGTAATAGAAGAACAAGATGGATGGGAGAACAGTTAGGCACATTCACATGGGCTAAGTGGGACAGAGGTAAATGATGATGTATGCACAACCTTGGAATAACAGGGCTTCGGGATACAGGGATTGAGGCATGGTTTGAAAAGGTAAAAGAGGGGAATAATGTTAAGATGCTCGGCTGTCTTTTGAATTTTGGTTTCCCTTGCCTACCATTGTGAAATAGACACTTGGGGGGGAGGGTCAGAAGGAAAGCTTGTAAGCCCATCTTCAGCCTATAACTGATTGGAATACCTTAAAGAGGTTAGAAATTGTCCAGTGAAAGAGACCTCCTGTGGAGCTTGTGCATTGCATAAGATCATAGGTGGAAACCAGAATCCCATCCAGAATTGTCTGAGGTGGGAAATTTCCACTGGAAGGGACGAGTAGACCAGCCTGGAGCGGCTAGAAGAACAGAAGGTACTTCATGAAGAAAGACCAGAAGGAAAAATCAGAATCAATAATGGCAGTATGATTCATTGCTACAAGAACAAGTAAGCTGTTCTCCCAGAAGCCATCAAGGCAAGTGTTCGGGTCCCCTCAGAGTAAACTCCTTTCCAAGATTAAGACTCAAGGGGAATACATGAGCAGACATGTGGTCTGGTGAGTGACCACATTGGTCAGCGATAAGAGGAAAAGGGGGGAAAACAGCAATGAAGTTGGGAATCTAAGTCCAACCACATTTAATAGACTCCTGTGAACCTGGGAGGAGACCTGGATGGCCAGCAGTTACGGCAAAACCCAGGGACTCCTGGACCCAGGGGCAGTGACATGGCCACAAAGGACTAGAGCGGAGAATGAAGTCTCCAGCTGATATAAAGTGAGGGGAGATACACAAGAACACCCATACTTGCAGATAGTACCCACTTGACCTGGCTTCAATGGCTGGATGATCAGAACGCAACTAGAAGAAGAAAGAAGAGGGAAGGGGGGAAAAAAAAGTAACCCACTACAATTTGATGAACTTTACCTATACGTATGGGTGTAGTAGCTCAAAAAATGGAACAAATCTTTACAGCAAGGATCACTCCCACCCCCTCAGTACTCAGGGTTGACAGGGATAGGCTACTCAGACATTGGTTACCCAAAATGGGGGATACCTATAAAGGCAAGAAGTGACTGGCTTACAAGCTTTCAAGAGGGAGCCTAGTTCCAGACAGGGCAGGGTAGGTAGAACCTCCACTGAATGATTTCCAATCTGTTGGGACTGGGCTGGTGAAAGGAAATAGGGATAAGACCCTTGTGGTACAATAGTGAATAATTGCCATCAGGACTGACCGTGAGGGTCAGAAATGTAGAGGTAGATGTTTTTTGACAAAAGGAGGGGAGTGACTGATTTTACAGTCCAGGAGCAGAGGTCCCTGGGACCATCAAGTGAGAAGAGCGGAGAGCGTGACCCTACCCAGAGAGGCAGTGACACCAGGCATGGAGACAGAGACAATGACGTGGACAGATGGAGTGGCTGGGGAACTGGACTCAGGGAGGGAGAGGGGCTGTGTGCTTACAGCCGGGGGGCAGGCCTGTGGGGTGTATCCTTTGGTTATTTGATGATGCATGGAAGGGATTGCAATTGCAATGAAACAAAATACAATATGATGAATGTAAAATTGATGTCCTCCCATGTAAACCCACACAATTCACAATAAATTAAAAAAAAAAAGAAATCAAATAACATATTAACATGTTGCATTAGACAAATCTGCTGCAGAAGACCTCTTTAAAGTGTTCAAGAGCAAAGATGTCAGTTTGAGGACTAAGCTGTGCCTGCCCGAAATCATAGTATTTTCAATTATTTTATATATATGTGAAAGTTGGACAGTAAATAATGAATTCCATAGAAGAATTGATACATTTGAGCTATGGTATTGGACGAGAATATTAAAAGTACCATGGACTGCCAGAAGAGCAAACCAATCTGTGTCAGAAGTACAGCCAGAGTGCTCCTTGGAGGTTAGGATGGCCAGACTTCATCATCTCTCATAATTCAGACATATTATCAGGAGGGATCTGTTTTTGGAGGATATCATGTTTGGTAAAGTGGAGGGTCAGAGAAATAGAGAAAGACCCCCAATGAGATGGATTAGCACAGTGGCAGCAGCAATGGGCTCAAACGTAGCAATGATTGTGAGGTTGGCCCAGGACCAGGCAGTGTCTCATTCAGTTGTGCATAGGGTCTCTATGTGTCAGTATGGATTTGAGGGCAACCCAAAAGGTGAAGACCCTAATCAGCAGATGCACAGTATCCTAGTGGTGGGGCTGTCAGAAACAAGTGGTTCTGCTCAACAGTGACTGTATGTGGGAGGTAATGGGTGGGCACACTCATTGCATGCGAAGAAGCAAGGGCCTTCCCTCTCATCTGCAGTGGCCATAGGTACCAGAGAAGAGCAAGGCTGCCCATGTGAGAACAGAGTATTAGATGCCACCGGTCTCCCCAAACAGTAGGGCTCAACATGGGTTCTCTCAAGACTTGCGTGACTTTGCTTGCTTTTAGCATTCCAGTTCAGCCCACAACTCAACCCTCAGACACACTGGGACAAGCTGGCGACTTTGATGTTGAGATTGACAAGGCTGATATTTCAAGGAACGTCTCAAGCAAATTGAGAGACCACCCTTTCTCGAATCTGCTTTAAGCTTCGATCTAAACCACAATTTTATTCATGTTTGTTTCCAACACCATCTCACCCTTCACAATCTCCTGAAGGATGTAGTGCACCTCATAGGTTGGTTTGAACTGCAAAGTCAGTGGTTCAAACTCACCATCAGCTCCTGGGAAACCTTATGCAGCAGGCGTGGGAAACCTTTACTTGCCAAAATTTATAACACCATTTACAGGCCATACACAACTAAGTGCTCTGGAATTCCCATTCTTTGTAATGTTGTCCATAATTTGTTATTATCTACACAACCGAATGTCTTTGTTGGTGTTAAGTGCTGTCGAGTCGGTTCTGAATTATAGCAATCCTGCATAGGGTTTCCCTGGAGTGGATGGTGGGTTTGAACTGCCGACCTTGTCCAGTGCTTATCCTACAACTTTCTAATATTCTGTGCCTTCAACCAAGAACCTTCTGACGTCAGCAATGATTTCCTTGTTTCATGTCCTCGTCTGAATCTGGTTTAAATTTCTGGCAGTTCTCTGTCAATGTATCGCTGCAAATGTTTTTAGATTATTTACCACAGGCATAGGCATTAGAATTTACAGCACATATTTTGTGAGGAGACAATTCAATATAACAGGAAGTAGCAGGACAACTCAGGAATAGAATCGATTTAGAAATAACGGAAACCATTTAGGAGATAGGTTACAGTTCATCCATCAGGACAGTTTCCAACCAACACAGCTCTCAGCTCCTTCTGCAGTGCAATCTCTGCTTGGCCCTCTTGGCATTGTGGGGCCTACCTGGGCAACTGTTAGCTTGTTTGGCTCTGCAGTCAATGTGCCTCTGCCAGCTAACTGCCTGCCTGAAGTAGCTCAGCTCTCTCACTTTCTTTGTCAGCACTCTACCGCCACCGCCTGGTAGGGAAGTCACCACAGCCAACTCCTGCCAGTCTCTGGGTTCTCGCTGCTAACACTGTCTTGTGTCATCTTGTGTGGTCTTGGCTGTCTCTTGCCGTCTTTCAGCTCTCCTGTGTTACAGCCCTGTCTCCTGGGGGAAACTAAACCAAAGCAAAACATCAACCATGGAGCTGATTTCTTCTCAACAGTGACTCCAGTTCTACAAAGTAGAACCGTGTCCTAGGATTTTCTGGCAGATGGCCAGGCATTTCTTCTGTGCTGGCTGGGTTCCTTTAGGCTGGTTGTCAAATTCAAACTGTTTCTGCCACCCTGGAATCTCCTGTTGTTGTTACATGCTGTCAAGTCAGTTCCGACTCATAGCGATCCAGTACAGGGTTTCTGAGGAGCCGCTGGTGGGTTTTGCGGTTCAAACCGACCTTGTGGCCCAGTGCTTCCTCTACAATGTCACACCATGTAAAATCATCCTGGTTGGGAATTGCAGCTCTAAAGAAAGGCGTGGCACAGTACAAGTGGGACCTAGGTTCCTGATGCCCAAGACATAATAAACGGCTCAACATAAACACAAAACTCCGGTGCGATTTTAAAAACCTTTCTCATTTTGTTGTTGTTAAGTACTGTCAAGTCGGTTCTGACTCATAGCAACCTTGTATAGGGTTTCCAAGGAGCAGCTGGTGAGTTTGAACTGCCGACCCTGAGGTTCAAATCGACCTTGCGGATCAGTGCTTATCCTACAGTAACTACACATCCTCTTAAAAGCTGCAGTGGTCGGAAGGATGCCATTTTGTATGGAACAGAAGGTGGATACAGAAATGGCAAAGCAAAATACTCCTATTCTAGTGGGGAGTGAAGCGTCCAGCTGGGGAGTGAAGGGTCCAGCTGATATGAAGTGAGGGAGATGCACAAGAACACTCATACGTGCAGATAGTACACACTTGACCTGGCTTCAATGGCTAGATGATCAGAACTCAACTAGAAGAAGAAAGAAGAGGATTTTTAAAAAAAGTAATCCGCTACAATTTGATGGACTTGACCTATACTTATGGATGTAGTATCTCAAAAGAGGGAGCAAATCTTTACAGTGAGGATCATTCCCACCCCCTCGGTACACAGGGTTGACAGGGATGGGCAACTTAGACACTGGCTACCCAAAAAAGGAGTGGGGGGAGGCTAAAAAGACAAGAAGTGGCTTGTTTACAAGCTTTCATGAGGGAGCCCAGTTCCAGAAGGTATGGGGGAAGGTAGAATCTCTACTGAGTGGTTTCCAATCTGTTGGGACAGGGCTGAGGAAAGGAATTGCTATCAGGACTGACTGTGAGGGATGGAAATGTAAAAGTATTAGTTTTACATTTTATAACAAAAGCAGGGGAGTGGTTGCTTTTGCAGTCCAGGAGCTGAGGTTTCACGTCCGGCCCTCCGCAGTGCACGCTGGGACTTGTAGTTCCCGGCGCGCGAAGCCCAAACGCGCTCCTCCCCTACCATGGGCGACTTCCTCTGCGGAACCAACAGGTTGTCTGTCACTCCCGGAAGCTGAGGATACTTAAAGTTTTAACGTTTCCTTTTCTTGCCTGTTAGTCCCGCAGATTGGCAAGGGAAACAGCCAGTACGTAAACTTAATGGAGCTTTCTGTTATTTGATTGGCTTAGAGTGTTGCAGTCGCCCAGACAAACTTGCCGGGGATTGGCCAAACCCTAGGTTTTGAATATCGTAGGTTTCGCCCGCGCAGCACGGCCCCATAGCTTTTTCCAAGCAGCGAACCTGCAGCCCCAGCGCCAAGCGGGTTTGGGCGGACCGGGGGCGGGCTGGGGAGTCCAGCAAACTCGGATCGCAGCAGCACGTAGGAGACGCAGGACAGGCAAGTCAATACGCGCGGCCCGCCGGCGGGATAGGGGTACTAGGCGATTTGTGACCCCTCCAGTCGACTCAGGACCGGGGTCGTGGGCCCCCCTCCCTCCGCGTCGGTGGCCCCGGGAACATAGGTCACGCAAGTCGAGATGTCCCGGGGCCCGAGATGACCTCCCCCTTTCCCTGAGACCCCAGAACGCGTGTCCCCCCACCCTCTCTCTGACTCCTCCACCCCCAGTGCATGGCACCCCGTTTTTGCGCAGACGGTCCTCGGTGAGTCATCGTTGTTTTGGGCGCGCAGGAGTTCGAAACCGACTGGGTGACGTGTTGAATCTGGCTCCTCTCACCCCTCTGTAGCTGGGCAGCATTTTAAACGGACCGTTTCCGGGGCCGGTAATCTCCTTGTCTGTTCAGCCCCCCAGCGCTCGCTCTCACTGACAGCGATTTAGTTCCATGCAGCCCCCCGTGGGCTTCGGGTGGGGTTCCCAGGCGTATGCCTTTCAATGACTGGAATCTGGGAGGCCGAGCACAGTTCAAATCCAGGCTGCACCCCTAATTTGGTTTAGCATTCCTCTGCCTCCTTTTCCCTCATGGGTGTCCAAGAGGCTGTGACGAGGATTAAATGGAGCGACGCCCGGCCTCTGGTTAAGTGTTAGGCCAACTCATAGCGACCCTGTATAGGGTTTCCAAGGCTGTAAATCTTTGTGGGAGCAGAAAGCCTCATCTTTCTCCCATCGAGTGGCTGGTGGGCTCGAACCACTAACTTGGTTCTCAGTCCCGTGCATATCATACAGAGGTATAAGAGCAGCGAATAGCGGTCAGTTATGCACCAAGGTACCCAACTTCCTGCATCCTGTGAAAGAGAATCAGCTGATACGTTCACTGCCTCTTATCTGTTGTGTGGGGTGAGGGAAGTACCCAGACCAAATGAGCTCCTGGTTCCTCTGGTGGGCACTGGCCTTGCATAGGTTTGTTTGTTGAAGGGCTGGAGATGAGGTTTTTACTGCTCTTCCCAGGAACCCAATACTTGTTACATTGGGTCCTTTCTCAGAAGTTACTGTGACTCATTAAATGCCCAAGCCAAGGTCCACTAAAAACCAGCTTGCCCCTTTCAAGATGCCCAAATACTTCAAATCAAAACAAAAGCCCCTGGGAAGTTGCCACTTTCGTTAGCTTCTCTGTGAACCTTTGGTTTGATTTTGGCTTTCTTAAACAGTAGTTCTCTTTCCTGACCTTGGACTGGGATCCTGCACTGCTTGGGGGTGGATGGTCAGGGGGAGGGATGGCCTCCAGAGAACCATTCCCTTAACTGTGGTGGGCTGCAGAGCAGAGGTCTATATCCAGAGACCATGTAACCAAGCCTGATTTTCGCTGCCTGTACCCTGGGAGCTGGGGCGTTGGAGGCAGAGAACATGCCCTGACCTGTTCAGAATGAACGCATTTTGTGTGTGCCTGTGCGCATGCCTGTGTGTTGGGAGGGTGAAATCTGTAGTATGTTTACTTCTAGGTGCAGAGTTTACAGGTAAATTCATTCATTCATTATCTCTGCATTTTCATTGAGGATCAAGATAAACAGGGGCTTTGTCCTTGGGGAACAGATGTGTAGTGGGTAGCAACGGGCAGTAAGCAAACAGATCAACAATGTCATGCAGAAATTTGAAATGAGATGAAATTGTAGTGGTGGGCTCTAAGTTCTCTCTGAGTCACTGACACCCAAGCAATGAGGAATGGGCAAACAAAGAAACAGGGGGAAAGTGGGGGTGGGGAGGAGGCAGAACCTTCCTGACGTCGGGCAGAGTTTATATGAGGAATTAATGCTGAGCACAGCCGAGTGAGTAAGGGGAATCAATCCAAAGGAAGACCCAGGAGACCACTACCTGACCTGGGGAGTCAGCGACTCAGCCATTCCATGCAGGAACTTCTGTCTTCCATGGAAAGGTTGAGCTGTGTGCGGTTCTTCTCAATTCTGAAGGTATGGATCGGGAGAGGGGGGGAGGCCCACGGGCATCACATGAGACAGGACCTCCATTCTTACGATTTAAAACTGACCATGCACTTCACTGTTCATTCATTCACCCACTTGAGATAACAACTGAACCTCAGTTAAGATTGACTAATGGAAAGCTCCCTCCTTACTTGGGTCCGCTGTATGATGCTTTTATTCTGAAGTCTTGAGGCTACCCAAGTGGCACTAGCTTATTAAGATATTAAGGGGAAATTGGTTTTGTGCTTTTCCCCACCCAATAAGGAGCTCTGGTAGCGTAGTGGTTACGAATCGGGCTACGAACCGCAAGGTCAGCAGTTCGAAACTACCAGCTGCTCCGTGGGAGAAAGATGAGGTATTCTGCTCCCGTAAAGATTAACAGCCTCGGAAACCCTGTGCAGGGTCGCTATGAGTCGGAACCAACTCCACGGCACATAACAACAACCCCATCCAATATTTGTAGACAAGTTTTCTCAAAAATAAGATATTGCTTATTTACTCTCACAGGCTTCCATATCAGCTTCTTGGGCATCTCAGCTCAAGGGATATGACTCAGGAGGGTCTTTGGGGGCCCTGTTTCCTTTCTGGCTACTTTGGATTACAGATGCCCCTTCTGTTTCACTGGCCTCTTTAGGAGGTAGTTGGATTTGATGTTCTTTGGCCTGGTGGCTGGGGTCAGGTGTATGGGGTGCTATTATGTCAACCCAGAAAGCCAGCAGGATTGTTGGTCTGTGTTTGGGCCCGTGGACAGGCTCCCGTGGTCACAGTTTCCCCATGATGCAGAAAGGCACTTGGCGTTGCCTTGTCACCTTTCTGTAGCCCCTCTGAGACTGTTGAGCTCTCCACTTCCTCCCGTAGTGTTCTCTGGATGGAGACAGCCTTGTCACGGCCCTCTGCATGGCTGTTGGTGTCACGGGGAAAAAAGGCCATTTGTGTAACAGGGATCATTGGATCAACGTTGACTAGAAAGTGTGGCCTTATGGGGACAGCTGTGCCATTGTGTGTGTGTGTGTATGGTGTCAGGAGAGGTGTGGCAAATGAGTGTGAGACATAAAGACCCCTCTGCTGCAAAGTTAAAGGAGCTCTGGTAGGGTAGTGGTTACGAATCGGGCTGCAAACCAACTCCACATTACATAACAACAGCTGAAAAGGTAAGGGTAATGGATTGGCCCTTGGGATTCTGCAGTTGTGGAAAGTGACTATGAGCAGGGAGGGGTCCTACTTCAGGTCCTGGGTGTTCTGTGGGGACTACAGGTAGAGCGTTGGGCTGCTAGCCTCAAGGTTAGCAGTTCAAAACCACCAGCTGCTCTGCAGGAAAAGAGGAGACTAGCTGCTCCCATAAAGGTTGTTGTTGTTGTTGTTAAGTCCTGTCAAATCGATTCTGACCCACAATTACCTCGTATAGGGTTTCCAAGGAGCAGCTGGTGAGCTTGAACCACCAACCTTGCAGTTCAAACAGCTTTGCAGTCTGGTGCATTAACCCACAGCGCCACACCAGGACTCCCATAAAGATTGGTGGTGGTGGTTATGTACCATGGAGTCAGTTCCGACTCATAGTGACCCTGTACAGGGTTTCTGAGGCTGTAAATCTTTATGGGAGCAGAAAGTCTCATCTTCCTCCCGCGGAACAGCTGGTAGTTTCGAACGAGCAGATCTTGAGGTTCGCAGCCCGACTCGTAGGTACCGTAAAGATTACAGTCCTGGAAACCCTAAGGAGCAGTTCTCCTGTGTCCTGTAGGGTCACTATGATCCACTCAGAGGCAGTGGATGGTGTTGCATGAAGGAGTCCTTGGTGGTGCAGTCGTTAAGAGCTCCACTGTTATTTGAAAGATCAGCAGTTCGAACACACCAGCTGCTCTGCTGGAGTGAGCTTAGTGTTTCCATAAAGATTTCAGCCTTGGAAACCTTCTGGGGCAGCTCAGCTCTGTCCTCCAGGGTCGCAACAGTCAGAATTGATTCCATGACAGTGAGTTTAGTGGTTTTATGTTTGTTTGTTTGTTTGTTTGTTTTTGCAGGTGGGTCCCGGCAAACTCTTCCCCTGGAAGAGGGACTTGTGACCCTTGCCCCTGCCTTCATCACACAGCCACCATGGGGACCACAGCCCCAGGGCCCATTCACCTGCTGGAGCTCTGTGACCAGAAGCTCATGGAGTTTGTCTGTAATGTGGACAATAAGGACATGGTGTGGCTGGAAGAGATTGAGGAGGAGGCTGAGCGCATGTTCACCAGGTGAGGTCGGGGCTCTGAGAGGGTTGTACAAGAATGCCCGGCTGCTGCAGCCTTGGGGACCCAGGAGTCCCACTCATCAGCTTGATAGGCGGGGCAGACAGTCTGTCCCTGCTGGGGCACCCTGGTATAGGAGAAGAGGAAGGAGAGGTTGAGCTCCTTGCCTGTGTGGGGACATGTGCACTGGTCCCTTCTGACAGGAACCCCTGGTGGCTGTGGGAGGAATTACAAGTGCTTTACCCTCTCCTTCCTGCTGCCCCCCCACCCACTTCCTCTCTGCCTAACTCTTTCCTGCAGACATCCCTGCTGCTGGCTCCTTCATCACTCAGGCCCCTGCCCTCACCCAGGGGTCGTCTAGGGTGGGCCTGGGGTGGTAGGATGTAGATGAGGAGGGAGGGCAATGTAGAGGCAGTTGGCCTCTGCTGTCGGCTACTGCCAGCTGCTTTCATGCATCCCTGCTCCTCTAGCTTCTCACTGGGGCCCCCTTCCCTTCTTATGATTGCCTTTGTCCCAGGGAGAGCGTGGGTCCTGACATCCCCCGGTTCTGTGGTTGTGGCTCTGAGGGCCTTTGGGTGTGGGGCTGGCAGAGCCTTGACTAAGAGCCTCCTGCTCTGCATGTGGCCTTGGAAAGCTTGTGTGATGCCGGTCACCCCAGTTTTGCTGCTTCAGACAAGAAATGGGTCAGGACCAGGCTGGATTGGAAAGGGGGGCACTATGGCTCTAGTCAGCCGCCAGCATCACCCTCCTTGAACCAAACAGAGAATTCAGCAAGGAGCCTGAGCTAATGCCCAAAACACCTTCTCAGAAGAACCGACGGAAGAAGAGGCGGGTTTCTTCTGTTCAGGATGAAAATAGAGATCCAATTCGGAAAAGGTAGGGGGAACCAGATCCACCAGTAGCTGCAGGGGCATGCAACCAGGCAGGTGGGGTGATCTGCTGAGACGTGGGGCCCGGTGGGTGAGTTTGATTCTGCAGGAGTGGAATGGTGCTGGTATGATGTGGGTCACACTGAAGAATGGGATCCTGGTGGGGGAATTGAAAGCCTGACCCAAGACTATGGAGTCAGTGTGTGACTTCAGCATGTTGGCTATGTATTGGGGGTGGAACGTGTTTGGTCCCGGGCTTGGTGGTTGGGAAGAATTTATCCTGGTACCAAGAGATGTGAGAAGAATGGCTGAGAGGAACCAGGTGGTTCCCAGACCTTCTGGCTGCTGCTCCTGTTGTGGTCTCTTCTAAGATGGTTCTGGGCTGCAGAGGAAGAGGGCAGTGAGGCTGGATCTTGCGGGGTGAAGCAACGCTGGCTGCAAACTCTAACTCTGCCCTTCAGCAGCGGTATGTTCCTCTCTGAGCCTCTGTTTCCAAGAGGGTAGGAAATGGTATCCACCTCTCGGGCTCCATCTCTTCATGGCGTAAAGCCCCCAGTAGGGTGGTTGGCACAGTGTGAGGTCAGTCACTGGGAGTTGTCTTCAGGACCGTCCATTCGTTTGTATGAATTTAATCTTCCCTGCAAGGCTGCTGTTTTACCAGTTCACAGGTAGGAAGACAGGCTCAGACGCAAGCAGCCTGGGACCACAGAACTAGATGCTAACTCCCCATCTTCATTCTCCAGGCCCTTCTGGCTGAGTTGGTGGCTCACAGGAAGATGGCGGGCGTGTCAAAGCTCATCTTTAGAGTATCCCAGTGTTGCTGGGAGGCTTGGTGGCACAATGATTAAGCCCTTGGCTGCTAATGGAAAGGTCCACGGTTCGAGCCTACCAGTGGCTCCGATGTGCTTCCGTGAAGATGACAGTACTAATCTGTCATCTAGGACCCAACAGCAACCACCTGCCCTACTGGGCCACCATCTCAGCCTGTGCTCTGCTGCCCCCTACAGGTTATCCCGCAGGAAGTCTCGGAGCAGTCGCCTGAGCACCCGGTACCTCCGTAGCAAGGACAGGGTGGAGAAGCTGGCTACGGTGATGGGAGAGAACGGCTCTGTCCAGCTGACCCGTGCGGCGGTGGCAGCTGCTGCCACCTCGGCTGCTCCCTCACCCACCTCCGAGTCCCCCAGAACGTTGACCAAGAAGCCCAAGAACACCACCACCCCGTGCCAGTTGGTGCCCATGGTGGCCATAGGACTTAGTGAACGGCTGTGTGCTGAGCAGTACCTCACCCAGCCCAGGCCGGTCCCAGCTGCATCGCAGGCTCCCACCTCACAGGGTGTCCCATCTTCAGACAGTGAGTCCACACCCACGAAGTCAGAGGCTGGGAGACCTGAGTCTGTCACCGTGAGCTCCCTGATGACTACCCCCCAGGGCCCCAAGGGCCAAGGGGCCGGGCGGTCCGCATCCAAGCTCAGGATTGCTCACGCCTCCTCCATCCCACCTGACTCACCAGACTCTCTGTGGCGGGAACGGGTGCTGGCTCCTCTCCTGCCAGATAACTCCAGCACCAAGACAGGCTCCCACTCCAACACACGGTCAGTGCGGCGCAGCTTGATCCCCTCAGGTCCCCAGGAGGAGCAGGAGGACACGGTCCGCAGGTCTAGCAAAAGGCTAGCCAACAAGACCCCCAAAGAACCGGCCGCTTCTGCCCGTATCATCTGTGAGTCTGGGGGCTCAGCAGTGGTGGTGGGAAGCGGTGCTGTGGGTGGTCCTTGCTGCCCAACAGAGCATTCTGCCGTGATGACCAGGTCCCTCTCTGTGCTGTCTTGTACTGTGGCTACTCGGCCATGTGGCTGTGTGACTAAGAAGCTGAACTTGAAGTTACATTGTGAGCAGCCAGCTGTTGGTTGTGAGCTGGAGAGGTGTAGAGATGTGACTTGTCTTCCAAACAGTCTCTTCTCTGTGTGGTGAGGGGGAGGAGGTACACAGAAGACTGGCTATCTGATGGGGGTCAAGATGGCATGAGTTGAATCCCAGCTCAGCTGTTGGTCTGCTCTGTGACTACAGAAACTTCTTTGTGGAGCTCAGTTCCTCAAGTTCCTCATCTATTGACTAGGGGATCAGACTAGCATCTCTGACTATAGAGGATGTCTTGTGGAGTGTCTATAGTTAGTCCACACAGGGTGCCTGGACAGAGCCTAGCATAGAGGAGGAGCCTCGTGATGCTAGCTGGTTCAGCATCCTTGGTACCTTGCTTGGGAAACCATTGATCCCATGGAAGCCATAGGAGAGAGACAGCAGCTTTAAGGCCAACAGTGTGGAGGGCTGGGATCTGAGATGGGAAGGATTGGAAAGATGCTTGGGCTTTTGCTAGGTGGGAGAATACAGGGAAGGTATCCATGACAAGCCAATGGTTTGTGCACAGACTCGGAGGCATGGATCAGCACGTAATGGGACGTGTGGATCCTCCCGGGGAGGACGTTCAGTGGATCTTTTAGCCATATGTGATTTTGGAAAATACTGGTCACAAAGGAATGCAGATCTTCCAAATATCAGCATACTCCATTTTATATATTGTTCTTGTTAAGTGCCATCTAGCGGGTTGCCACCCATAGGGTTTCCCAGGAGTGATTGGTGAGCTTGAACCACCAACCTTGTGGTCAAACCGACTTCTTTGCAGTCCAGTGCATTAACCCACAGTGCCACCCCAGAAAAAAAAGGAAAAAAACCCCACTACCATACAGTCGATTCTGACTCATAGCAACCCTATACGGGTGATAAATCTTTCCAGAAGCAGAAAGCCTCATCTTTCTCCCTCTGACCTTGAGGTCAACAGTCCAACAGTCCAGTGCTTATCCTACAGCACGACACCAGGAAAAGCTAAGAATTCACAATTATTTCCTGATCTCATAGGAAAAGTCTCTTCGTACCAGGAAACCAAAGCTCATAGTAGTAGGAAACACGTTTTTCAAAATTCTGTTTTTGCTGTAAAAGCTCAATTCTTAAAAAATTATTGCAACAAATGCAAACTATTAGTTGTTTTGCTTTAAGGGGCAAGCCCATATTGTCTGGTTTTGAGAAAATGTCCGTCATATGCCGTGGTTTGTCAGCCTTTCTTTGAATTTATAAGTCTGTGAAAGACAAACAGACAAATGACTAGTGAAAGACAAACAGACAAATGACTAGTGAAAGACAAACAGACAAATGACTAGTGAAAGACAGACAAATGACTAGTTGAGCTGGGCATTCAGTCACCTGAGTAATTTTTCACGGAGACTTGGTAAGCAGTAACAGAATCACTTATGCATGCTTCCCACTTTATCACCTAGAATATTAAAAAGCTCCTATTAAGATTTAGTGATTTTTACCTTTTACTCCATCAGCAAGCACATTCTTAAAGTGAGTATGTGCTGGGTAGGATAGTGCGGTGGCTCTTCGTGGCACAAGCATGGACTGGAAACCACAAGGATGGTGGTTCAAGCCTGCCAGTCGCTCCATGGAAGAAAGATGAGAATTTTTGCTCCCACCAAGATTTACAGCCTTGGAAACCCTACACAGGGTCGCTATGAATAGGAACCGACTTGACGGCACCTGACAACACCAGCCAGCAAGTACACTGGCTTCAGAGGAGTTTGGTGGCTCTGTCTTGATTTATGTGAAGACACCGGCAACTTCACTTGCCATTGCTTTCCCACCATTGTATAAATGGTCCACCCACAGCCGAAAGGGTAAAATTAGCGGCTTGTGGTGTAATTGTGGTTAACTGCTATCAAGTTGATTCCAACTCAGTCAATCCCTGTATAGGGTTTTTAAAGAGCAGCTGGTGGGCTTGAACCACTGACCTTGCCGTCAGCAGTCCAGTGCTTATCTATCCTACAGCATCACACCAGGATGCCAGTAATTTAGCATTATGGTGAAAATAGTTAAGACCCTCATGGGTGTTTCCCTATAGGATCTTGGGGACTCCCAGTGGTGTGAAAGTACACTGTGGGAACCACAGCCCCTGGACATCTTTCTCCCTCCCACTCCCCGCTTTTGTCTGTAAATTCGCTATTTCAGGTCTGATCCCCTAGATCAGCTAGAGCCCCTCCTGGGCTTTGAAACCTCTGCTTTTTTTCTGCCAGCACATGTCTTACTGTGTCGTTTGTAAGATTACTCAGTGATCAGTTACCTAGACTGGGTATTGGCTATGTCCCTAGTACGTGGCCATGACGAGGAAATGTACTATTCAGTAAATAAGTTGCTTTGTGTCTAGCCACATGCAGAGTTTTAGATTTGGCTGTCTACCCAAGATATTCCCAGCCCTGAGACAAAGCCACTAGGAAGTACAGGAGACGGGAAACTCAGAGATCTGCCAAGCTCAAGATGAGGGGCCAAGCGCCCACTGCTTGCTGGGTGGAGAGGGTCCAGACCCTCTAAGGATGGCACCTGGGGACCTCTGGTCAGTTTCTCATAGCCTCTTTTGTGTCCTTGTTTCCCCTCAGGTCACAGTTACCTGGAGAGACTCCTGAATGTGGAGGTACCCCAGAAAATCATGTGAGTTCAGCCCTGGTGGCCCCTGGGTCTCCCTGCTTGCTTTGGAGTGGAGGACCAGAGCTTGGAAAGTGGCGGCAGCTTGGCTGACCCTGGTTCCTGTGGGCCTGAGGGTTGGGGTGGAGCTGGGTGAGGGTTCAGCTTCCCAGTCAGTTGTGAAATAAAGCCAGGTTCAGAAACTGACCTCCTCAGCCTCCAGAGAGCCTCTGCCTTTGGTTCCTGTGCTTCCATCTTTTCTGGGTGTCTGGGCTTGTGGCTCTGGTCAGATGCGGACCTCTCTTGGGTCCCTACCCTTCAAGAACTGGTGGTGGAACTCCCTTCGGGGGGCAGTCTGGGCTTGCTGGGCCTTCCCTGCAATGCCTCCTACTCTCCTTTCAGCCCCAACCTGAAGGAGCCCAGCCAGGAAGCAGAGCCCTTAGAGGCCACGGAGCTGGAGGTAAGGACAGGCCAGTGAGGAGGACTCCAGAGGGCTTTGTGCCCAGCACCACCCCTACCTTCCACCTTGAGCCCAGGTGGAGACCCCAAGAGCCTTGGTTTTGCCCACAGAACTCCAAGAACAAAGAGAACAGCTTGTGGCCTCAAAAAACCACCAAGATCACCATTAGCACATCCGGCTCACAGCCTGAAGCTGGCGACCAGGAATCCTCCTCTGAAAGCCAGAATGGTGAGCCTTCCCCACCAGCTGTATGAAGGCGACTACATACAGCTGTATCCAGGGGACTAGGCTCAGGGATCTACCGGGAGGAGAGCCCCGCCCCCTGTCAGGGCTGCTGCTGTGGGTCCTTTCTGGAGTCCCTCCACCTTCCTGGTCCCTCTGCCTCCATCCCTCAAACTGCTCTCTTCACAGAGTCCACGCCTGACAAGGCAGATGAGACCAAGGAACCGCCTAAGAGTGTCAGGTTGGCATCAGAGAAGGGGACTGCAGGCGACTGTGTGGTGGGATCTTCCAGTCCCTCAGCTAGGACTGCCCAGGGCTCTGACCTAAGGAAGCTATGCTGTGGGTTGTACACTGTCCTGGGGCGGAGCCCCATGGGGTAGGGCTGGGCGTCGGCGACCTGTGAAGCCATTGTCCCCACCCTGGCAGGAGAAAGCGCAGCTACAAGCAGGCGGTGAGCGAGCTGGACGAGGAACGGCACCTAGACGATGAGGAGCTGCAGCCCCCCAGAAACAAGACCCCCTCCCCACCCTGCCCTGCCAACAAGGTGAGCTGGCATCTGCCCCCCACCCAGCCTGCCCAGACCCAGTACCTGAGATCCCCCACCAGCCCTGACCCCAACCCCCCTTGCAGGTGGTACGGCCCCTGCGCACCTTCCTGCACACAGTGCAGAGGAACCAGATGCTCATGACCCCGACCTCCACATCCCGCAACAGCGTCATGAAGTCTTTCATCAAGCGTAACACCCCATTGCGCGTGGACCCCAAGGTGAGGGGACCTGCGTCCCACCCAGCCTTTGTGTGAGCAGTGCAGCCTGGTTCACAGTGGGCTGGGAGGAGGAGCCTGGTTCACATTGGGCTGGGAATAGGAGCCTGGTTCACACTGGGTTGGGAATAGAAGCCTGGTTCAGAGGCGAGCTGGGAATAGGAGCCTGGGTCACAGCAGGCTGGGAGTAGGAGCCTGCCATTGGTCGGGAGCCACTAGGAGTTTCTATGGCCATAGGCGGCTGGGACACGTGGGACCCTGTCCTGACCTGTTGCAGAACTGACCTAGCACTGCCCCATGGCCACACCCTGGTGGTGTGACAGTTAGGGGAGGGGTAGGTGCGGATGTGCTTATTTTGAGAGCCTAGGGTAGGCTGATGCCCCCTTGAGCGGGGCAGCCAGAGTGTGGCTGCTCCCAGGGTGTGTTCCAGCCTGGCATTAACTCGGCTTTGTCCTTGTCTCCCTCCACAGTGCAGCTTTGTCGTAAGTAACCCTTCCTTATCCTTGTAACATAGCTCCACCTAGCACTCACTGCCGTAGCTCTCCCTATAGCCAATGTGGCACCTGTAGAGACGCTAACTCTGGGGGCCCAGATGCCAAGGAGCATTGTGGGGAGGGGGGCGGTGGACAGAACCTGCTCCTACGGGGAATGGGTTCTTGAGGCAGGAGGAAGCAAACAGGGGTTTGACCTGCAGGTGTTCACCAGGGCCACTGCTTGAAGTGCCCCCACAGCCAGGCTCTGGGGGCTGCGAAGAGAACAGACGGGTGGTGTCTGATCCCCGGAGCCACACAGATTTATCACAAACCTCAGCTATGCCTTAACAGGGTGGGATTTTGGGGGAGTAGGAAGGTTTGGGTCTGAACCCTGGTTTGAGGTGGGGTCTTGAGGGGGCCTCTGGGAACTAGGCCACAGTCTGTTCTCTTCTCAGACATCTCAGAGCTGAGCCGAGCCAGCCTCCGGCCACGAGCCAGGAGCCACCTGGAGCTGACTCCCTGGGGTCTCCTGGGCTTGTTGCCGCAGCTGTAGCCCACCTATCCTTTGAGCTTCCACAGATGCTTTGAAGGGACGCTCACCTCGGTGTACAGGGACGCCCTGTGCAGTGAGGAAGGCTTCTGCCTCCAGCCAGGGCCGAGCAGCCCTGTCCTACCAACTGGACAGGTGGGCCCTGACCTTGCAAGTAGCTGAGGTGTTGGTGGCATGCCTTCCAGTGTGCCAGCAACCTGCCAGTGGTCTTACGGCACCGTTTTCCGTGCCGGGCATCTGAGTCCACAGTGGTGAGTGGAACTCACACTTGCTTCTCTCCTGAGGAGAAGCCCCCTTTGCCCCACCCCTGCTGCCCTGCTCTGGGAGTCCAGCTTCTTGATGGGGCCTCTGGTGGGTTAGTTAGAGATCAGGGGCCTAGGAAGGGAGCGAAGGTAAACAGCTGCCATCCAGCCCCAGCTCCTGCCTTGGGTCTGTTTCCTCAGCTTCCACATGAGCCCAGTGGTTCCTTGGTAGAGATTTGATGAACCACAGAAGGGCCGTTGGATAGCTCACAGAGAAGCTTCTCTATAGGGACCCCTGGAGGCCTGTGGTTTTCTCCCCTCTGCTTGGGTCCTGAGGGACCCCCTGGGGGTTAGGGGCCACCCATCTGCTGCTGAGGGTTGGCAGAGGAGAAACAAACTGTGTTTAAGCACCATGTTTTCTTCTGTAATGTTTACAATGTGAGGCACTTCAGTGCTCTCAGGCTTTGGCATGAAAACCGGCATTGTTAAGAGTGGGCTCTCAGGGTAGAAAAAGAGGGACAGACGCCGGGCTTCGCTATGGAGGCTCTCATGGGACAGCAGGCCGGAGCACAGTGGTGTGAGGGAAAGTGGGGTGGGGGCCCAGTCCCTTGCTGCTGCTCTTCCCTGGGTCTTGGAACCTTGGCAACTCCGGGCAGTTGGAGAGCCAGGTAGGCCCTGCTGCAGACCACCCATTCCTGCTCACCTGGGTCCCTTCCCAAAGGCCAGCACCCTCCGGCCTTCCTGCACTAAGCTTGGAATCTGTTTCCTCTGTCCTTTCAGCATTGCTTTTGCTGCTTTAAACAAGTGATCATACAGCAAGACTGACCTTTTCTTGTTTGTAGTTCTTTGAGTTGTAACGTGGCTGTACTTTTGTAACCGGCCCCACACTCAGGACCCAGAGCAAACTTCCCTCTTGCTGTCTCTTTATCTCTCTACTCCCGAACTCTTGGACTCTTCTGATCTGTTCTCCATCACCTGAGTTCTTTTACCGAATGTCATAAATGCATTTCTACGATAGCTAACCTTTTCAGATGCTGCATAATACCTGCGGAGCCACCTAGATCCTATTGGAAGCGTGTTTCTTACAGACAACATATAGTTGGGTCTGTTTGTTATTTATTTTAAATTCATTCTAGCAATGGCTCTTATTTGGTATATTACATTTAATGTCATGTTTGGATTTATTGTTGTTGTTAAGTGCCGTCAAGTCATTTCTGACTCATAGCGACCTGTATGGTGTTTCTGAGGAGTGGCTGGTGAGCTTGAACCACCAACCTTGCAGTTCAAACCGACTTTGCAGTCCGGCGCATTAACCCACAGCACCACATAAGGACTCCTGCCTACAGGTAGTCCCCAGGTTATGAAGGCGTTCCATTCCTAATTGTGTCTTTTTAAGTGTTTAAGTGGAAATTATAGGTGAATCAGAACAGGCGCATGTTGTTCATATTTAGCGTTACTTTAGTGCAAGAAAGGAATCCTGGTGGTGCTGAAGATAAGCACTGGACTACTAGCCACAAGATCAACAGTTCAAACCCAGCAGGGACTCTGTAAGGGGAAACATGAGGCTTTTTAGTCTTGTTAACGATTGACAGCTTTGAAAACCCTATACAGGGTCGCTATGAGTCAGAATCGACTTGATGGGAGTGAGTTTGGTTTGGTTCCGTGAATACAAGGAGGAGCCCGTGGGTTAGTAGCATTGGGCTGCTAACTTCAAAGTAGATGATGGAACCCACCAGTTGCTCCGCGGGAGAAAGGTAAGGCAGGCTGCTCCCTAAAGAAGAGCATCTCGGAAACCCTAAGGAACAGTGCTGTCTGCCCCATAGGGCCGCCATGAGTCAGAATCAACTAGATGGTAGTGGGTTTGTGGTTAGTGAGACTAACCCTGGTGGTGTAGTAGTTAAGTGCTTGGCTGTTAACCTAAGGGCCAGTGGTTCGTACCCACCAGTCACTCAGCGGGAAAAAGATGTGGCAGTCTGCTCCCATAAAGATTGTTGTTGTTGTTATGTGCTGTTGAGATGGTTCCGACCTATAGGGACCCTGAACAGGTTTCCAAGGCTGTAAATCTTTACGGGAGCAGAAAGCCTCATCTTTCTTCCGCAGAGCAGCAGCTGGTAGTTTCGAACTGCTGACTTTGAGGTTTGCAGCCCGATTCGTAACCACTACGCTAGACTCAGACACCCTGTGAAGCAGTTCTGCTCTGCCTTTATCTGAACGTGAATTGATTCAACAGTGTTGGGTCCCGTCTGCTATTTTTTGGTTAGTGCAAGAAAAGACTTAGGGAGTTTTCCTTTATTTATAGCTACAGGTGCAGCAGGTGGCAGGGATTGGGATGAAGCATTTGTTGCCGTTAGGGGGTTGGTTCAATCAGTTCAAAGTGAAGAGTATTCTACAGAATATTAAAGGGGAGCTAGGCGTTGCCCTTAAATCTGACATTTGGTTCATAACTCAAGTCCGTATTTGTTTTCCTTGTCTTTTCTTCTGTTTCTCTTCCCTTGACTTTCTTTTTTTTTTTTGGGGGGGGGGGGGCGTGTTATTTGAACGTAAATTTTTTTCTTAGGTTCTGTCATGTTGCATTTCATAATCTTCACAGTCAATTCAGAATGAGGATGCTACCATTTGAGTTAGAATGCAGAAACCTTACACGCACACACACTCCCATAGCCCTTTACTTCCCTCTCCTTCCCTTGCTGCCGTTGGCACTTAACTATACATCAGACAGTGTTTATTGTTTTGTTTCCAACTGTCAAACATTGTCAGGAGCTCCAGAGGAAATATTTATCCAGAAAGATACCATTTCTCTTGCTCTTCCTTCATCCCTAATCTCTCGCACTTCCTCCTGATGCCATTGTCTGCTGTCTGAAGAACATCCTTTAGTAGTTCTTTCAGACAAGTCTGCTGGCAGCCAATTCACGGGTTTTCCTTCATCAGAAAATCTCTCTCTCACCCTCAGTTCTGAAGGCTATTTTCACTGGCTATTGAGGTCAGGGTGGACAATTCTTTTCTGTCAGCACCTTAAAACCGTGTGCCACAGCCTTGTGTTGTGACACAACCGTGTGCCACACCAGTCCCAACTCACCTTCTATGGATTGTAGTTCCAGTGTTAGTTCAGATTTCAAGTCTCTGCAGCCATGTTTGAATATATATGTCCTGAGTTAGGTTGGATCCTGGAAGTGTCCTGTTTAGTTTGGTCCTCAAAGCCTTTGACATGATAACTGGGGACAGATCCGTGTGTTTTGTTTTCTGACTCGATGATAACAAATGGATGGCTTTCACAAGCACATTTATTTTCCCATAGTTTGTTGTTTTGAGTGCCATCGATCGAGTTGATAACAACCCTGTATAAGATTTCTAAGGAGCAGCTGGTGGGTTTGAACCGTTGGACCACCAACCTTGTGAGTCACAGTCCAGTGCTTATTCTACACCACACCAAGAGTCCCATAGTTTAGGAGGCCCGAAGCCCATGTCCCCTGGCTGCCTGCTTCTCCACTGACAGTGGCTCCGTGTACGCTCTCCAGGTTTTCTTGCTACTTCTAATGGGAGACACAGCGTGGAGTGTTTATTCTGGCTTCATTGAGATCCAAAGCCCTTCTCTTCTCTGGTCTTCGGGGAGCTTTGATGAGCTTGGGGCCAGATTTCTAGGTGGGAATGCACCCTTCCTGAGATTGCAGGGAGTTGAGCAATAACCAGTGTGGGGAGAGCCAGGTGGGATGGGGTGGGGCTCCAGCCTGGGCCCTAGAAACCACTCCCATCCCTCAAGCATTCAGATGTAAGATACCAGTCTTGTCCTTGGGCAGGGTAGTGTTGGAGCCCCTGCTTGTTGCCCAGGACTATGGCTGTGCCACTGGGGCTCTGGACCTGCTGAGAAGGGGTCCCAACATATGTCTAATGTACAACCAGCTAGAACATTTAAATTAGTTTCAAAACTGCGGAAGTAGTAACAGCCACATCACAGGAAGTTTGGAAAATAAAGGAAAAAATACCATCCCAATTCTAAGTGCTGGTGTGGCGCTGTAGGATAATGCACTGGTTTGAATTGCAAGGTCAGTGGTTCAAACTCACCAGTTGCTTGTTGAAAACCCTGTACAGGGTTGCTGTGAGTTGGAACCGACTCGCTGGCACTTCATAACAATCTCCCTTGCCACTCTGTTGCAACTTTTCTTTGCATTTGGCTCTATTTTCTTTTATTCTCATCTCTTTTCAACTTTTATAGTTCATACGGAGCCCTGGTGGCTAGGCACTGAGCGGCTAACTGAAAGGCCAGCGGTTCAAACGCAGCAGGCTCTCTGTGGCAGAAAGATGAGGTTGTCTGCTTCCGTAAAGATTTACAGTCTTAGAAACCTCTATATAGGGTCACTGGAGCTGTAGGAGCAGCACTGGACTGTGAACCACAAGGTCGGCAGTTCAAACCCACCAGCTGCTCCTCGGAAACCTTATACAGGGTCACTATGAGTCAGAATCAACTCAACAACACTTAACAGAAGTCAAAATGGTGGTGGTCTTTGTTTATTATTGGTGATATGGTGGTGGTGGTTGTGTGCCATGGAGTCGGTTCCAACTCATAGCGACCCTGCATAGGATTTCTGAAGTTGTAAATCTTTATGGGAGCAGAAAACCTCATCTTTCTCCCACAGAGCATCTGGTAGTTTCAAACTGTTCACCTTGAGGTTAGCAGCCTGACTCATAACAACTACACTACCAGAACTCCTAATAGTTTACATTGTTGTTTAGTGCTGTCCAGTCAGTACTGACCCATAGCGACCCTATATAGGGTTTCCAAGTAACAGCTGGTGAGCTTTAACTGCCCACCTTGCAGTTCAAAAGGCTCTGCAGTCGGGCGCATTAACCCACAGCGCCACACCAGGACTCCTTAGAATAGTTTACATTAGTGAATGTTATTTGAAATCATTGCCTTATACCTGACTCTCATTGACTTTTTAAATATTTTAATAGCTGATACGGGCATAGGAAATGTATATGTGTGTATGCGCACACAGATGCACACATAAGCTATAAAGCATAATTATAGTAAGTTAACACCGTGTATCCACTACACCCTTAAACATTGACCCTACTCCCAAAGCTGTGATTCCCAATCTCCTTCTTTCCCTTCAAAGGCAGCTTTTACGTCGTTCTCATTGGAACCCTGATTCTGGTGCTGCTGGTGGCTTGGCAGGACGCAGTTAAGGGGGCTGCCGTCTCGAGCCCTTGGAAGGACTAGCTTGGTCTGGGTTGGGCTGGAGGATGCGTTTAGGGAATGCCGCTGCCTCTGCTATTACTACTGCCAGTCTGGCTGGGGGCTGTTGGGTTTGGGCGGTTGCCCTGGGCTGGCCTTGTCCCTAGGTTACCACTGTCTGTGCACGCTTATGCCCTGCCCTCCCCAGGAGAAGGAGCGGCAGCGCCTGGAGACCCTGCGGCGGAAGGAGGAGGCCGAGCAGCTCCGCCGACAGAAAGTGGAGGAGGACAAGCGGCGGCGACTGGAGGAGGTGAAACTGTAAGTGGTCCGGCCGCACCCACCTGCCTCCCGACCCAGCCTCCCTCAGCTGGCCACCCCGTGTGACTGCAGGCCCTGTGTCTACAGGAAACGTGAGCAGCGCCTCCGCAAGGTGCTGCAGGCCCGCGAGCGGGTGGAGCAGTTGAAGGAGGAGAAGAAGAAGCAGATGGAGCAGAAGCTTGCTCAGATCGACGAGAAGACCGAGAAGGTGTGCATCGTGCGCTGGCTGACTGACGGCCGACTTCCGGGTGGGCGGTGGCTGGAGGAGGAGCCCAGCAGTTCAGACGGCTGGTCGGAGGGCGAGGCGTGGAGGCTGGAGGAGTTTGGGATTGGAGGCCCATACTTCTGCCCCATGGGTAGAGAGCTGAAGGTCTTGGCCCAGTTCTTCCAGGACCAGCTTCCAGAGCCTTCTCGCCTGGGTTGTGGGGAAGGAGCGAGTTTGTAGGGGTGCGGGGAGTTCTGGGCTCGGCACTGCTCAGTGGGCACATGGGGGGCGCTCTACAGGCCAAGGAGGAGCGGCTGGCAGAGGAGAAAGCTAAGAAAAAGGCAGCAGCCAAGAAAATGGAGGAGGTGGAGGCACGCAGGAAGCAGGAAGAGGAGGCTCGGAGGCTCAAGTGGCTGCAGCAGGTGAGTGTCTGGCGGGAGAGAGGGCTGGAGTGTCCGGGAAGACGTGCAGGCAGGACAGGCCATGAGGATGTGGGGGGTGCGCCTTTGTTGGGTTGAACTTTGTTGACTGCTGTTGCTTCAAGCCCAAAAGGAAGCTGGATGGGGCTGGGGACAGTGACCTGCCTCCAGTATTCTGTGCAAGTGGCCAATTGTCTGAGGGCTCAATCCATGGACTCAGAAGCCTGCAAAAGCATGTGACTAAGTGTATTGTAACAAATTATGCATAACATGGGGAAGAATGGGAATTCCAGAACACTTAACTGTGCTCCTGCAAAACCTGTGCATAGACCAAGAGTCCGTTACAATAAGGGAATACTGAATGGCTGAAAATCAGCAAAGGTGTGCATGAGGGTCCTATGCCTTAACAACAGTATTCAGTCCATTGTTGTTGTTGTTAAGTGCCATCGAGTCGGTTCCGACCCATAGCGACCCTGTACAGGGTTTCCAAGGGTGTAAATCTTTACAGGAGTAGAAAGCCTCATCTTTCTCCCGTGGAGCGGCTGGTAGTTTCGAACCGCTGACCCTAAGGTTCACAGCCCGATTCGTAACCACTACGCTACCAGAGCTCCTTTATTAGGCTGAGCTAATAATCCACAAATCTAGACGACAGGAAGAGAGAGGCTTATTAACCACCTGCGATACGCAGATGACACAACCTTGCTTGTTGGAAATGAAGAGGCCCTGAAGCACTTACTGATGAAGATCCACCTAGCCTTTAGCAGGTGGAACAAACAAACAAATATCCTCACAACTGGACCAATGAACAACATCATGATAAAATGGAACAAAGATTGAAGTTGTCAAGGCTTTAGTTTTACTTGGATCCCCAGTCAAACCTCATGGAAACAGCAGTCAAGAAATCAAATGATATATTGCACTGGGCAAATCTGCAAAGAATTTTTAAAAGTGTTAAAGAGCAAAGAAAGAAGTCACTTTGAGGACTAAGGTGCGCCTGACCCAAGCCATGGTATTTTCAGTTGCCTCAGATGAACATAAAAGCTGAACAATGAATAAGGAAGACTAGAAAGAATTGAAGCATTTGATTGATACATTGCATTGTTGCTGGGGAATATTGAAAGTACTGTGGATGGCCAGAAGACTGGATATAGATCTGTGTTGGAAGAAGTGCAACTAGAAGCCAGGATGGTGAGCCTTTGTCTCACATACTTTGAACATGTTTGTTGTCAGGAAGGACCTGTCCCTAGGAAAGGACATCATGCTTGATAAAGTGGAGGGTCAGCCAGGAAGAGGAAAACCTTCTCCCCACACACAAAAGGAGATGCATTGACAGTGACAGCAATAATTGTGACAGTGGCGTGGAGCCAGGCAGTGTTTTGCTCTGTTGTGCGTAAGGTTTCTGTTCTACTGTGAGACAACGCCAACTGGACTGTACCTACCAACAAGCACCCGGTCATTTATTTACTGGGAGTTACAAAGACTGGCCAGTTCAAGGAATTCACTGCCCTCTAGCTCCCCAGTGCCGCAATAACAGAAATGCTGCAAGTGAGGGGCTCACAAGCAGAAATGTATTTCCTCACAGTTACAGTTACAGGTCAGAAGTCCAAACCAGGGCTTCCCACTCTAGGGAAAGGCTTTCTCTGTGTGGGCTCTGGAAGAAGGTCCTTGTCCATCTCTGCAACTTCTGTTTGGCGCCTGGGCGGTTGGTTTTTATTGACTTGGTGTCTCTCCCCCATCACTGTGTCTCAGAAGAGATCAACTGAAGACACACCTAACACCATCTCGTTAACTTAACAAAGAAATCCGCCTTCCCACTGGGCATTAGAGCCACAGGTATTGTGGTTGGGATTTACAACACATTCTGGAGGGAAAGGATTCAGTGGTGTCAGCTTTCTAGCGTTGTTGTGAAGGTGAACTGTGTTAATGTCTGTAAAGTGCTGAGTAAACCGCTCGTGCTCCGTGTTGTGCGCCGGCTTGCTGCTGTCATCCAGCCCTGAATGCTTCGTCTGAGACCTTGGGACTTCTCTAGGCAGTGCCAGTCTGTCATAGTTGTTAGGTTCTCCTGAATTGGTTCCCATTCATAGCGGCCCTGTGCACAACAGAACAAAACGCTGCCCGGTCCTGCGCCCTCCTCACAATGAATGTATCTGAGTCCATTTTTGTTGCTGCTGCGTTGTGCCTTCCAGCCCGAGGGGCTCATTTTCCAGCACTCTATCTGACAGTGTTCCGCTGCTATTTACAAGGTTTTCAGTGACTAAACATTCAGACGTAGTCTGCCTCTCCTCCTTCCTGGTCTGGCTTCGTCTGGAAGCTCCGCTGAAACCTGTCCACCATGAGTGACCCTGCTGGTATTTAAAATACCTGTAGCATTGCTTCCAGAATCACAGCAACACATATGCCACCACCGTAGGACACACTGATGGATGGATGAGTGGTGGGATCTTCCCTAGAGACTTCTATTACTTAATGACTATGATTTTTTGTGTAATTTACTGTGGGCCCGGCTTTGTTCTAAATGTGTTATGTGTATAAAGTCAGCGACTCCATGAAGTGGGAGGGCTGCTATTGTGCCCATGCAAAAACAGGCTTTGAGAGTTGAAGGACTTGCCCATTGCCACACAGCTAGCAAGTCTGGTTGGTACTGCTAACTGTCTCAATGATGCCACTTCAGGCTCTTGCAAGGCCCTGAGCTGGCGGCTGACAAGAGAGGGGCCCCGGCTGCCCAGTGGGGCAAGTTCTCCACCCTCCCACCAGCCTCCCTTCTCCACTGGACCACTCTCCAGCCTCTCCGGTGGCCATGTCCGGCCAGAGGCACTGAACTTGCACTCTGTTAAAATCTCAGGAGGAGGAACGACGCCACCAAGAGCTGTTGCAGAAGAAGAAAGAGGAGGAACAGGAACGGCTGCGGAAGGCAGCGGAGGCCAAGAGGCTGGCGGAGCAGCAGGAGCGGGAGCAGGAGCGGCAGCTAGCGGAGCAGCAGAAGCGGAAGGACCTCGAGCGCAAGAGGGAGCTGGAGCGGCTCCAGGCTGAGAGGTGAGGGCAGCGTGCTGCCCCACCCCCACCCCCTGGGCACCCTGGGTCCCTCTGTGTGTGTATGTGTGTGTGTGGATAGGAGTGCAGTGGCTCACCCCGTGTTCCTGTGTGTGTGTGTGTGTGTCTAGATGAGAGCATAGTGGCTCACCCATGTTCGTGTCCCTGTGTGTGTGTGTGTGTGTGTTCGCATGTGGATTAGTGCGCGGTGGCTCACCCCGTGTCCCTGTGCATGTGTGTGTGTGTGCATGTGGATTAGCACACAGTGGCTCACCGCATGTCCCTGTGCGTGTGGATGAGAGCGCAGTGTAGCTGCAAAAACAAACAATCGCTAAGCCATCCGTTCCTCAGCACTCTACTCCGCTTCGTTCAATAACTCATTGCAAAGGCCACACAGAACTCAGGCACTGTACTCACAGTTATGGGGTGTATCAGGGAAATTGTTGGTGTTAAGTGCCATCGAGTTGGTTATGGGAGCAGAAAGCCTCTTCTTTCCCCCACGCAACAGCTGGTAGTTTCGAACTGCTGACCTTAAGGTTCGCAGGCCGATTCGTAACCACTACGCTACCAGAGCTCCGTATCCCATGGTACCTAGCCAGTTATAATTCAGCATCAGAGTGTTCAGGGACAGGCTCTCTGCGGTGCCAGGGCAGGCCTCTCTCAGGTCCTTGGCCCCTTGGCGTAGCCTCTACCCTGCTTCCGCACTGCTACACAGCTCTTTTAGGGTTGCTGATCAACACCCACAGGCTCCATTCCACCACATGCTTCAGCTCAAAGGCACTTGGCTCTAGCTCCCCCAATTAATGCCAGGAGACACCCCACTCCACAGACCAACCTTCTGCCCAAAGTCACTCAGCTTGACCTGCTCCATGGGCTGGGAAGCCCAGGCTCTGTAAGGTGCTCTGGTTCTGCTGCTGAGATCCTCCAGTGTGACAGCTGTCTAGTCCCTGGGTCAAGGAGGCACCATGTGCCGGGATCTCTGGGTCCAAGGGAGGCCGCCACCCTCCACTTCTGCTTCAGACTCATTTTATACCCAGCAGGCTGGCAAAATAGACCAATCACAATTAGCCCTGTGAAGAATCTCTCAGAGTTTAATCATATAACCAACCAATCAGCATCCTCTCCCACCTTCTCCTACCCAGACCCATCAGGGAAGTCATGTGGTGGGAGTTCACTAGACGACACATTAAATAACCCACTGCTCTGCCTGCTGTCGTCTGCTCTCACTATTGCAAAGAAGGGGCAGGTTTTCCTTGTCTTCACACAGCTGCCCACAGCAGGGAAACTCCTGAAGCCGTTTGCACGTTGGCTACAGGTTACGTAGGGGCAGCAGGTGGGGCACTGGGGTTTTTGTGTTGGTTCTGCCTTCAACTACCCATGCCAATCTGTTTGGTTCTTTGTTTCCTCCACTGACAAGGGAGGTAAAGCCAGCCAGTGTTGGCCAGCAGGGGGCACCCTCCGTGTTTGGCACCAGGAAGATCCTGTTAACCTCGATTTCTGGGAAATCGTAGGATATGTAGCGTCCTTGGCCCTGCCAACTATCTCCCTGGTGGTGACAGCTCTGGTCACCCCTCTTCCCGGAAGTTTTCAGGTGGTTTTCTGTGGAGAATCTGGCCTAGCAGATGCTGCATTTTCGGCAGCGGACACACACAGCAGGGGCCACCCCCTGCCTGCTGTGTTAGCCCTGCAATGCCAGAGCAGATAGGTGGGACCTGTGCCCGATTGTAAGGAGCACAGTGGTTATGTGCTCAGTTACTAGCTGAAAGGTTGACAGTTCAAACCCAGAAAGCTTCTCCGAGGAAGAAGGATAAGATTGTCGGCTCCCGTAAAGCTGACAGGGCAGCTCTACTCTGTCCTTTAGGTTCCCGATGAATCAGAATCAACTCAGCATCAGCGGGTGTAGAGATTTGGTGCCTGTGTGTAGTCATTGAGCTGCCTACGTGGCTGTATAGACCCACACAGCCCAGTCCACCAGTGTCCTCTCTCCTGCTTCCACCTTCTAGGAAACATGACGGCCAGGAAGGCTGGGCAGGACTCTGTTCTGTGTCCATCTTTGTCGGGTGGCAGGGATCCCATTGGAGAAGTGGACCGAGCCGGGGCCATCTCCTGGGGCTTCGTTCAGTTGATTGGCACAGAGGGTCCTCTGGTCCTAGGGGCCGACTTTCCCTGACTGTAGGAGGGTGGCAGCTGATGTGTGCTTAGAAGTGAGTGGGTGTTAGCAGTGCTGGTGTGATGGTGATGTTGCTTCAGTCCTGTGTCAGGTCCCGAGCTATAGGCGCCCCACATTCCCTTGTTAACTCCCCGCCTGAAGGCCACTCAGGGCAGCACCATTGGCCCTGTTTTATGAAGAAGGAGGTAGACTCAGACAGGTTAGGTGACTTATTCAGGGTCACAAGCTAGGAAGTAGTGGAGGTGTCCCCCCAGGCCCACAGGGAGAGGTGTTACGGTCTCATTCCACAGAAGAGAAAAATGAGGTCAGACTCGGGTGGACTCCACTCTTTCCCCTCAGAGTACTTGCTGTTGGCTCGAAGCTGTGTGGGCCGTCTGCCCTTCTCCCTCCCAGGCCGGTGGGTCCTGCTTGCACAGGCTGGCCTCCACTTCCTGCTCTGACAGGCTTTTGCTTGGTCCCCAGGGAGGCACAGGAAAGGGAGAAAGCCCTGCGGTTACAGAAAGAACGGCTGCAGAGAGAACTGGAGGAAAAGAAGAATAAGGTCAGGGGACTCTGAATGGGGAGGGCGGGCAGGCCATGGTCTGTGTGGGGTTGGCACTAGGGGCAAGGCGGGGGAGAGCACACCCAAAGGCTTCCTAACACCCCGCTGGTGGTTGGGCCCCAGGAAGAACAGCAGCGTCTGGCTGAGCAGCGGCTGCAGGCGGAGCAGGAGAAAAAAGGCAAGGAGGCGGCGGTGGTCAGCAAAGGCCCGAGTGTGACCATGGACGTGCAGGTGAGGCTGGACCCAGAGGGCACTGCTCTGACTGCCCTCTCCCCTGTGGCTGGGGGCTCGGGCTGCAGTAGGACCCCCACAGAAGAGGACGGATGGATGCCATTGGCCTCATTGTTTCATTATATTTGACACCTATATTCTTGTTCTAGAAGTAGAATTTGTTGTGAAAAAAGAAACTGAACTTCATAGGTGTGTAAGGCTAGAAAGAAAGTGAGAAAAGATGTACCTTTAGACTAAAAACTATTCACCCTAGTGTATATACTTCTAGATATTTATGTACAAGGGGGCTTCCAAAAGTTTGTGTGAAAATCCCATTAGCTTTGAGATCCATTTTTCCACGAACTATCTGAAGCCCCCTTGTACATAGGCATTTACACACATACCCTCATATTTTACAATAGCCATAGACTATATGTAGCATTCTGGAGCTTGATTCCGCCCCCCCCCCCCAATTAGTGTATTGTAGACATCTATCGATATTTCTGCACGTCAGTCTGCTGATATTAGTATTCCTTAGAGGAGGATAAGCACTGTAAGGTTGGAAGTTCAAGTCCACCTGCCATTCCTTTTAAATCCTATATAGGGTCACTGTGAGTCGGAACTGGCTTGACAGCCGTAAACAAACAACAGAGGAATATGAGCCAGAATCAGCTCAGTGGCAGCGGGTTTGGTGTTGGGGTTTTGACGTAGTATCCCTTATTTTGGATGTAGTATTCCTTCGTTTAGACGCACCTAAATTGGTTGACCAGTTAGGCCATTTCTAGTTTATTGCTGTGATGATTAAAATGCAGTATGAGGAAGGATTCTTCCCTGCAGCATACTTGGAAGTGTTGAGAACTTGGAAACTAGCTAAGTATCCATCCATAGCAAAAGGCTGAATTCCACATCCTGGCGAGTCCAGTGGAATATCCTGGACTTGTACACACTGACCAGGAAGGATGTTTACAGCATCCTTCCACAGGACAGAGGGAAGTAGAGAGAGATGCTTGTGGTCTGGGGCATGCTTATCTAGTTGTGAAGTGACGCCTTGCTCTGCCCCCCTGGGGCCCAGGAACCTGACTTCCGGTTTGTTATCTTCCAGTCTCCAGCTTGTACCTCTTATCAGATGACTCCACAAGGGCACAGGGGGGTCCCCAAGATCAACCCAGATAACTACGGAATGGACCTGAACAGCGATGACTCCACCGATGACGAGGCCCACCCCCGGAAGCCCATCCCCGCCTGGGCCAGCGGTAAGCAGCGCCCAGAGCTTCCTGGGAGACTGGGGTTCCCACCTGTACCTTTGTGGGCTCTGGGTGCTGCAGGTGTTGGGAGACTTACACCATGGGCCTGACATTGAACCTCCATGGGGTTGGGCATGTGCCCAGGGAAGGGTGGGCCCCTGGGACCAGTGGGCTCATCTGAGAACCAGATTGGCTCCTTGGATCTCAAACATATGCATTGCAGTTGGCCCTGGGGCAGGCGTCTCATGGGTGTTCTAGCTTAGACTAGGCCCCTCTGGGGAATCCTGCCCAGGAGGACAATGGAGCACGGAGAGCTGCTAAGAGTGGTAACAGATTAGGCTGAGAGCTGGAGCTGGGGTTCCAGTCAGCTAGGGAGAAGGGCGACCATGACCGCCCACCCCTCCCACCCCCCCACCCCGGATTTGACAGACCCCAGCCTTGAAACAGGACTGGTGACCAAGACTGCTGCCTCTGGCCTGGAAGCAGGACCTGCTGGGAGTGAAGCAGACAGCCAGTGCACGCCATGGGCACTGAGGGCCAGGGCAGGACGCCATCTCACTCCTGGAGGGAAGGGCAGGAGTCCTGTAGTTGTGGGCGCTCTGCAGGTGGCCTGTTCCCTTGATCAGTCGTGTGGCTCTGTCTCTTCAAGTCCTGGTGTCTAGTGATCAGGGAGGCGGTCCGGAATATCAGAATTGACTGTAGATAGCTCACCTTACCTGTTAGATGAGGCAGCAAGAACAGGTGTACTGAGGCACACCTTGAGTGGATGTAGTGAGGTAGAATGAGTTCATGCAGTAAAACCCAGGAAAGCCGGGACCTGTCAGAGGAAGAAAATGCAAACGTTTTCCACTATAATGGGCGATTGAAACGGGCCAAGGCTGTACCTGTGAGGTGACCCGGTGAAGTTTGTCTCTCACAGGAGTCCTGTAACTTGGACACAGTACCTGGTACAGACTGAGCACCAGGTGCCTGACCCTCCTCTGGATGCCCAGGGGCCTCATCAACTTGTTGGCAGGGTTGTGCACTTCCCTGGTTGGGGAGAAAAGGCACCTCCATCCCAGGCAGTTGTGGGGTCCAGGGCCTGGCCACGGGAGCCCATGAGGGCAATGGAGATGTGAAATCAGAGCGTTGTTGGGGTTCGGTGGTGGAGAGGCAGCGGACAGAGCCACAAGGAGTGACCTGTCCCCCATGTCCTCCTGCAGGTACCCAGCTCAGCCAGGCCATCATCCACCAGTACTACCACCCCTTGAACCTTCTCGAACTCTTTGGGACCATTCTCCCACTGGACTTGGAGGACATCTTCAAGAAGAGCAAGCCACGCTATCACAAACGCACCAGCTCTGCTGTCTGGAACTCGCCGCCCCTGCAGGCCAGCAGGGTCCCTGGCAGCTTGACGTATGGTCTGAAGAAGTACTGAGGCAGACCCTCCCGCCTGGTGGTCCTTCCAGCAGGGGCTGCTCACGTGTGTGTGGACATTTCCTCTGTGTGCCTGAAGCTCCTACTCCAGCTCAGTTCTCTAGAGGCGGGGCTTGTTGGAGGCTTGGCAAGAACCAGCCCCAAATCCCTCCCCATCCGGCCTGCAGGCAGCACTCGTGTAAATAAGTTATTATAATTCAGCTGGCTTTTAGCACCTAGTGTGTGAAAGGTAGATTAATAAAGTATGTTCCTTCACGCCTGCTGTGGATATTGTGAAGATGGGGCCCGTAGCCCTGCTGCCCTGCGTCCTGGGGTTTGTGTCAGGGTTCCCAGGTACCCTGATGGTACTTGATCAGCAGGTCTGACCCGCGATCTGAATTCTTCCTGACTTCCGCAGCTGCTCTGATACAACGCTGGAGAATCACTTGTCCCTGAAGTTCCTTCCACGAGGAGGCGCTTCCTGGTTTTATGGGTTAGCGGAAAACTCCTGGCGATGAGGTCACAACACTGGTGTTGTTTTTAAGTTTTTATTGTGAATTGAGTAAAAGTTTACAGGGCAGATCGTCAGTTTTACATTCAACAAATTATATACTTTATTTCATAATCCCCTCCACGTACCATCAGTTAACAGTACTTCTCACTATTCATTTTAGCTCTTTATTCTTTTTAAAGTTTTATTGTGAATTACGTGATAGTTTACATGGGAGAACATTAGCTTTACATTCATCCTATTGTATGTATATCATATCATTGCCATGGTTACAGTCCCCTCCATGCATCATCAACCAACCAAAGGATATACCCCGCAGCCTGCCACCCCAGTTATCAGCACACAGCCCCTCTCCCTCTCTGGGTCTAGACTCCCCAGCCGTTACATCTCTCCACATCATCATCTCTAACTCCGTCTCTGGTGTCACTATTTCTCTGGGTAGGGTCGGTCTTTCTTTCAAGAAATATCTTCTATTCTAGCCGCTCCAGGCTGGTCAGCTTGTCCTTTCCAGTGGAAATTTCCCACCTCAGAAGATTCTGGATGGAGTTCAGGATTCCACCTATGGTCTGATACAATGCAGAGGCTCCACAGGAAGCTTCCTTCACTAGGCACGTTGTAGCCCCATTTTAGATATTCCAATCAGTTATAGGCAGAAGACTGATTTAAAGCTTCCTATGGTGATATTTCTGGTTATTCCTTTCTCTCCACTTCAAGTGTCTATTATATAATGGCATGCAAGGGAAAACATGATTCAAAAGACAGCCAAGCATCTTAACATTATTTCCACCCTTTTATCCATTCCAGTCATGTCTCAATCCCTGTATCCCAGAACCCTGTTCTTCCAAGTTTGTGCATATATCATTATTTACCTCTGTCCCACTTAGCCCATGCAAACCTGCCTAAATATTTTCCCATCCACCTTGGGCTTCATTCCCCTCCCTCTTCTTGTATATTGCCCCCCTCCCCAGCACCCAAACTATCCTGTGTCTATTCCCTATCCTTTGCTCCACCTTTCCCCTCCCTCCCCTCACCCCACTCCCCACATCCTGGTAACCAGCAAAGAATCCCACCCCCACCCCACGTTTAGTATGGGTTCTTTCCCTTAGTCTTTTACAG
>NW_006408828.1:2212714-2216287 GCF_000296735.1 Chrysochloris asiatica
TGCTGTGTTAATGTGTTAATTTTGGTTCTTTCTTCTTTTTGGATGTGTGCATTTATTGCAATAAATTGTCCTCTCAGCACTGCTTTCACTTTGTCCCAAAGCTTTTGGTATGTTGTGTTTTCATTCTCATTTGTTTCTAGGAACTTTGTGAATTCACATTTAATTTCTTCTTAAGAGATGAAAGATGGCAGAATAGATAGGAAAACAAGATCCTTCAATATGCAGTATGCAAGAGACACATCTTACACAAAGAGACAAAAACAGATTAAAAGGCAAAGGGTGGGAAAATACATAGCAAGCCAATTGCAATAAAAAATGAATAGGAGTGGCAGTACTAATCTCAGATAAAATAAACTTTAAGACAAAACCCAGCATAATAGATAAAGATGGACATTATCTCATGATTAAAGGGACAATTGAACAAGATGACATAACCATAATAAATATCTATGCTCCCAATGAAAGAGCTCCAAAATATATAAAGCAAACTTTAATAGATTTAAAGAAAGAAATAGATGAGTCTACAATAATAGTGGGCAATTTTAATACACCGCTTTCAAAAATAGATAGAACAAACTTGACAAAGACACAGAGGAACTAAACAACACAATCAGCCAACTGGACCTCATAAATGTGTACAGAGCATTCAACCCAACTACACAATATACATTCTTTTCCAGTGCATGTGGAACATTCTCCAGAATAGACCATGTGTTAGGCCACAAAGCAAACCTCCATTAATTTACAAATATCAAAATACTACAAAGCATCTTCTCAGACCACAATGCTATCAAATTAGAAATCAACAATAGGAAGACCAAGGAAATCAAGTCAAATACATGGAAACTGAATAACACACTGCTGAAAAGTGACTGGGTAGTAGAAGACAATCACTTTGTCTCCTGTGCCTTCATCTACTCCCTTACTGCACAGCTGGTAAAATGACTTCAGAATTGTGCTTCTGAAGATGAAATCTGTTCTGAAAGAGCCTCTCAAAACTACTTTGGGGCCAGCACTTGCAAGCAGTGAAATGTTGCCCCAACAAAACCAGGAAGTCACTAGTCCAGTACTTGTTAAGTGCCATCAAGTTCGTTCTAACACATAGCGACTCTGTATAGTATTTCCAAGGAGCAACTGGTGGGTTTGAACCTCTGATGTGATCATAGTTTTGCTGTCCCATTATAGGGATTCGAGCAGCAAATGGCAAAGACTGACCGTTGAGCATTCAGAACCCCCGCAGGCAGCTAGCAGACAACAAAGCTGCCTTTCATTGGCAGTAAGTATCAGACTGAAATGCTAGGATAACTGTGCACTGCTAACTGCAAAGTCAGTGGTTTAAACCAACCAGCCATTTCAGGTCTCGCACTTTTTCTCCTGTTTTATTTTCAGTATTTGATAATTTTACATGTTACATTTAGATCTGTGATCTATTTATATTTTTATAAGGTGTGAACTTTTTTTTTTTTTTTTGCATATGGCTGAATGTGTTGTTCTAGTACAATTTGTTGATAAGACTATCCTTTCTCCATAGAATTTCCTTTGATCCTTTGTCAAAAATCAATTGGCCACATTTGTGTAGATCTATTTCTAGCCTCCCTGCTCTTTATTCATCTGTGTACCTATTTGCCAGTCCCGCATGGTCACGATTACTATGGTGGTGGGTGGTGGTGTACTGTGGAGGCAGTTCTCACTCATAGTAACCCTGTATAGGGTTTCTGAGACTATACATTTTTATGGGAGCAGAAAGCCTTATCTATCTCCCACAGATAGATGAGGCTGGTAGTTCTGTACTGCTAACCTTGAGGTCAGCAGCCCAATTTGTAACCACTATGCTACAGAGCTCCTGAAAAGTCTGATAGTGTGGTTCCTCCAACTTTTTCATATTCAAAATTATTTTGTCTATTCTATTTTGCATTCTGATATAAACGTGAGAATCAGTTGTTAATACAGAAAAATCTTGCTGATTTTTTTCTAGAATTGCATTAAGTCTATCTGGGGAGCGTTAACATATTTACTACCATTAGTGTCTTCTAATGCATTAACAGGACACAGTTTTCCATTTCTGGGATGTCTGGCTTCTTTCATTAGCATTTTGTAGTTTTCAACATTGAGGTTTTGTATATATTTTTATTAGATTTATACTTAAGGGTTTATGTTGTTTTTTAAAGCTATTGTAAATGGCACTGTTTTTCTAATTTTAGCTTCTACTTGTCCATTGCTGGTGTATGGAAATACAAATTTGTGTTTGTTGAGCTGGTATCCTGCAGTACGACTAAAGCAGAACTTGTTGTTGTTGTTAAGTGCCATCGAGTTGGTACCGACCCATAGAAACCTTATGCACAGCAGAACTTAGAGGGAACTTTATAGCACAAAGTGTCTGTTTTAGAAAAAAAAGTTCTCAGATCTAATGGCCTCAGTTTCTTCTTCAAGACACTAGATTTTTAAAAAGAGCAAATTGAATCCAGTGTGATCAGAAGAAAGGAAATAAAGATAAAGGAAGAAATCAGTGAAATAAAAAAGCAAGTTAATGAAACTAGAATCTAGCTCTTTGAATATCAATTCAATTGATAAAGTTCTGTACAGACTGATCAGGAGAGAAGAAAGAAGACCAATTATCAATATAGGAAAGGTGGTATTTATAAATATTTTAAAAATAAGAGACCTATGACCAACTTATGGCAACAAATTTAAAATTTTAGATACAATGGGCAAATACCTTGGAGGATACACATTATCTCAGTCCACTCAAAAAGAAATAGAAAATCCCAATAGACCTATATCTATGAAAATAATTTGATTTATAGATAGAATCTTCCAAATAAAACTCAAGGCCCAGAGAGCTTCAGTGATAAGTTTTACCAAATATTTAATGAAGAAGTCTTAACAATTTTGCACAGCTACTCCCAGAAAATGAAAGAGCAAAGAATCTTTCTCAAATACATCCATTTGGCCAGCATTGCCTGATAACAAAACCAAACGAAGATTTTGAAGAAGGTAAACTACATGTCACTATCCCTCATGAACGTCAACGCAAACAGTTTTAACAAAGTTTTAGTAAACCAAGTACAACAATATATTGGACATTTGATACATCCTGACCAAATGCCATTTCCCAGTAATGCAAGGTAGATTAAACAAATGAGAATCAGTATAATTCTCCATAATAATATAATGTAGAAGTAAAAACAACATGATGCAGTCAACAGATGCAGAACATGTGTTTTACAATTCAATAACAATTTATGGTAAAAATGAAAAAAAAAAAAAAAAAAAACTAACCAAAGTAGTTATTTCCTCAATAAAGTGTTTCTGCAAAAAATCTCCAATTAGCTTCAGTCATTGTGCTAAATGTCAAATGCTTGCTTTCTACAGTCAGGACAAGTACAAAGATGTCCTCTTACCACCTACTGTTGAGCTTTGTACTGGAAGTTCTAAAGAGTACAATGAAAAAGGAGGAGACAAAAGGCATGGTTCCGACAGTGGCATCAACCTTCCCTCCCACAGCACGTTTTACTTCTGTCTGGGTTCGGTTCAGTAATGCATTGCAGTGGCCACACAGAACTGACACCATAC
>NW_006408828.1:2217142-2218396 GCF_000296735.1 Chrysochloris asiatica
ATTGGAAAGGAAGAATTCCAATCTACTTGCAGCTGATGTGTAGAAAATTTGATGGAATCTACAGAAATCTTGATGTCTCCGGTTCTGCGCAACAGCCAGGAAAGTCAGGTAGGAGAAAGCTCCAGTGAGAAAGGAGGGGGATCTCATGAAGGAAACATTCATATACCAGACCCACAGCTTTTGAACTATCATAAGATCTAGTATTTCAGTCTCCTGAACTCGCATTTTCGGACTCTAGCCCGTGGGATTGCAGGTCGCTCCTGTGACTGCAGCATTTAGAGGGCGGGGCTAAAGCCAGCCCATCGGAAAGCGGCGTTTCCAGCAGGAGAAAAAAAAGGGGTCCCTGGACTAAAAAGCCACAAGAAACAACATAGCTCCCCCCCCAAAATCTCCCTGCCCTGGCTTGAGATCTCAATAAAAATCAGGCAGAGGCAGTTCACCCATGCACAGAGAGAGGGAGAAAGGTGGTGACTTTTGACGTCATCCACCATCCGCCATCCCTTCATCTAAGCCCGTGCCCCCACTCCTAGGTAGCAGCGGGGAGCTTCCAGTGGCTGTTCTGCTGGGCCAGGGAACAGGAAAAGTTAAGCAAAGCCGCATCCCGCTCCAAAGTGGTGATTTCTGTCCATGTGTTTATATTACTTCTGCTTTTAGTCCTTTTGATCACACATCCTTCTTGGAGGTGGGAACTTATCCTCCCTACATTGCATAAGAAGAAGCAGCAATTGTGGCCATATAGCCAAGCTATAAGCATACAAAATAATACTCCACCACTAAGACAAGACCCAACAACATCTGCTACGCATTACAGACAAAAAGGGAAGCCCATCTCCCGATCATATTAATAATGATAATAATAATAAAACAATAACCATGACCAATAAGAAACAATCAACTTTATCGAGACACATCCCAAAAACAGAAGAGAGCAGCTGACGCAAATGAGCTGGAGACAGACAAAGGCTTTATAGAGGAGGAGGAGCGGGTTCTGGATATGCCTGAGAGGGAATTCAGAAGAATGATATGGAAACAAATTCAAATAATCCAAAAAGGTGTCGAGGAAAATAAGGAAGAAATAAGGAAAGTACTGCAGGAACAATCAAATAGGATTGAAAACAATTCAAAACCTGCAAAAAGATGGCCAGGTGATCAATAATAAGATATCAGAAATAGACAATAGGCTGAAAGGGGAAAGGAGCAGACTAGAAGAGGTGGAAGCCAGAACTAGCGAACTGGAAAACAAATCTCTCACTG
>NW_006408828.1:2219064-2220409 GCF_000296735.1 Chrysochloris asiatica
GCTATGAACATTGGTGTGCATATATCTACTTATGTTATGGCTCATATTTCTTGTGGGTAAATACCAAATAGAGAAATTGCTGGATCATAGAGTATTTCTATTTCCAACCTTCTGAGGAAGCGCCATATTGCTTTCCAGAGAGATTGGACTATTTTGCAGTCCCACCAGCAATGCAGGAGTGTCCCAGTCTCTCCACATCCTTGCCAGCATTTATTGTCCTAGTTTTTTTATCTTTGGTCTTATTGCTGGTGTGAGATGATATCTCATTTTGTTTTGATTTGCATCTCTCTAATGGCTAGTGATCGTGAGCATTTCTTCATATGTTTGTTGGCTGCCCAGATCTCCATAAGTTTTTAATTTTTATTATATCCAATCATCTATTTTGTCTACTTTTGTTTGTGTAGTTTTCAAAATGTTTGGTACTCTGTATATTCCCCGGTTTAGTGCCCTCACATTTGTCCCTATTTTTTCATTGATGGCCTTCATAATTCTGGGGTTCACATTTAGGTCTTTATTCCATGCTGAGTTCATTTTTGTATAGGGTGTGAGGTAAAGGTCTTGTTTAAATCTTTTGCATATTGTTTTCCAGTTCTGCCAGCACCATCTGTTAAAGAGACTATCTCCTCTCCATGCAACATACCTAAGCACTTTGTTGAAAGACAGTTGGCTGTATGTGGATGGGTCAATTTCTGCATTCTCAATTCTGTTCCATTGATCAATGTATCTTTCATTGTACCAGTACCAAGCTATTTTCAGCATTGTAGCCATGTAATAAATTTTGAAGTTGGAGAGTGAGAGGTTTCCAACCTTATTCTTCTTAAGTAGTGCTTTGCTTATCCTGGTTCTCTTTCCTTCCCGTATAAAGTTTGTAATTGTTTTTTCCATCTCTTTGAAGAATATTGTTGGAATCTGGATTGGGTTTGCAGTGTATGTGTAAATTGCTTTGGGCAGTATTGACATTTTCACAATGTTAAGTCTTCCTATCCAGGAGCATGGTGCACTATTCCATTTTTGTAGATCACTTTTGGTTTCTTGTAGTAGGGTTTTGTAGTTTTCTTTGTATAGGCCTTTGTCTCTCTGGTTACATTTATTCCCAGATATTTCATCCTTTGGGTGTAAATGGTATTGTTTTCCTAATGTGCTTTTCAGTGCTGTTGTTATTGGTATAGAGGAATGCAACTGATTTTTGTATGTTGATCTTATATCCTGCCCCTTTGCTGAATCTTCCAATGAGGTCTAGTAGCTTTTTTACTGAGTCTTATGGGTTTTCTATGTATAGGATCATAGCTTCTGCAAATAGAGAATGTTTTACTTCCTCTTTGCCAATTTGCATGCCTTGAATTTC
>NW_006408828.1:2231928-2233081 GCF_000296735.1 Chrysochloris asiatica
ATGCATGCGAAAGCTGGACAGTGAATAAGGAAGACCATTGAAGAATTGATGCTTTTGAGTTATGGTGTTAGAGGAGAGTATTGAAAGTGCCATGGGCTGCCAAAAGAACCAACAGATCTGTGTTGAAAGAAGTGCAGCCAGAGTGCTCCTTGGAGGCCAAGATGGCCACTTTGGACATATTGTCAGGAGGGGCCAGTCTCTGGAGAAGAATATCATGTTTGGTAAGGTGGAGAGTCAGAGAAAAAGAGAAAGACCTCTAGCGAGATGGATTGGCAAAGTGGCAGTATCAATGAGCTCAAGTGTGGCAATAATTGTGAGGTTGGCCCAGGATCAGGCAGCATTTCATTCTGTTGTGCATAGGGTCGCTATGAGTTGGTACCGACTTAATGGCACCTAACAACAACAACAACAACCTGGCTAATCAACAAAGAGAGGTGATCCAACAGACTGCGGAAGGTCTTGACCAGCATTATTAGTATCACATGCAAGTAGAGTTTGCCAAAGATAATTTTTAAATAGTTGCAGGAGTACATGGACAGGGAACTGCCAGAAATGCAGACTGGAGTCAGAATTGGACATGGAATGAGAGACAGCATTGCTGATGTCAGATGAATCTTGGCTGAAAGCAGATAATACCAGAAAAATGTTTACTTGTGTTTTCATGACTCTGCAAAGGCATTCAGCTGCATGGTTCATAGCTAATTATGGATAACACTGAGAAGAATACAGATTCCAGGGTACTTCATTGTGCTCATGTGGAACCTGCACATAGACCAAGAGACAGTAGTGGGAACAGAACATAGGACATACTCGATGGTTTAAAATCAGGAAAGGCATGCATCACAGTTGGATCCTTGCACCATACTTATTCAATCTCTATGCAGTGCAAATAATCTGAGCAGCTAGGCTATAAGGGAAATTTTGGTGTAGCGCTGTGGGTTAATGAACTGGACTGCAGGGTCAGTTGGAATCTCAAGCCCAGAGGTTCAAGCTCACCAGCCACTCCTCAGAAACCCTATACAAGGTCGCAGTGGGTTGGAACCGACTCAAGGTTGGGTTCATGGATGCACGTGCCGGGCTATCAAGGCTCTCATAAAGCCTAAGGAAGTCAAGCCTAACATCCCAAGGGGCATCAACCAAGCTCAGTCAACTG
>NW_006408828.1:2233669-2236489 GCF_000296735.1 Chrysochloris asiatica
CCCGAGTGGACTGCCCTCTCGGTGTGCTCGCTGGCCTGTTCCTGTATGTCCAGCTATGCGCATGCACTCTCTTGCAGGAATAAATTTTGCTTTGCCAAAGTAATTTAGTCTCACCAAGTGTCTTTTATGCGACATCGGGATTCATTTCTAACAGTGCCTAATGAGACCATAGCACCAGCAAACTCTGGGTGGCATCATGATGGAACTCTAAAGCAGAGTAGCCAGCTAACCTGACTTACAGAAACAGACAATAAAGATGTGTTGTTTTAAGAGGTTAGCAGAAAATGTTCGTTGCAAATCTTGGTTAAGATGGAAGTTTGGAAAATACAAGAGAGGGTAAAAACCATAAAGGATACAATAAAAGGTCTAAGCTATGAATAATGAGCCCCTAAAGGAAAACGGAGGAAATCATGGGTAAAATAAATGTCTGAAGCGATCATTTTTGTGTTGTTAGGTGCCATTCAGTCAGCTCTGACTTACAGTGGCCACAAGTCATGCACAACAGAACATAAGACTGAGCCGTCGTCACAAGTGTTGCTGTTTGGCTCCATTGTTGCGACCACCGTGTCAGTCCATCTTATTGGGGGTCTTCTTCTTTTCCACTGACCCTCTACTTTATCAATGATGTCCTTTCCCAGGAACTAGTCCCTCTGACAACATTTCCAAAAGCACATGAGTTGAAATCTCACCATCATCATTTTCTGATTGTACTTCTTCCAAGACGGATTTGTTTGTTCTTCTGACAGCCCATGGGACTTTCAATATTCTTCTCCAACACCACAATTCAAATACATCAATTTTTCTCTAATCTTCCTTATTCACTGTCCAGCTTTCCTATGCATATCAGGTGACTGACAATACCATGGCTTGGGTCAGGAACACCTAAGTCCTCCAAGTGACATTTTTAATGATTAACGTTTTAAAAGTTAAAGTTTTAAAGAGTTTGGTTTGCTTTTGTTTTTGAAACTTTTTATTGTAAATTGAGTGGGAAATTACAGAGCAAATCATCAGTTTTACATTCAACAAACCCAACACTTTATTTCATCTCACTGATTACAATCCTCTCCATAGAACAATTATCCTACTTCCTCCCTGTGATTCTTACTTATACTCTGCCCTCCTTCCCACCTCTTCTGGAAGTGTGTCCTTTTGATCTTGAATGGTTGACCTTTCCATGAGGAGCATGCCTTGATAATGTTATTATCCCCCAAGGGACACAAAAGTGAGTTCTGCTCCAGATCTGAAGATAATTTTTTTAAAGTTGCAAGAGTACAGAGATAGGAAGCTGCCACAAATTCAAGCCAGATTCCGAAGAGGATGTGGAATGAGAGATATCATTGGTGATGTTTGATGGATTTGGGTAAAAGTAAATACCAGAAAGATGTTTGTTGCTGTTGTGGTTATGTGCCGTGGAGTCAGTTCCAACTCATAGTGACCCTGTACAGTGTTTCCAAGGCTGTAAATCTTTACGGGAGTAGAAAGCCTCATCTTTCTCCCGTGGAACAGCTGGTGGTTTCAAACTGCTGACCTTGCGGTTTGCAGCCCGATTCGTAACCACTACGCTACCAGAGATCCTTAGAAAGACGTTTACCTGTGCCTTATTGACTACGCAAAGGCATTTGACTGTGTTGATCATAACAAACTATGGATAACATTGCAAAGAATGGGTATTCTAGAACACTTAATTGTGTTCTCGAGAACCTGTCCATAGAACAAGAGGCAGTTGTTTTAATAGTTAGTGCAAAGGGATACGGAATGGTTTCAAATTAAGGAAAGTGTGTCAGCACTGTATTCTTTCCCCATACTTATTCAATCTGAATGCTGAGCAAATAATCCAAGAAGCTGGATGAAGAAAAGTGTGGCATCAGGATTGGAGGAAGACTCATTAACAACCTGTGATATGCAGATGATACAACCTTGCTTCTGAAAGTGAAGAGGACTTAAAATACCTAATGATGAAGATCACAGAGCACAGCCTTCAGTATGGATTGCACCTTAATGTGAAGAAAACAAAAATCCTCACCACTGGAGAAATGATTGAATCGGTCAAAGATTTCATTTTGCTTATCAACAGTTAAGAAATCAAAGAATGTATTGCATTAGGAAAAATCTGCTGCACAAGACCTCTTTAATGTGTTAAAGAGCAAAGATGTCAGTTTGAGAACTGGGGTACACCTGACCCAAATCATGGTATTTGCAATAATGTCATATACATGTGAAAGTTGGAGAGTGAATAAGGAAGACCGTAGAAGAATTGATTCATTTGAAATATGGTGTTGGAGGAGAATATTGAAAGTATCATGGACTGCCAAAAGAACAAACAAATCTGTGTTGGAAGAAGTATAGTCAGAATGCTCCCTGGAAGCCAGAATGACCAGACTTTGTCTTTCATACTTTGGACATATTGTCAGGAGGGACCAGTCACTGGAGAATGATATTATGGTTGGTAAAGTGGAGAGTCGGATTAAAAGAGGAAGACCCCAGTGAGATGGATTGGCACAGTGGCAGCAGCAATGAGCTCAATTGTAGCAACGATTGTGAGGTTGGCACAGGACCAGGCAGTGTTTCATTCTATTGTGTATAGAGTCACTATGAGCTAGTACCAACTCAGAGTCACCTAACAACACAACAAGCATTTTCCTTAAGTTCCTGTTCGGAAAAAAATGGTTTGTGCTTGGCAGTTGTATGCTGTCTTGTTGTTATTGTTGTTGTTAGGTGCCATCGAGTCAGTACCAACCCATAGCGACCTTATGCACAGCAGAATGAAACACTGCCTGATCCTGGGCCAACCTCACTACTGTTGCCATGCTTGAGTCCATC
>NW_006408828.1:2236804-2249607 GCF_000296735.1 Chrysochloris asiatica
ATATGAGGTTATTGAAAATACCATGGCTTGGGTTGGGCGCACCTTAGTCCTCAAGCTGACATCCCTGCTCTTCAACACTTTAAAAAGGTCTCGTGCAGCAGATTTGCTTAATACAATATGTTGTTTGATCTCTTGGCTGCTGCTTCCATGAGTGTTGATAGTTGATCCAAGAAGAGTGAAGTCCTTGACAACTTCAATCTTTTCTCCATTGATTGTTGTTGTTGTTAAGTACCGTCGAGTCAGTTCCGACCCATAGCGACCCTGTACAGGGTTTCAGAGGCTATAAATCTTTACGGGAGCAGAATGCCTCATCTTTCTCCCGCGGAGTGGCTGGTAGTTTCAAACTGCTGGCCTCAAGGTTCGCAGCCCGATTCGTAACCACTACGCTACCAAAGCTCCTTTCCTCCATTGATAAGAATGTTGTTTATTGGGACAGTGGTGAGGATTTTTGTTTTCTTTACATTGTCTACTCACTTCCAATTCATAGAGATCTTTAGGACAGAGAACTGCCCACAGTGTTTCCTAGGCTGTCATACTTCCTGGAGCCGATCACCAGCTCTTTTCTCCAGTGAAGCCCCTTTGCATCTGCGCTCCACCCACTGCACCATAAGGAGCCCTTTGTGCTTGCCTGTGGACTTCTGCTGTGGCACTGTAGGATCAGCACTGGACTGATAACCACAAGGTTTGTGGTTTAAACCTACCAGTCATTCTTCAGAACCCCTATACAGGGTGGCTATGAGTCAGGAACAGACTCGACAGCACTTAACAACAATGACAACAACAACAGTAGCCTATAAAGGAGCCCTGAGAGTGGTCTCACAGTTATTAGCTTGACTGCTAACCGAAAGCTTGGAAGTTTGAACCCACCCAGAGGCTCCACAGTAAAAGGACCAGTGACTTAACTTCTTTAAAGATTTCAGTCAAAAAATTAAAAAAAAAAAAAATCCTATGGGGAAGTTCTGCCCTGTCACATGGGTCACTGTGAGCCAAAAATTTATTGACTAAAGGCTAATAGTTTGAGCTCAGCCAGCCCACCCTCATAGGGGCTCTGCACAGGGTTTCTGGGACAGTGAGTCACTATTGCTTTCTCCCTCAGAGCAGCTGGTGGATTCAAACTGCTCACCTTATGGCTAGTAGCCCCCAGCATAACCCACTACTCTACCAAGGCCCAAGTAGTACCAGGGCCCCTAAAAAAAACACCTAGCTTATAGTCAAGAAAATCCTAAAACATGTGATGGAAGTCAGTGTTTTTCTCAAGGACTTGGGCACCATCTTTTTGAAATGTAATCACCAAGTAACAGAACACTACATCCTAATCTCTATGAGAAAGTAGAAACATAATTTCCAGAGCACCTGTTTCCAAGTTAATATATGCGAAACTTACTTTTCCTTTGGGTAAAGGCAATCCCGAAACACAATCCCCACGATTATGAAAATGGAATGTTGTTGTTACGTGCCGTTGAGTCGATTCCGAACCATAGCGACCCTGTATAGGGTTTCCAAGGAGCAGCTGGTGAGCTTGAACAGCCGATTTTGCAGTTCAAATGGCTTTGCAATCTGGTGCGTTAACCCACAGCGTCACACTCTGTGAATGGAATAGGACCTGACATTTATAAGGTTGCTGAATCTGAGCTCACTCAAAGGCAACCAACCATGTGCCACTAACAGTGCTGTCAAGTCCTCTGGAGGACTAGTCACCATTGATCTTGAGAACATCTGTGAAATGGGGTGTCTCCGCTTAATTTTTTTCAATGTTTTATTGTGAATTATGTGATAGTTTACATGGAAGAACATTAGCTTTACATTCATTGCCATGGTTACAATCCCTTCCATGCATCATCAACCAAGCAAAAGGTATACCCTGCAAGCCTGCCCCCCCCCCGCCCCCCGCCCTCCCAACCCGGTCATCAGCACACAGTCTGTCTCCCTCTTCTCTGGGTCTAGAGTCCCCAGCTGCTCCATCTCTCCACGTTGTCTCTCTGCCTCCATCTCTGGCATCACTGCTTCTCTGGGTAGGGTCTTGCACTCTGCTCTTCTCCCTTGATGGTTCCAGGAACCTCCGCTCCTAGACTGAAAAGTTAATCACTCCCCTCCTGAGCAAGCAATTTGCTTGTTCTTGTAGTAGTAATCAGTCGGACTGCCTATATTGTTTTGTATTCTTCCTGTAGGTCTTTGTTTCAAGGTGTATCTTCTTTGTTTTAGCGGCTTAAGGCTGGTCTGCTTGTCCTTTCAAGTGGAAATTTCCCACCTCTGAAGATTCTGGATAGGGTTCAGAATTCCACCTATGGTCTTATGTAACAGCAGAGGATCCTCAGGAAGCATTCTTCACTGGGCACTTTATAGTCCCATTTTAGGTATTCCAATCAGCTCTGGTAGCGTAGTGATTACAAATGGGGCTGTGTACCTCAGGGTCAGCAGTTTGAAACTACCAGCTGTTCCGCGGGAGAAATTTGAGGCTTTCTGCTCCCATAAAGATTTACAGCCTTGGAAACCTTGTTCAGGGTCGCTATGGGTCAGAACCGACTCGATGGCACTTAACAATAACAACAATCAGTTATAGGCAGCAGACGGACTTGCACCTCTGCTTAACTTTTAAAAGAGATTTGTTTCTCTTCTTGCCATCTCTTTAGATATCTTGTGAAATATCGACGTTCATAACATTCTTGCTTAACGCTTATTCAACCACAGACCTGGTTCATTCCTCTACTGTTGTGGAGAAGTGTCCTGGGTTTGGCAAGAGATGTTTGTTTTTAATTACATTTTCTGCCAAATCTCTCCCGCAGAGAAAGTATGGCAGAGAAAGCTTGCAGTGCATACTTTTCAGTTTGCAATTACAAAGCCCTGGCACACCGTTTCCCCCATCCCAACCCCAGTCTCTGAGGGAAAAGGGAGATTTCCCTGCATACAGCTAGGAAGCTTGCGTGGGAGGACCGGCCGCCAGGGATGAGAAGACAAAGGTCAGTGACACGTGCTCCGCCCCGCGCTTCTGAACTTTACGGTAATTCGCCATGGTCGGCGAAGCGCCAGCCCCGCCCTCGTGCGCAGGCGCGCGAACCGTTGCGGCTCAGCGGTTGCAAGTTGAGCGGTTTGCACAGCTGTGCTTGCAGAGGAAGCTTAGAGGTTCTGTACGCCTGTGCCCGAGCAGCTGCCCTTTGCCTCAGGCAGGACTCATCCTCCCTTAGTGCAGGTTCAAGGCAGGAGGATGCTGCGGAGATCCAGCCCGGGAGTGGGGGGTGGGCCATGGCAGGTTCGCGTGTATAGGGAAACTGAGGTCCGAACAGGAGCAGGAGGGGACGGGCTGGAGCTCTGTCCACCGGGGCCACCCAGTTCCCCCTGGCTGGTGGCCCAGCCTGGGTCATGGGGCGAGGTCCTGTGGGGTAACAGGGAGCACCCGAGGCCCAGGCTGAGCCATGAGTAGGAGGGAAGCTGGACGTGAGACCCCCGTGTGGGGCGCCCTGGGCTGTTTGTGCAGAGTTCAGACCGAGGCTCGCCTCCCCCATCCTGGGTTTCGGCTGCAGCCGCTGGCTCAGACACGCCCAGAATAGAAATGAACCTTGTCCCCAGCGAGCTCTCCTAAGATTAGGCCCTGGAAGGCTTTCTTTGAGTCTTTCGAAACCCTTTGGTTTTCGTGTTCTCTAGGATCTGGCGACATGAATCCCGTGGTCGTGGTCCATGGAGGTGGCGCCAGCAATATCTCCAAGGACCGGAAAGAGTGTGTGCGCCAGGGGATCATGAGAGCCGCCACAGTGGGTTACAACATCCTCAAGGAGGGAGGGAGCGCGGTGGATGCTGTCGAAGGAGCGGTGACGGTGCTGGAAAACGATCCCGAGTTCAACGCAGGTAGATGGGCCTGCGGCTGAAAATGCAGGCAGACCTCGGTCTTCCTCTCTCCGCTGTGTTGGGCTGTTGGTTGGTTGGTGACAGTCTGGCAGGGAACAAGTATGTGAGGGTCATGTCTCCAAGAGCATGTGCAAACTTCGTATCTCACATTTTGGTAGTTCTCATACTATTTCAAACTTTCTCATATTGCTTTTTCTTGATTATTGTTTTTTTTAAGTGTCGCCAAATTGGTTCCAACTCATGGTAACTCTGTATAGGGTTTCCAAGGAGCAGCTGATGATTTGAACCACCGACTTTCTGGTCCAGCGCTTTATCCCACAGCGCTATGCCAGCACTCCTTTTCGCACTTAGTGGACTACATTATATACATTATACATTATATAAGGAGCTCTGGTAGCGTAGTGGTTACGAATCAGGCTGCAAACCTCAAGGTCAGCAGTTCAAAACTACCAGCTGCTCTGCAAGAGAAACATGAGGCTTTCTGCTCCCGTAAAGATTTACAGCCTTGGAAACCCTGTACAGGGTCACTATGGGTCAGAACCGACTCCATGGCACACAGCACATAACAACAGCAACAGACTACATTATGGTGTAAACAGAACTTTTATATGTGCATTTGCTACTGTTGTTAGTGCGGAAGAGTTGATTCCGACACATAATGACCCTGTATAGGATTTCCAAGGTGCTGCTGGTGGGTTTGAACTACTGACCGTGCAGTTCAAACTGACCTTGCAGTCCAGCGCATTATCCTGCAACGTCACACCAGGAGTCTTTATATGCACTGGGAAACCAAAAGAAAAAAAAAAAGTGTGTGTATGACTTTATTGTGAGAATCACTTTATTGCAGTGGTCTGGAACTTAACACAAAGTATCTACCCAAGATAAATAGAACCTTTCTAAAATATCACTAAATCTAATCAACCCTGTGATAAAACAGAATATGCTATACAAACCAAACCCACAACCATCAAGGTGATTCTGACGCATAGCAAACCTGTGTAGGGTGTCTAAGACTATAAATCTTTACCAGACCAAATAGCCTTATCTCCCCACACCCTGCAGACCAGCTGGTGGTTTTGAACCACTGACTTTTCAGTTAGCAACCCAACACCTAACCCGTAGAGATTCCAGATTTCCTTAAATATGCTATCCACTGTCTCTGAGTTGGTTCCAACTCACAGCGACTCCATATAGGGCATATAGGGTTTCCGAAACTGTAAATCTTTAAGGGTGCAGACAGCCTCATCTTTCTCACGCAGAGCAACTTTGGGGTTGGAACCTTGTGGTCAGCATCACCAGAGCCACTTTAAATATGCTGTAGAGGAGCAATGTTTAATTTTTATGTATGTACCTGTTGACCATGTTGCTTCATGAAATTTTAAGCCTATAAATTCACCCTGTTTTCTTTAACCTGCATCATAGAGTCATAGAATTCACATCCCCAAAGACTTTAATTGCATGGAGGTGGGGGTGGGGGGAGTGAGATGAGAGAAAAGCGCTTTTACACACCATGGATCGGACCCATTGTAAATTGTGAAAATTGTATGCACATGTGTATAAGTTCCAACACCACAATCAAGATTGAAAACATGGCACAGTGGTTACGAGTCGGGCTGCTAACCTCAAGGTCAGCAGTTCGAAACTGCCAGCTGTTCTGTGGGGGAAAAAGAGGAGGCTTTCTGCTCCTGTAAAGGTTTATAGCCTTGGAAACCCTGGTTGCTATGAGTCAGAACTGACTCCGCAGCACATCACCACCACCACCACCCTCCCCCAGAGCTTCCTTTTGTCCCTGTAGATTAATTTACACTTTCTAGAAGTTCATAGAAACAGAATCATATAAAATATATTTTGTGTGTGTTTGGTTTCATCCACTAATCCACCCTTAATGTTCCTAGCTAATATGAGTATCTATTGTGTAACAGGCCATAACTCTTGCTCATGTACTTTGCACTATAGTCCCGGACTTCTAACTGCCAGCTCAGCAGTTCAAACTCCTCAGCTGCTCCGAGGTTTCTGTAGAGTTCCTGAGGCTGTAAGTCTTTATGGGAGAATTTCTTCTCCCATAAAGACTTACAGCCTCAGGAACTCTTATCTACTACATTGGGTTGCTATGAGTCATCATTAGATTCAGTGGCATTGTGGTTTTTGTCCTGGTGTGGCGTTATAAGCACTGGATTGCTCACTATAAGGTTAGGGTTTCAAATCCACTAGCCACTCCTTGAAAACCCTACAGCGGATTGCTATGTGTCAGATCCGACTCGTTGGCACTTGACAACAGTCCTGATGAAGCCTTGCTTGTGCCGCGGGTTAAGGGCCGTGCTGCTGACCAAAGCGTCGGTGGTTTGAATCTACCAGCTACTCTGAGGAAGAAAGATATGGCTGCCTGCTTCAGGAAAGAGTCACAGCCTTGGAAATCCTGAAGGGTCCTATGAGTCAGAACCAATGAATGGCAGTGGATGGATTGGTTTTTTGTGTTAGAGTCCTATGCATCAGGTACAATTGCTAGGCTCATTGCTCAGAGAAGAAAACTAAGGCACATACGCAAAAAAAAAAAAAATTAAAAAAAAAAAAAAATATATATATATATATATGTGTGTGTGTGTGGTGTGTGTGTGTGTGTGTGTATAACTTTCTATAAGACATTTATTTCCTCACTATTTTAAAATAGAAAATAAGATGTAGGAGCCAAAATACTTCTTGGAGTCACAACATCCAGCCTACCCTTAACATCTGTCAGAGAAATAAACTTCAGGCCATCTTAATCACTTGTCATTAAGTGACATCGAATCGGTTCTGACTCACACTGACCCTGTATAGTGTGTCCAAGACTTTTCAATCTTTTGGGAGGAGCAGAAAGCCTCACTCATCTTTCTCCCATGGAGGGCGGGTGATATAACACCGCTGACCTTGTGGTTTACAGTCCAGTGCTTATCCTGTGGAGCCACCGTGCTCCCTTTTCATTGTCATTTAGTGCCATAAAGTCGGTTTCAACTCATTGTGACCCTGCATAGAGTTTCCACAGGTGGCTGGTGGGTTTGAACCATCAACCTTGCAGTTAGCAGTCCAGTGTTGATCTAATAGAGCCACACCAACACTCTTTATCAAGTGTTGTTGTTGTTAAGTGCCGTGATGTCAGTGCCAACTCATAGCAACCCTGTGTAGAGTTTCCGAGGAGCGGCTGATGGGCTTGAACTGCTGATCTTGAGGTTAACAGTCCACTGTTTATCCACAGGCAGGATGTTCCCCAGCCCTGATCTAAAGGAACTGGAAGAATCCCTGTTTGTAGAATGAGTTAAGGGTTGGGGTGCTAATGGTAAGGTTGGAGGTTCAAACTCACCATCCACTCCCCTGGAGAGAGATGAGGCTGCCTACTAGGTCTACTCTGCCCTCTAGGTTGCTGTGAGTCAGAATCGACTCTGGCAGTGGCCTTGTTTTGGTTGAAAGGACCAGGATCAGTGATTTGCGTGGATTCAGAAACTCGGGACAGACTGAGGTACTGGAGCAGCTAAATTCTCATTTCTTTGCTCTGTGCTCACAGACTTCCTTCTGGGCATCTCCCCTCCAATTCCTCAGGTATTGACCATTCAGCATTTGGAGGGAGAAAGAAAATCAGATTTGGGAAGAGGCAGGGAGGGGGTACTTTTAACCTCTTCCTGTCTCCTTGAATTCTTTTTTTGTTAGCATAGTGGTTACGAATCGGGCTGCTAATCTCAAGGTCAGCAGTGCAAAGCTACCAGCTGTTCTGCGGGAGAAAGATGAGGCTTTCTGCTCCTGTAAAGATTTACAACCTCGGAAACCCTATACAGGGTCACTATGAGTCAGAACCGACTCCATGGCACATAACCACTACCACCATCAGCTAAGGTTAGTACAAGCTAGCGGCACTCCCAGCAAGCTCTGCTTTAATTTTATAGTTTAACTAGGGATCGCATACAAGAAGCTGACTCCCAGGAGTCGACTTTGTTAAGTAGTTAATCAGTTACCACTTCTCTTAAGTGTTCTAAAAACACCGTCTACATTTACGTTCTACTCATATTTCAATATGGATTCTACTTCACATATAAAGATTGATCCCTGTTAATTTAGGTTATTAAAATTTAGTTTACTTATTAGACATTCGCTGCTGTTGTAAGTCCATCAAGTCTAACTCATAGCACGTCTGTAAAGGTTTCTGAGGCTTTAAATCTTTGTGGAGCTGAAAGCCTCATCTTTCGCCTGCAGAGCAGCTGCTAGACTCGAACTGTGAACCTTGTGATTTACATTCCCGTTCTTATCCTACAGAGTCACCGCACTTTCCTATTAAGCACTGTTGTTGTTGTCAGGTGCCATCGAATCAGCACTGACTCAGAGACCCTGGATAAGGCTTCTGAGGAGCAGCTGGTAAGTTTGAACCGCTGACCTTGCAGTCCAGTGCTGATCCTACAGCGCCGCACCAGGACTCCTCAGAGTAAACGATTATGGGATTTATTAGGGAAATTCACAGATTACAGTTCAGACTCAGAAACATTTAAGATACAGTGCTCAGATGCAGACAACCTCTTCCCAGCCTCACCTGTAGGGACACTTCTCCCTGACCTTCAGCCACAGGGTCTCTTGACTTCTGCCCTGCTCAGGGCACACATTGAAAAGCTCTTTCAGCTCTGGTCACTGAGTCAGAACCGAGTCAATGGCAGTTAGCAACAATGACATCAGCTAAGGGCCCAGAGACACACCACTTAACCAACATGTCCCCTGCCCAAAGGCATTCCGCTTGCTTGCTTGTGGGCCAAGAAGCCCACCACTCTGCCTCATGCCTGCCTCTGCTACTTTACTTCTCTGCCACTGTCTCTCTACCACGAATGTCACAGCGCTCTGTCTTCTGGGCCATTTCTTTGTTAAACTTATTTTGTCTTTTTGAGCTACTCTTTGAAAAGTTCTGTTCAGTTCTCTTATATGTTATCATTCCTTCCGCTCACTTTAGCTTCTCGACTTTCAAGAGAAAGTTTCAAAATCTCTTCTGACCTCCATTGCCATCTTTTCCTTATCTTTTTAGTGACCTTTTGCTTTCTTCACATATGATGTTCTTGATGTTCTCCCAAAAGGTCTGTGGTCTTCGGTCACTGGTTTTCAATGCATCAAGTCTATTCTTGAGATGGTCTCTAAATTCAGGTGGGATAGATTCAAGGGCATATTTTGGCTCTTGTGGGTTTGTTTCCATTTTCTACAGCTTTAACAATCTCCTATGTCAGTTTCGCATATGCAGTGGCTTGTGTGTTGCTGTGATATGGAAGCTATACCACCGCTATTTCAAATACCAGCAGGTTCCAACAGAGCTTATAGGCTAAGGAGGAATGGGCAGACCACTTCTGAAAAGTTAGCCAGTGAAAACCTTACGGATAGCAGCAGAATGTTGTCTGATACAGTGCCGAAGATACGCCCATCAGGGTGACACACACTCAAAATATGGCTGGGAAGAACTACCTCCTCAAAGTAGGGCCAACCTTAATGGCCTGGATGGAGCAAAGCCTTCAGGGCCTTAATTTCCTGATGTGTTATGACTCAAAATGAGAAGAAACAGGTGCAAACCTCCATTAATAATTAGAATGTTGGGTGTAAGAAGAAGGAATCTAGGAAAATAGGAAGTCAACAAAAATTAAAAATACATATGGTATTAGCCATTTTGAACCGGATCAGACAGTCATATGGTTTTCTACGCTAGGAATGACAAATTTTAAAAGGACAATTCATTGTCAAAAAGAACATTTCAAGATCTGTCTTGAAGTACATCGCTATCTGTGCTAGGATAATATCTGTGTGTCTACAAGGAAGACCAGTGAATACTATTACTTAAATTTACATAGCAACCACTAAAGCTAGTGATGAAGAAATTGAATAATTCTAACAACTTCTACAAGGAGCTCTGGTAGCATAGTGGTTACGAATCGGGCTGTGAACTGCAAGGTCAGCAGTTTGAAACTATCAGCTGTTCCGTGGGAGAAAGATGAGGCTTTCTGCTCCCGTAGAGATTTACAGCCTCGGAAACCCTGTACAGGGTCGCTATGAGTCAGAACCGACTCCACAGCACTTAACAACAACAACAACAACTTCTACAGTCTGAAATTGATCAAACATGCAATCAAGATACATTGATAATTACTGATGATTGTTTCCAAAGAGGAAGAATTGGTAGTTGGAAAATATGGCCTTAGTGATAGAAATGAATCTGGAAATCATATGATAGAATTTTGCAAGATCAACAACTTCTACATTATAAATTTTTCAGCAACATAAACAGTGACTAGCATAGTGGTTACACACCAGGCTGCAAACCTTAAGGTCTGTAAATCTTTACGGGAGGCTTTCTGCTCCCATAAAGATTTACAGCCTCGGAAACCCTGTGCAGGGTCATTGTGAGTCAGAACTGACTCCATGGCACATAACAACAACAACATACACATGGACCTCACTGGATGGCATACACAGGAATCAAATCAACTACATCTGTGGAAACACAATGAAGAAGCTCAGCATCATTAACCAAAACACGACCAGGGGCTGACTCATGCAAGTTCAAGTTGAAGCTGAAGAAAATGGAAACAAACCCACAAGAGCCAAAATATGACCTTGAGTCTATCCTACCTGAATTTAGAGACCATCTCAAGAATAGACTTGATGCATTGAAAACCAGTGACCGAAGACCACAGACCTTTTGGGAGAACATCAAGAACATCATACGTGAAGAAAGCAAAAGGTCACTAAAAAGATAAGGAAAAGATGGCAATGGAGGTCAGAAGAGATTTTGAAACTTTTTCTTGAAAGTCGAGAAGCTAAAGTGAATGGAAAGTTGATAACATATAAGAGAACTGAACAGAACTTTTCAAAGAGTAGCTCAAAAAGGCAAAATAATTATAACAATGAAATGCACAAAGACATGAAATTAGAAAACCAAAAGGGTGGAACACAGTCCACATTCCTCAAGCTGAAAGAACTCAAGGAAAAAGTCCAAGCCTCTACTTGCCATATTGAAGGATTCTATAGGCATAGGTCATTGTGAGTCAGAATGACTAGACATCACCTAACAACTATAACAACGAGCAAAATACTGAACAGTAAAGAGAACATCAGAAGGCGATGGAAGGAATACACAGAGGCACTGGACCAAACAGAACTAGTTGAAGTTCAACCATTTCAATAGATAGCATATGATCAAGAAGGAATGGTACTGAAGGATGAAGTCTACTCTTCACTGAAGTCATTGGCTAAAAACAAGGCTCCAGGAATTAATGGAATGCAAATTGGAATGTTTCAACAAACTGGAAGAGTGCTGGAGCTCACTCATCCATGCCAAGAAAGCTACCTAGCCAACCAACTGGAAGAGATCCATATTTGTGCTCATTCCAAAGAAAGGCCCCAACCGAATGCAGACACTATCAAAGAATGTCATTAATATCGCATGCAAGTAAAACTCTACTGGAGAGAGTTTCAAAATGGTTGCAGCAGCTTAAGGCGTTGCTGCCAGAAATTCAGACTGGATGCAGAAGAGTACATGGACCAAAGGGTTTCACTGCTAATGTCGCTGCATGTTCTTGGCTGAAACCAGAGAATACCAGAAAAAGGTTTTCTTTTGTTTTATTGACTATGCAAAGGCATTATAGACTGTGTGGATCAGAACAAACTGTGAGTAACATTGTGAAGAATGAGAATTCAAGGACATTTAATTGTGCTTATGCAGAACCTGTCCATATACGAAGAGGCAGTTGTTTGAGCAGAACAAGGGGATATTGAACGGCTTAAAATAAGGAAAGGGGTGTGTGTGTGAGATAGAGAGAGAGCTCTTTCCTTTCACTATGCTTATTCAATCTGTATCCTGAGCAAATAATTCAAGAAGCCGGATTATATGAAGACGAGTGTGGCATCAGGAGTGGAGGAAGACTCATGAACAACCTGTGATATACAGATGACACAGCCTTGCTTTCTGAAAGTGAAGAGGACTTAAATTCTCATTAATGAAGATCAAAGACCACAGCCTTCAATATGGGTTGCACCTCAATGTCAAAAAACAAAAACCCTCATCACTGGACTAATAAATAACATCCATATAAACGGAGAAAAGATGGAAGTTGTCAAAAACTTCATTTTGATCAGATCAACCATTAGCACTCATGGAAGCAGCAGTCAAAAAATCAAATGGTATGTTTCTTTGGACAAATCTGTTGTAAAAGGCATTTTTAATGTAATGAAGTGCAAAGAAGTCACTTTGAGGACTAAGGTGTACCTGACCAAGTCTCGTCTTTATGAGAAAGGTGGACGGTGAAGAGGCAAAGACTGGAGTAGAAGTGATGAGTTTGAATGATGATATTGGCGAAGAATATTGACAATACCACGGACGGCCAGAAGAACAAACCAATCTGTGTTGGAAGAAGTCCAGTCAGAACGCTCCTCACAAGCAAAGATGGTGAGACTTTGTCTCAGGTATCAGCAGGGACATGTCATCAGGAGAGACCAGTCTCTCTCTGGAGATGGACATCATGCTTGGAAAGATTGTTGTTGTTGTTATTGTTAAGTGCTGTCGACTTGGTTCTGGCCTATAGCAACCTTGTATAGGGTTTCCAAGGAGTAACTGATGAGTTTGAACTGCCAACCTTGTAGTTCAAACCAACCTTGCGGTGGAGTGCCGATCTACACACCACACCAGGACTCTGTCTGAAACCGGGGAAGATTCAATGAAGATTTTGACACAGTGGCTCAAGCATAACAACTGTGAGGCTAGTCAAGACCAGGCACTGTTTCATTCTGTTGTCCTCAGAGTGAGTATGAGTCGGAACCGACTTGACAGCACCTAACAACAACACAATGTTTTGAGCATATCACTGTGTATACTTTCTAGTGTTACATTATATATACATAACCTATCACAGTCTATTGGTGTTGACATTTTAGTATAGAAACCTTACCTCCCTTTCAAGTCCCTTTATTCCACCCCT